>NC_090245.1:829494-1013580 GCF_037325665.1 Littorina saxatilis | reverse complement strand
AATGCAATACCGAAGTCCGGCCTTCGTCGAAGATTGCTTGGCCAAAATTTTAATCAATTTGATTGAAAAATGAGGGTGTGACAGTGCCGCCTCAACTTTTACAAAAAGCCGGATATGACATCATCAAAGACATTTATCGAAAAAATGAAAAAAACGTCCGGGGATCTCATACCCAGGAACTCTCACGTCAAATTTCATAAAGATCGGTCCAGTAGTTTACTCTGAATCGCTCTACACACACACGCACACACACACAGACACCACGACCCTCGTCTCGATTCCCCCTCTATGTTAAAACATTTAGTCAAAACTTGACTAAATGTAAAAACCTGTAACTGATCTCGTGAGAACGGTAACAAACGAGACATGTCACCTCTCCGAATGCATTCCAATAGATGACCGCTCCTGCGGCCATCAACAAGCTACTACAGTATTATATTGCTAGTAATAGTATACTGCACATCATTACATTTTACACCTAAAAATGTATACATTAACATGATTCAGCAACAAAATCACAGCCTACACAGAGCAGCTAGGCCTCTGAATGTTGCTGCATGTTCAAGTGTAAGGATGCTCTTAACCATCAATGTATCAGCCTGGACAGACGTGTGGTGCTGCACACAACACCTCACACAAGAAGGCATTTATCTATAAGCCTGGCTTCAACCTTTATGAACTACAGCCGTCAGAAAGTTGTGTGCACCTGTCTCCTTCAGCTCAACCTTTATAAGTACAACCATCAGAAAGGTGTGTGCACCTGTCTCCTTCAGCTCAACCTTTATAAGTACAACCATCAGAAAGGTGTGTGCACCTGTCTCCTTCAGCTCAACCTTTATAAGTACAACCATCAGAAAGGTGTGTGCACCTGTCTCCTTCAGCTCAACCTTTATAAGTACAACCATCAGAAAGTTGTGTACACCTGTCTCCTTCAGCTCAACCTTTATAAGTACAACCATCAGAAAGTTGTGTACACCTGTCTCCTTCAGCTCAACCTTTATAAGTACAACCATCAGAAAGTTGTGTACACCTGTCTCCTTCAGCTCAACCTTTATAAGTACAACCATCAGAAAGTTGTGAGCACCTGTCTCCTTCAGCTCAACCTTTATAAGTACAACCATCAGAAAGTTGTGTGCACCTGTCTCCCTCAACCAGGCTGTTTCAAAGCCAGCAGGACAGACTGGCCACAAAACTGCACGCTGACCTCGACCCATCGCTGTGTCCATGCTTCGGTCAGCGCTTCTTTGTCGGCTTTGTCCAGCCGGCCGCAGGTCAAGGCCAGGTGTTGCAGGGCGTGGGGAGCGGTCAGCTTGTCCTTGAGACTCTCCATCAAGGTCGGGGAAGAAGACGAGGGAAGAGACAGCGGTGATGTGACAGAGCAGGACTGTGCTTCCAGCCGGTGCAGGTGACTGTCGGGACAATGTGCAGAGTTGGACAGGAGTCTCTGCACCGTGTCTGTTGTCACCGCCTTGTTGACAGAGATGTTCAGCCTCTGTAGACCTGGTAGCTCAATGGGTAGCCTGCAGGACACAGACACAAAGTGAAATAACCCATTCACAACTAGAACACATCAACAATTAGTGAAATAACCCATTCACAACTAGAACACATCAACAATTAGTGAAATAACCATTCACAACTAGAACACATCAACAATTAGTGAAATAACCATTCACAACTAGAACACATCAACAATTAGTGAAATAACCATTCACAACTAGAACACATCAACAATTAGTGAAATAACCATTCACAACTAGAACACATCAACAATTAGTGAAATAACCTTCACAACTAGAACACATCAACAATTAGTGAAATAACCATTCACAACTAAAACACATCAACAATTAGTGAAATAACCATTCACAACTAGAACACATCAACAATTAGTGAAATAACCATTCACAACTAGAACACATCAACAATTAGTGAAATAACCATTCACAACTAGAACACATCAACAATTAGTGAAATAACCATTCACAACTAGAACACATCAACAATTAGTGAAATAACCATTCACAACTAGAACACATCAACAATTAGTGAAATAACCATTCACAACTAGAACACATCAACAATTAGTGAAATAACCATTCACAACTAGAACACATCAACAATTAGTGAAATAACCTTCACAACTAGAACACATCAACAATTCAAAAACATCTGGAACCCTTAAACCCCCCCCCCCCCCCCACCCTCCACCCCCCCTTAAGTGCCCCCACTCTCATACCCTGGAAAACGTTTTGTAAATGATGATGCAAAATATGGAGATCTCAAGAAATAAGCCAACTGGTGATAAAATCTCACGGTTGATATAAGCAAAGTATGGAACCATGCCAGTTAAGCTATGGTGGAAAGCAACATGTTTCTTATACTTTGAACAAGGAGCAGCTGCCATCACTGTCTGTAAATCTATGCATCATTAATCCAAAACATAGTCAGAAAACTTGAATTATCCTTATCTATCTGAAATAACAGTTTCAACGCTAGTCTGGACTACATCCGGTGTCGCTGACAACACGCACTGTAGCTCTGTGGTCCAACAAAATGAACCAACCTAGGCGCCCTGGGACTGTGTGGCTTTAAGTACAAACAAAGAAATGAACTCGCCTGCACAAAAACTCCAGGTCTTCCTGATGAATGCAGCAGTTTTCCAGTGATAGGTCACGAAGAGCACAGCCCTGAAGACAACAACAAACAGATCTCATTAGCAGCAACAATGACATGCACATTTAACATTTTAAAAAAGGAAATGGAAAAGCCATGCTTTTTAAAACAAAATGAGAGAAGAAGCCCTAAAATCCTCTTATAAATACAAATCAGGAGCAGGGGCTTATTGTAGACTGGGAATAGAGAGAGAGGAGTAAACCTGTGTTTCCATCATTCACATTGACAGCCATTGTGCTTTATTTATTAAGGAGATTTCTATAGCGCATAACTAAAAGCACTATGCGCTTTCCCAAAGAGCATGAGACTGAAGAAACCTGGGACTGGGTGGCCGAGTGGTAACGCACTTGCGCTCGGAAGCGAGAGGTTGCGAGTTCGACCCTGGGTCAGGGCGTTAGCAATTTTCTCCCCCCTTTTCCTAACCTAGGTGGTGGGTTCAAGTGCTAGTCTTTCGGATGAGACGAAAAACCGAGGTCCCTTCGTTGTACACTACATTGGGGTGTGCACGTTAAAGATCCCACGATTGACAAAAGGGTCTTTCCTGGCAAAATTGTATAGGCATAGATAAAAATGTCCACCAAAATACCCGTGTGACTTGGAATAATAGGCCGTGAAAAGTAGGATATGCGCCGAAATGGCTGCGATCTGCTGGCCGATGTGAATGCGTGATGTATTGTGTAAAAAAATTCCATCTCACACGGCATAAATAAATCCCTGCGCCTTGAATATGTGCGCGATATAAATTGCATAAAATAAAAATAAAAAAATAAAAAGATAAATCCCTGCGCTTAGAACTGTACCCACGGAATACACGCAATATAAGCCTCATATTGATTGATATGCTAATTATTTGCAGTGGTCGACCAAAGAGTGAAGAGAGAGGGAGGAAACATGTCTTTCCATCGTCCAAACTATGTGGTCAAGCTTCTACCCACCTGCCTGATGAACGCTCTCAGGTGCCGGATGAGATGGCCGGGGCTGGGGTCTGACCGAGTGTGGCCGAGGTCGAGGGCGGTGATTGTGTGACTGTTGACGCTGCGTAACAGGAGCTCCACACCCAGTGTTCCCAGATTGTTGTGAGATACGTCAAGGTGCTGAAGACGGCTACCTGCACAGGCACAACAAAGAGAAATAACAATACGCAGACACAGAGAAATAACAATACTCAGACAAAGAAAGCAATTTGTCAAGCAGTTTAAACAACCCTTACAAAACACTCTGGGTGGCACTGGAATAAACTGACTCGCATTAAAACAACCCTTGCAAAACACACTCTGGGTGGCATTGGAATAAACTGACTCGCATTAAAACAACCCCTTACAAAACACACTCTGCTTGCTGTACCAAACACTTGAGAGAATGTTCAGAAAAAAGTTCGACTGTAGTACATGACATAGTACAGATTCAAGTACACAGAACTGGACTCTGACCCTGCAGGCAAGCGGCCAGTGCCGGCCTGTTGTGCTGTAAGAGGGCGGCGTTTGACTAAAGTACATGACATAGTACAGACTCAAGTACACAGAACTGGACTCTGACCCTGCAGGCTAGCGGCCAGTGCCGGCCTGTTGTGCTGGAAGAGTGCGGCAGTCAGATGGCAGGACGACAGCGAGAGTGACGTCAGTGATGGCAGACCCTTCACAATGTGGCACAAGCTGTCTGCAATGTTGCTGCCTAGCGGGTTGTGGCTCAAGTCCAATGATTCCAGCAGCTACACACAAAATAAACATTCACGTAAAATATCAGGGAAACCACAAAACAGAGAACCGGCACAGAGTAAATAATCAACTGACTGGCAGGGGCGGGTCTGTGTTGTGTGTTGAAGAGTGCAGTAAATAATCAACTCACTGGCAGAGGCGGGTCTGTGTTGTGTGTTGAAAAGTGCAGTAAATAATCAACTCACTGGCAGGGGCGGGTCTGTGTTGTGTGGCTGTGCGGTGAAGAGTGCAGTAAATAATCAACTCACTGGCAGGGGCTGGTCTGTGTTGTGTAGTTGTGTGGTGAAGAGTGCAGTAAATAATCAACTCACTGGCAGGGGCGGGTCTGTGTTGTGTGGCTGTGTGGTGAAGAGTGCAGTAAATAATCAACTCACTGGCAGGGGTGGGTCTGTGTTGTGTGGCTGTGCGGTGAAGAGTGCAGTAAATAATCAACTTACTGCCAGAGGCTGGTCTGTGTTGTGTGGCTGTGTGGTGAAGAGTGCAGTAAATAATCAACTCACTGGCAGGGGCGGGTCTGTGTTGTGTGGCTGTGCAGTGAAGAGTGCAGTAAATAATCAACTCACTGGCAGGGGCGGGTCTGTGTTGTGTGGCTGTGCGGTGAAGAGTGCAGTAAATAATCAACTCACTGGCAGGGGCGGGTCTGTGTTGTGTGGCTGTGTGTTGAAAAGTGCAGCAAATGTCCTGAGCCCTGTGGCGGTGATGTTGTTACCAGCCAGGTTGAGCACGGTCAGTCCCTGCAGGTCACCCAGCGCTGTGACCAGTCCCTCAAGTCCACTGTCCCCCGCATGGTTGTCTGTCACACAGTTTGTAATGTACATGGTTGTCTGTCACACAGTTTGTAATGTACATGGTTGTCTGTGACACAGTTTGTAATGTACATGGTTGTCTGTGACACAGTGTGTAATGTACATGGTTGTCTGTGACACAGTTTGTAATGTACATGGTTGTCTGTGACACAGTGTGTAATGTACATGGTTGTCTGTCACACAGTTTGTAATGTACATGGTTGTCTGTCACACAGTTTGTAATGTACATGGTTGTCTGTCACACAGTGTGTAATGTACATGGTTGTCTGTGACACAGTTTGTAATGTACATGGTTGTCTGTCACACAGTTTGTAATGTACATGGTTGTCTGTGACACAGTTTGTAATGTACATGGTTGTCTGTCACACAGTGTGTAATGTACATGGTTGTCTGTGACACAGTTTGTAATGTACATGGTTGTCTGTCACACAGTGTGTAATGTACATGGTTGTCTGTCACACAGTGTGTAATGTACATGGTTGTCTGTCACACAGTTTGTAATGTACATGGTTGTCTGTCACACAGTGTGTAATGTACATGGTTGTCTGTGACACAGTTTGTAATGTACATGGTTGTCTGTCACACAGTGTGTAATGTACATGGTTGTCTGTGACACAGTGTAATGTACATGGTTGTCTGTCACACAGTGTGTAATGTACATGGTTGTCTGTCACACAGTTTGTAATGTACATGGTTGTCTGTCACACAGTGTGTAATGTACATGGTTGTCTGTCACACAGTTTGTAATGTACATGGTTGTCTGTCACACAGTTTGTAATGTACATGGTTGTCTGTCACACAGTTTGTAATGTACATGGTTGTCTGTCACACAGTTTGTAATGTACATGGTTGTCTGTGACACAGTGTGTAATGTACATGGTTGTCTGTGACACAGTTTGTAATGTACATGGTTGTCTGTGACACAGTGTGTAATGTACATGGTTGTCTGTCACACAGTGTGTAATGTACATGGTTGTCTGTGACACAGTTTGTAATGTACATGGTTGTCTGTCACACAGTTTGTAATGTACATGGTTGTCTGTGACACAGTGTGTAATGTACATGGTTGTCTGTCACACAGTGTGTAATGTACATGGTTGTCTGTCACACAGTTTGTAATGTACATGGTTGTCTGTGACACAGTGTGTAATGTACATGGTTGTCTGTGACACAGTTTGTAATGTACATGGTTGTCTGTCACACAGTTTGTAATGTACATGGTTGTCTGTCACACAGTTTGTAATGTACATGGTTGTCTGTCACACAGTTTGTAATGTACATGGTTGTCTGTGACACAGTGTGTAATGTACATGGTTGTCTGTGACACAGTGTGTAATGTACATGGTTGTCTGTCACACAGTTTGTAATGTACATGGTTGTCTGTCACACAGTTTGTAATGTACATGGTTGTCTGTGACACAGTGTGTAATGTACATGGTTGTCTGTCACACAGTTTGTAATGTACATGGTTGTCTGTGACACAGTGTGTAATGTACATGGTTGTCTGTCACACAGTGTGTAATGTACATGGTTGTCTGTGACACAGTTTGTAATGTACATGGTTGTCTGTGACACAGTGTGTAATGTACATGGTTGTCTGTGACACAGTTTGTAATGTACATGGTTGTCTGTCACACAGTGTGTAATGTACATGGTTGTCTGTCACACAGTTTGTAATGTACATGGTTGTCTGTCACACAGTGCAATGTACATGGTTGTCTGTCACACAGTTTGTAATGTACATGGTTGTCTGTCACACAGTTTGTAATGTACATGGTTGTCTGTCACACAGTGTGTAATGTACATGGTTGTCTGTCACACAGTGTGTAATGTACATGGTTGTCTGTCACACAGTGTGTAATGTACATGATTGTCTGTCACACAGTTTGTAATGTACATGGTTGTCTGTCACACAGTTTGTAATGTACATGGTTGTCTGTCACACAGTGTGTAATGTACATGGTTGTCTGTCACACAGTTTGTAATGTACATGGTTGTCTGTCACACAGTGTAATGTACATGGTTGTCTGTCACACAGTTTGTAATGTACATGGTTGTCTGTCACACAGTTTGTAATGTACATGGTTGTCTGTCACACAGTGTGTAATGTACATGGTTGTCTGTCACACAGTTTGTAATGTACATGGTTGTCTGTGACACAGTTTGTAATGTACATGGTTGTCTGTGACACAGCTTGTAATGTACATGGTTGTCTGTCACACAGTGTGTAATGTACATGGTTGTCTGTCACACAGTGTGTAATGTACATGGTTGTCTGTCACACAGTTTGTAATGTACATGGTTGTCTGTGACACAGTTTGTAATGTACATGGTTGTCTGTCACACAGTGTGTAATGTACATGGTTGTCTGTCACACAGTTTGTAATGTACATGGTTGTCTGTCACACAGTGTGTAATGTACATGGTTGTCTGTCACACAGTGTGTAATGTACATGGTTGTCTGTCACACAGTTTGTAATGTACATGGTTGTCTGTCACACAGTTTGTAATGTACATGGTTGTCTGTCACACAGTGTGTAATGTACATGGTTGTCTGTGACACAGTGTGTAATGTACATGGTTGTCTGTCACACAGTTTGTAATGTACATGGTTGTCTGTGACACAGTTTGTAATGTACATGGTTGTCTGTCACACAGTTTGTAATGTACATGGTGGTCTGTCACACAGTTTGTAATGTACATGGTTGTCTGTCACACAGTTTGTAATGTACATGGTTGTCTGTCACACAGTGTGTAATGTACATGGTTGTCTGTCACACAGTGTGTAATGTACATGGTTGTCTGTGACACAGTTTGTAATGTACATGGTTTTCTGTCACACAGTGTGTAATGTACATGGTTGTCTGTCACACAGTTTGTAATGTACATGGTTGTCTGTGACACAGTGTGTAATGTACATGGTTGTCTGTGACACAGTTTGTAATGTACATGGTTGTCTGTCACACAGTGTGTAATATACATGGTTGTCTGTGACACAGTGTGTAATGTACATGGTTGTCTGTGACACAGTTTGTAATGTACATGGTTGTCTGTGACACAGTGTGTAATGTACATGGTTGTCTGTGACACAGTTTGTAATGTACATGGTTGTCTGTCACACAGTGTGTAATGTACATGGTTGTCTGTGACACAGTGTGTAATGTACATGGTTGTCTGTCACACAGTTTGTAATGTACATGGTTGTCTGTCACACAGTTTGTAATGTACATGGTTGTCTGTCACACAGTGTGTAATGTACATGGTTGTCTGTCACACAGTTTGTAATGTACATGGTTGTCTGTCACACAGTGTAATGTACATGGTTGTCTGTCACACAGTTTGTAATGTACATGGTTGTCTGTCACACAGTTTGTAATGTACATGGTTGTCTGTCACACAGTGTGTAATGTACATGGTTGTCTGTCACACAGTGTGTAATGTACATGGTTGTCTGTCACACAGTTTGTAATGTACATGATTGTCTGTCACACAGTGTGTAATGTACATGGTTGTCTGTCACACAGTTTGTAATGTACATGGTTGTCTGTCACACAGTGTGTAATGTACATGGTTGTCTGTGACACAGTGTGTAATGTACATGGTTGTCTGTCACACAGTTTGTAATGTACATGGTTGTCTGTCACACAGTGTGTAATGTACATGGTTGTCTGTCACACAGTGTGTAATGTACATGGTTGTCTGTCACACAGTTTGTAATGTACATGGTTGTCTGTGACTTTTGAGAGTAAGCAACACCAAAATAAAGTCTTTATTTTCTCATGAAATTCGTCTTTTCAAAAGACCAATAGATCAAAGTGCTTGTGAATATTTTGTATTGTCATTTATCAAACGTTCCATAATCGAAAATCTTAAAAGTAAATTTTCATTCGATTAATATACTTACCCGAATCACATATAGCATTGACACAGTCTGAGATGCTAAGGTCTGAAAAGGCTTACCCGTCTAACATTTTTAAAGGGAAGCAACCCCATCACCAAAAGAGCTAAAAATAGCCATGGTAATGAGCACATACTCTGAGAGTTACCTCCCATTGGTGTGTACTACGTCACTACCTCTATCAGCACGTGTCCAAGATCATACGGCTTTAAAGAAACTAAAAAAACCATAAGCGGGGTAGGTGGGAGGGTATAAACTATGTGATTCAGATAAGTATATTAAAATCGATTAAACTACATATTCTTACTCCGAATCACATATAGCAGATAGCTTAAACAAGGCGGTGGGAAAGAAAATCTAACTCACTCTAACACCCTTGCCAGGAACTGTCCCGCTGCCAACAAGTCAGGAAGGGCCCGGTGGGAAAGAAAATCTAACTCACTCTAACACCCTTGCCAGGAACTGTCCCGCTGCCAACAAGTCAGGAAGGGCCCGGTGGGAAAGAAAATCTAACTCACTCTAACACCCTTGCCAGGAACTGTCCCGCTGCCAACAAGTCAGGAAGGGCCCGGTGGGAAAGAAAATCTAACTCACTCTAACACCCTTGCCAGGAACTGTCCCGCTGCCAACAAGTCAGGAAGGGCCCGGTGGGAAAGAAAATCTAACTCACTCTAACACCCTTGCCAGGAACTGTCCCGCTGCCAACAAGTCAGGAAGGGCCCGGTGGGAAAGAAAATCTAACTCACTCTAACACCCTTGCCAGGAACTGTCCCGCTGCCAACAAGTCAGGAAGGGCCCGGTGGGAAAGAAAATCTAACTCACTCTAACACCCTTGCCAGGAACTGGCCCGCTGCCAACAAGTCAGGAAGGGACCTGAGAATCATCCTGATTGACAGCCACGATGTCTCTCAGGCAAAACTTGCTAAAGACAACTTCAGAGAGCCAGTTAGCTGTGCCCAGCACTTGTCCAATCCCTCGGACCGACAATCTGTCCCCCCTTTCTATTGTAAGGAAATGCCCATGCCCGACCTGGCCTGTGAGATAGAGGTCAGCTCAAGAGAAGAGTGACCGATCTCCACACAAAAGAGAGAGAGAGAGACACCTGAGTACAAGGTACCAGAGTCCAACTCGATGCATAGGTGTCAACCTATCATTGGTGTTGCCCTTATATGAGGCCTTCCAAAACCTTATTAGACAGCTCAAGACCTTATAAAATTGTATTGTGCCCACGTGTTGAAAAATGGCTCTTCAGGTCGTAAAATCCAGAGGCACGCACTTTCACATGTTTCCTGCATGGGACACAAAACGAGTAGTCTGGGCCTTCTGATGAAGATTTAATCCATCCAGCGTATGCACCGTTGTTAAAAATTGGGCTCTCCCACTCTTTAAGATGTCGTCCGGATCCACTTTGCGATGTAGTTTTCAGCTTTTTAGCTGGAGGATAACTTTGCGATGCCATGCTTGTTGATCGACGCTTGATAGAATGTACCGGAAACCGGAAGTGATTTATAGGAAGTCAAGTGGAAAAAGAGTCTGAGTATGCGCAATGACAACGTTTGAGAGTCGTCTGCATGAAAGCGTCGATCGTTGTCTCTCAATCTCCATTGTTATCATTCATTTTAACTTTGCTGTAATTTTTTCTTTTCGCCGTATATTCTTCTTTTGCCCGTATAGATTTTCCTATACACCGTATTGGGTAAAAAATGCATTTTTCCCGTACAGCAATACGGCCAAACCATATAGGTTGACACCTATGTCGATGGGAAAAACTCAATAAAGAGCATAAGCGTTCCTAAAGTTCTAAGAACGTGAAGAAACGCTCACACTCCAAGGCACGCTGTACTGCTTCTCTGCGTTAGAGTCCAAATCTAACCAAGGCAAGAATCATAGTACTCCTGGGTAGTGACAGAAAAAACGTCAAAGAAAAAACCTGACTGCGATCTTTGACATCGTCACCCATAAAGCATGCTGGAGAAGGGTGCCGTAAACAGCAGTCTTGCTGCCCTCAAACGAGATGGTCACCAGTTATCCTCTACCCGTCCCTGCGAAAGCAGAGAGAGATAGTACGAGGAGGCAGCGACTTACAATTGTACATAAGCAACCGAAAGTGCGGAAGTCACAGCAATCGAAGCCTGGTGTGACTGGTGACCATGAACAAAATGGCTAAAAGCCAGAGTGTCCGCAGTTCAGTCTGCTTGTGGGTAATTGAATGTGAATCAAGAACCCAAAACAGAAAACAAGACTGGTAAGCATACACGGAAAACCGTGAAGCCGACCAGTCAAAAACCTCCCGAGACAAAGTTCTCAGGAATAAACTGGAACTGTCTACTTCTGAAAGACTGAGGGCCAGACGCAGAGATCAACGGGCAAACGCCGTAGTCATAGTTGCCTGTGGTAGAAGGGTGACTGTAAAAGGAAACCCGACCAAACGGAAGTCGTTCTGACCCACCTCATGCTCAGGATGAGGGTGAAGAAAGAAAGATTAAAAATCCGCAGTCACAGGAACCGGAAATGCCATAGTCACACAGCGAAATGCAAGAGACAATTGCACAGGCCAAAGCTGAGAGCCGTGATGCCCGTAGGACAGCCATTGTTCCGAAGTACCCACCGTACGCAGGTAAACGAAAGAAACGAAAGTTTCAGCTGCCAAAAAAGATGCTGGGCTATGAGCCCACAGCAAAGAAACCGGAACATTAGCTAGCCCTCTGCCAGAAGGAGAGAACTAGCCAAAACTGAGAGAGATGGTAAGCCACAAAGGATGACTCCTCAAACCTACATTGCCAAAGACAATACCCCCTCAGAAAATCTGTATGTTACCTCCGAGGCCAACTCAAGCGCACCTTAAGTTTGGACGAAACACCAGAACAAGTCTGATCGCTAGAGAAAGACAGAGTCGGACTCAGCGAAAGACAAACAAGGACCACATAGGTCAGTCGTTGTTGAAGTGCGACAGAAGCAGCAGCCCGTGGCTGAAACAACTGTTACACTGACTGAGGCCGGAAACCAGTATACCCGAAGGCCAGCCCTAGATCCGACCAGAAGAGACCTCAGCGGGTGCTCGAGCTGGTGGACCTAGTTCGCTGTGTTAAAATCAGACTGATGCATAAGAATGAAAATATGGACCCGTCAGATCGATTGAAGTCGCCCGACCTCACAGTCCCACAATCCATTGGCTGTGTATAGAGACCATCCAATGCAAAAGTGCCCGGGAGGGGACTTCCCGCCATCACTAAAGTGAAGGGCGGAAGGTGGGGTGAGATCGGGAGCACGTCATTGGAGGTGGGGCTTGCCGCTAGAGAAGCCCCTCCCCCTTCCCGAAGCAGTTCTTTTCTCGAACCACAAAAACCAGGATGAGCTTGCCCTAAGGCTGCCAGTTTGGGTTGAGCAGAGGACTGGGCCTGCTTCTGCTTCTGTTGAGTAGGCTTGCTCTGTTTCAACCCTTGTAGAGAGAAGTCGGAGAACTGATGGTCTCTGTTCGACCGGATCTCCTTTTTTCTAGCGTCAAGCGCCAAATGACCAAAAAGAGATCCCTCTACCACCGGAGATGCTCTCAAGGAGTTTCTCGTACCTGATCCGTGAACTGCGAGTGCGAGAAGAACAAATCCCTCCGACACCAAACTGAGGTGAAGGGAGGATAGCAGCATCTGCTCTTCATTCCCCCTAGCAAAGGCTGAACGAAGAGTGAAGACGTCATCAGCATCCTGATCTACACAGAGTGTGAACAGATCCGTCATCAGCATCCTGATCTACACAGAGTGTGAACAGATCCGTCATCAGCATCCTGATCTACACTGAGTGTGAACAGATCGAGCTAATCGGTCATAGACCAAAAGAGTTCTGATGATCGTCTCCGAAAGGATGCAAGTTCCAAAAACTGACGTCCTATCTCCTCTGAAGAGACAAGGGTGTGTTCTGGTACTGACACAACCGAGTCCCTCATAATCTGTTTTACCAGCAGAGGAAGCAATTCCTGCGTCACCAGTAAAGGTGACCGCGGAAGAGCAAAGGACAAATGCAAGTTCCGACTAGAGTTAGGCAAGTTGAACTTCCAAAACACAGAAGGAACAAAAGAAGAAGCCTGTGTAGCCGTAGCTAGCCAAGGCTGAGCCTGTTCCGGAAATTGCCTTTGAGGAACAAGAAGAGGAACAGGGACAGAAGGAATATCACTTCAGGCATGAGATGGCTTCGCCAAAACACAGAAGGGGACTCTTCGAACCGAAAGCAGGAATCCTCCTCCTTCGCGGAACGGAAGTCCGACATCGCCGAAGGGGCAACCAAAGAGGAAGTCGAAACAGCTGATACACCTTCCGGAAAATAACGGGAAAAAACTTCCGCCGCAGCTCCAAGAGCAACCTGAGCTTTGACGGAAATCCCGAATATGTCTATTCGCTAGCCACAGACTGAACGTCAGAGTGGTCGAGCGAAGGACAAGGACCGAAGTCACAGTCACCAGTGGCGGAAACGATGCACGGGATAATGGGAAACCGGAAACCCGTGTACCAGGACATCATCTTGACTTATACCCTGACTGGTGTGAGGGTAAGGAAAAGTCAAGTGAACGTCCGAAGGCGACGGAACTGAATGGACGGAAGCCACCCCACCCGAAGGGTGAAGTGACAACTGCCCCGGCCGAGGTGAACCTGCATGCCCGAAGGCCGGCCGCTGTTCCTCACTCACCGACATCCGTACGGAAGACCAGGAAGAGGAACAGTGTATCCGGACGAAGCCAGAAATGCAACCGACGAAGCCGCAAAATGCGGAAACGAGGATTGCGTAGACTGAGGCCGGAAGCCATAAAGCCCGGAGGCCAGTCTCCGGTCAACCCCAGCACCGACCACAGGGTGTACGTGTGGTGGGGGACCTATGCTTCCAGTGGGAACCGGAAGCGCAGCAGCCGAGAACGGCTGCCGCCCTTGTTCTGAAACGGCCGAGCCCATGGGCGGGAACATCGGAGGAGACAGACAAGGCGAATGCAAGTTGTGAAAGTGCCCCAAAGAACTGTCTCCCAAAAGGGAGTGTCCGGTCGCCGGGCTGTTGGACCAGTTCAACTTACCGTCCATGCCAACCACGGCAGTAGACGACGAAAAACAGGAAGCTGATCCCTGCAATACGTCATAGACGGCAACGTCACAGAACGCCAAGGAACGAGCGTCACCCACGGACGGGGGAAAACCGACGCTGGCAAACGGCGTAGAATGCAATTCTTCTCTCCCAAACTGCGGAACTCTGGAAATAAAGAGCTAAGCAGTATAGACACCAGAGCGCCATGTTCCGATGCCTAAAAGAGGGAAAGCAAGAAGAAAAGAAGTCAAAGACATGCTTAACTGTCCCCAAACACATGTTCATTTGGGGCAGAATACGTAACGGACATAGCGGTATTACATGCTTAGTCCGAAACAACAACAATTACCAATGGTCTGGTTGATCCAAGACATAAGCCTTGCCATGTTTTATCACTGTCAGCCATGCTGACCCACAAAAATGGCGGCCAAACAAGAAGTTACTGGAAATTTACAAGTCCAAACGGACGAAAAGTCAGCAACTACAACGAAATTCCTGTCAAACTAATGACCAAAAAGGAAAGAGCTTACCAACTAACAAAGCAGAAGGCAAGTAAGGAGGTAATATAAGGTTTACCTCACCAAAACATCGGCCTTGTCACATTTTAACGCTGTCAGCCATGCTGACCAACAAAAATGGCGGCACAACAATAAGTTACTGAAAAATGTACATGTCCAAAAACGGACGAAAAGTCAGCAACTACATCAACATTCTTGTCAAAATAATGACCAACAAGTCGCGTAAGGCAAAAATACAACATTTAGTCAAGCTGTCGAACTCACAGAATGAAACTGAACGCAATGCAATTTTTTCAGCAAGACCGTATACTCGTAGCATCGTCAGTCCACCGCTCGTGGCAAAGGCAGTGAAATTGACAAGAAGAGCGGGGTAGTAGTTGCGCTGAGAAGGATAACACGCTTTTCTGTACCTCTCTTCGTCTTAACTTTCTGAGCGTGTTTTTAATCCAAACATATCATAAATATCTATATGTTTTTGGAATCAGGAACCGACAAGGAATAAGATGAAAGTGTTTTTAAATTGATTTCGAAAATTTAATTTTGATCATAATTTTTATATTTTTAATTTTCAGAGCTTGTTTTTAATCCAAATATAACATATTTATATGTTTTTTGAATCAGAAAATGATGGAGAATAAAATGAACGTAAATTTGGATCGTTTTATAAAAAAAATATTTTTTTTACAATTTTCAGATTTTTAATGACCAAAGTCATTAATTAATTTTTAAGCCATCAAGCTGAAATGCAATACCAAAGACTGGCCTCCGTCGAAGATTGCTTGGCCAAAATTTCAATCAAATATGAGGGTGTGACAGTGCCGCCTCAACTTTTACAAAAAGCCGGATATGACGTCATCAAAGGTCATTCTGTCCAGATTAGATTACTGCAACTCCCTTCTCATAGGCTGCCCTGACTCCACTCTCCAACCCTTGCAAAAAGTACAACACTCTGCTGCACGTCTCATTTTCAGAGCACAGCATCGACAACCCTGCACTCCTCTCATGAAAGAACTTCACTGGCTTCCTGTATCTGAACGTATTAGGTATAAAGCTGCCTGCTTCTGCTACAATATCATCTCTGAATCGGCACCTGCCTATCTTTCTGAACTGGTCTCTCTCTACACTCCCTCTCGCACCCTTCGTTCTTCTGATGATGCTCGACTTCTCTGTCAAGGTCGCTTTAAACGCAAGGCTCATGGCTTCCGCACGTTTTCGTATTATGGACCTCAGTTATGGAATTCACTCCCCTTTCAATTACGTCACTCTCCATCCATTTCATCTTTTAAGTCCAATTTGAAAACTCACTTGTTCCAACAACACTACGGATAGTTCCTTAGTATAGAGTCTGGGGATGTGAGATGTGCATGATGTGTTGTTTGAATCTGACAGTGATTGTATGATTTTTGTATACATGTATTGTTGTCCCGCGCTTTGAACTTTTGATAAGGCGCTTTATAAATGCCCGTTATTATTATTATTATTATATTATTATTTATCGAAAAAAAGAAAAAAACGTCCGGGGATATCATTCCCAGGAACTCTCATGTCAAATTTCATAAAGATCAGTCCAGTAGTTTGGTCTGAATCGCTCTACACACACACACGCACAGACAGACAAGACAGACACACACACACACATACACCACGACCCTCGTCTCGATTCCCCCTCTATGTTAAAACATTTAGTCAAAACTTGACAGAGCTCACCAACTAATGAAGCAGAAGGCAAGTAAGATGGGTAAGTGGCCGGTGGGTGTCAAACAAACACCAAACAGCACAGCCACGAGAGCCAAAAAATCAACAACATTCTCTCAAGAGCTGAAAAAGTCGTATGATCTTGGACACGTGGTGATAGAGGTAGTGACGTAGTACACACCAATGGGAGGTATTAGTTACTGTGATACCAAATTGTCTTACCCATGTATGTATGATGCTATGCGCCAGTGATGTATGAATGCTATTTATTTTTGTTTTTATCACACAGCAAGCTGCTTTCCTCGTGTATTTTTTATGTTCATTCATGTATTGTACACTTGGCAATAAATTATCTATCTATCTATCTAGGTAACTCTCAGAGTATGTGCTCATTACCATGGCTATTTTTAGCTCTTTTGGTGATGGGGTTGCTTCCCTTTAAAAATGTTAGACGGGTAAGCCTTTTCAGACCTTAGCATCTCAGACTGTGTCAATGCTATATGTGATTCGGAGTAAGAATATGTAATTTAATTACATTCACCCATCTTGGTGTTGTTTTCATTGTGGAGAAGAAAAGAGAATGAAGGTGTGTACCTGGCAGGTGTAGGTGTTGCAACAAGACCTAAAGAGAATCAAGGTGTGTACCTGGCTGGTGGGTTTTTTTTTTTGTTTTCTTAACGCCCAGCCGACCACGAAGGGCCATATCAGGGCGGTGCTACTTTGACATTATAACGTGCGCCACACACAAGACAGAAGTCGCAGCAGAGGCTTCATGTCTCACCCAGTCACATTATTCTGACACCGGACCAACCAGTCCTAGCACTAACCCCATAATGCCAGACGCCAGGCGGAGCAGCCACTAGATTGCCAATTTAAAGTCTTAGGTATGACCCGGCCGGGGTTCGAACCCACGACCTCCCGATCACAGGGCGGACGCCTTACCACTAGGCCAACCGTGCCGGTCCTGGCAGGTGTAGTTGTTGCAACAAGACCTAAAGAGAATCAAGGTGTGTACCTGGCAGGTGTAGGTGTTGCAACAAGACCTAAAGAGAATCAAGGTGTGTACCTGGCAGGTGTAGGTGTTGCAACAAGACCTAAAGAGAATCAAGGTGTGTACCTGGCAGGTGTAGGTGTTGCAACAAGACCTAAAGAGAATCAAGGTGTGTACCTGGCAGGTGTAGGTGTTGCAACAAGACCTAAAGAGAATCAAGGTGTGTACCTGGCAGGTGTAGGTGTTGCAACAAGACCTAAAGAGAATCAAGGTGTGTACCTGGCAGGTGTAGGTGTTGCAACAAGACCTAAAGAGAATCAAGGTGTGTACCTGGCAGGTGTAGGTGTTGCAGCAAGACCTAAAGAGAATCAAGGTGTGTACCTGGCAGGTGTAGGTGTTGCAGCAAGACCTAAAGAGAACCAAGGTGTGTACCTGGCAGGTGTAGGTGTTGCAACAAGACCTAAAGAGAATCAAGGTGTGTACCTGGCAGGTGTAGGTGTTGCAACAAGACCTAAAGAGAATCAAGGTGTGTACCTGGCAGGTGTAGTTGTTGCAACAAGACCTAAAGAGAATCAAGGTGTGTACCTGGCAGGTGTAGGTGTTGCAACAAGACCTAAAGAGAATCAAGGTGTGTACCTGGCAGGTGTAGTTGTTGCAATAAGACCTGGCCGCGCAGGGCCTTGGTGATGGGGAGAAACACAGCGCAGCGCAACCCCAGACCCGACAGACACAGCGCATGGGACGTCTCTGCCTCCCTCAGTAGCCCGCTGATGTTCCTGTACTTCACTGTTACAACAAAAATAGCACCATTAACAGACACAGCGCATGGGACGTCTCTGCCTCCCTCAGTAGCCCGCTGATGTTCCTGTACTTCACTGTCACAACAAAAATAGCACCATTAACAGACACAGCGCATGGGACGTCTCTGCCTCCTTCAGTAGCTCGCTGATGTTCCTGTACTTCACTGTCACAACAAACAACGCCACCATTACTGCTTGTAATTCACTAGGCAATTCATTATAACTAAAACTTCATTGTCACAAGAAAAAGAACGCCAACATTATTTCTTGTAATTTACTGGGCCTGCACAGGCAATTCCCGCATGAGACCATGAAATTGTCAAAAGGCCTGAACGCATCTCCCCACCCCCCAATTTTTTGTTTAAAAATCCAAACAAATCATGCAATCTTGTGATCTAAAGAATATTCTCTGCATCTTTGAAAATGCTGAAAATCAAGGCAGAAAATCTCATGCCGTCTAATCTCTCTGTCGTCTAATCTCTCTGTCGTCTAATCCTCTCACAAATGCTAGTTTCAAACTGAAGTATGGCTGAACATTTCTAGCTAAATGTTCTTGAACAGGGTTTATAAGATGAGAGTCTCCCCCCCCCCCCCCCCTCAATCTTTAGTTAGGCTTGATTGATTTAAATAAATAAACTGCGATCAAATGCCAATACTAACCTGTAGCCAGAGTTTTACAGGCCTGCGCATATCTCTCACTCATGGCTGGCTCATCCCATCCTAGCACTGAGGCCTCCAGCTGAAACATCACACCCATCACGCTCTGTTCAGTTTACAGCGTCAAACACACAGAGGAATGACAGCAAAGGCATGTCACACACTGAAAATCTGGTTGCTCACTGATGCACAAGCAATTTTTACAATGGATTCTTATAACCTATAAAAAATTATAACAGAAAAACTATTAACAGTAAAAGGTCAAGGTCAAAACGAACCAGCCAGTACCGCTTTTCTCCTAATGTTATCAGGACATCGCATTTGTTTAAAAAAAATCTCCTTATATATAAAAAAAAAGAAAAAGAAAAGAACATTATGTGAAAAAATGGTTTGGCATTTTAGTTGCGTCTTAAGAAAGTCGTAAGAGGTAACAGTTTTAACAAAAACATAAAGAACAGTCACAGACCTGCTCGTCGCTGGACAAGACAGTGGAGAGAACATCTTCGGTGCTGAGAATGGCGCCGTCAGAACTGCTGAGGGTCAGCAAGGGACGTCGGCCGAAGTGACCGCTGTAACGCTGACTGGCCTCCTCACTCAGCCACCCCACCGTCTTCTGCTCTCTGTGGTAACAATGTGCAGGCATGTAGTAAGCTGTGGTAACAATGTGCAGGCATGTAGTAAGCTGTGGTAACAATGTGCAGGCATGTAGTAAGCTGTGTTAACAATGTGCAGGCATGTAGTAAGCTGTGTTAACAATGTGCAGGCATGTAGTAAGCTGTGTTAACAATGTGCAGGCATGAGGTAAGCTGTGTTAACAATGTGCAGGTTTGTAGTAAGCTGTGTTAACAATGTGCAGGCATGAGGTAAGCTGTGGTAACAATGTGCAGGCATGTGGTAAGCTGTGTTAACAATGTGCAGGCATGTAGTAAGCTGTGTTAACAATGTGCAGGCATGTAGTAAGCTGTGTTAACAATGTGCAGGCATGTAGTAAGCTGTGTTAACAATGTGCAGGTTTGTAGTAAATGAGCAGAAAAAAATCTTACGCTGCTGGAATAGCAATAAGAAAGACCGATCACTTAATCTTGACCTTCAAATAAGCCATTATTCAATGTATGAGGAAAATAAAAGAACAACAAGAAAAGCAAATGCTTACACGACTCACCTTCGAACACCTCCTTCCCCCCCCCCCCCCCCCACACACCCTGGCCGGCCGGCCATATAGATGAACACGGATGAATACAAAGACTCACCCATTACTCAGGTGAAAAACATTAATATAAAACAAGTCGCGCAAGGCGAAAATACAACATTTAGTCAAGCTGTCGAACTCACAGAATGAAACTGAACGCAATGCAATTTTTCAGCAAGACCGTATACTCGTAGCATCGTCAGTCCACCGCTCGTGGCAAAGGCAGTGAAATTGACAAGAAGAGCGGGGTAGTAGTTGCGCTGAGTACGATAGCACGCTTTTCTGTACCTCTCTTCGTTTCTGAGCGTGTTTTTAATCCAAACATATCATATCTATATCTTTTTGGAATCAGGAACCGACAAGAAATAAGATGAAAGTGTTTTTAAATTGATTTCGAAAATTTAATTTTGATCATAATTTTTATATTTTTAATTTTTAGAGCTTGTTTTTAATCCAAATATAACATATTTATATGTTTTTGGAATCAGAAAATGATGAAAAATAAGATGAACGTAAATTTGGATCAATTTATAAAAAAATTATTTTTTTTACAATTTTCAGATTTTTAATGACCAAAGTCATTAATTAATTTTTAAGCCACCAAACTGAAATGCAATACCGAAGTCTGGCCTTCGTCGAAGATTGCTTGGCCAAAATTTCAATCAATTTGATTGAAAAATGAGGGTGTGACAGTGCCGCCTCAACTTTTACAAAAAGCCGGATATGAGGCCATCAAAGGTATTTATCGAAAAAAAGAAAAAAAACGTCCGGGGATATCATTACCAGGAACTCTCATGTAAAATTTCATAAAGATCGGTCCAGTACAGTCGAACTCGCTTAAGACGAATCACTGGGGATCGGGAAATAAGTTCGTTTTAAAGGCACAGTAAGCCTCCCGTAAACCATCACAGAGCTCCCCGAGCGTCTACATACAGTACAAGCATACTTCCATTTGAACGCTCACCGAACGGGAACATCCTGGCTGCTTTCTGTCGAGCGTGAGACATTTTCAAAGAATTTATTTTCGTGGACTTGGTCCAACAACAATGGCGCCTCGTTTTGGTGCTGGACGGCTGTTATGATACCGGAAATCACGCCCGGACAGTAAGCCTCCCGTGAACCATCACAGATACTGTCAGGCTTTTACACACAGTACAAACACCCTTCCATTTGAACGCTCACCAAACGGCAACATCCTAGGTGCCCTACGTAAAGAGCGAGAAATGTTTAAAGAATTAATTTTGCAGATTGTCTCGAACACTTTTTGGACCCAACCTGAACTCAGGTCAAACATGAGTTACTTCCCTTCGGGTCTCATTCTATCGATGTAAACTGGCGATAGCCGTGAATCGATGATTATCAAAATGTGTTTGGACCGTGGTACGTTTTTGCGCTAGACCTAACTTTTAAAATCTAAATAATAAATTGACAGCTTGTTACACAAACATTCTTTAATCATAAAAGAATTCTTTTTTCATCAAGACAAGATTAGTACAATTCGAAGTTGTGAAAGTTTGAAAAAAGAAAAGCCCGGAAGCAGGGTCACGCAAGGGTCGTAGCAGACGACGGTTTATCAGTGCATATCGCCGTTCCTCTCAACAGTCAAAAGCCATCGTTAGAGTTCTTGTGAACCACAGCCGTTTGTTTCGTGCATAAAAACGTGCTATTGTAAATAAGCTCACATCGAGTCGCATTCAAATGACTAACTGACGACTACATTGTGAAAAAGGGAAACTGGATCACACGGGTTCACGATGGCTCAGGGGTAAGATAAACCACGCAAAAATAAATTCTTTGAAAATTGCTCGCTCCTTACGTAGGCCACCTAGGATGTTCCCGTTTGGTGAGCGTTCAAATGGAAGGGTGTTTGTACTGTGTGTAAAAGCCTGACCGTATCTGTGATGGTTTACGGGAGGCTTACTGTGCCTTTAACCGAAATTCGCATTAAGAGAATTGATTGATTTTTTTACTGTCACAATTTTAGAAGTAAAATTTAAAAAGTCGTGTAAAAGCATGTACATGTACATTCTGATCAATCTCCGATTTCATGGTGTCCACCAGTTCTGGTGCATGTACTACCCTGGCCAAGTTTCCTCTCAAGACATCAAAGAGACCGCCCCATAGGTTAAACTCCCCATAGGTTAAACTAGGTCACTGACCCGGGTGCAGGAAGTGTTTCCTCATATGAAAGGGGAACCACCTCTCGTAGCTAAAACTGGGTCTATAAAGAAGGCCACCCAGCCATCACAATGGACCTGCCTTTGATCTCGCCTCACACGCAGATCCTTGTAGCCTTGTGACTTTTAGAGACAAAGCGGCTCTGGGGCGATGAAAACATGTTTGTTAAAAGAGGGGTTCGTTATGCAAATGATATATGTCGATCTCGGGACGAGTTTAAAGATTTCGTCATAAGCGTGAGTAAATTACAGACATTATGCATGCTTGGGAATCCAAAAAGTGCTCGTTATAAGCATAAATTCGTTACAAAGAATTCGTTTCAAGCATTTTTTTTAAGCATGAAGAAAGAGGTATTCAGTTGGGAACTTAAAACTAATACGTTATAAGTCAAAATTCGTAACTAGCGTGTTCGTTTTAGGTGGGTTCGACTGTAGTTTGGTCTGAATCGCTCTACACACACACATGCACAGACAGACAGACAGACACACATGCACAGACAGACAGACAGACACACACACACACACACACACCACGACCCTCGTCTCGATTCCCCCTCTTTGTTAAAACATTTAGTCAAAACTTGACTAAATGTAAAAAGCAAAACAAAAACAAAAACATGTGCCAACTTACACTGCTGGAATAGGAATGAGAAAGACAGCTCCTTCGATCTTGACCTTGACCCGACTGGGGTGAGCTGGTACGAGTACAGCAACAGGAGGTTGTTGTTGCGACGTATCGACACTCAGTCCTGCCCCGTGAACACTCCTCTCCCCCTCCCCCTCTGTCCTCCTGTGTGTCCATCTCCCTGACTCCCCCTCCTCTCTGCCCGAGTGTTCGGTGTCACGCATGATGTCTGCCAGTCTTTCCACAGACACACTCCGCCTGGCACTGTTCAACACAGGGAGAAAGTCGTCGTCTTCGCTGTCCGAAGCTAACCGCCTGGCTGCGACCTGATCCAGCTTTTGGCTGCCTGAAGGATGGAGCGAAGGAGAAGAGGTGTTGCTCTGTGCTGAAGGGTTTTCAAGGAGCGTGTTTTCCCTACCACTCGTCCTGCTCCCACTGTCGCTGTCAGAGTCTCGCTCCACGTGTCTGCGCAGGTTGGACAATCGCGCTCTTTTATTCC
Organism: Littorina saxatilis; assembly: GCF_037325665.1. Classification (NCBI taxonomy): domain Eukaryota; kingdom Metazoa; phylum Mollusca; class Gastropoda; order Littorinimorpha; family Littorinidae; genus Littorina; species Littorina saxatilis. Next base: position 990,273 of record NC_090245.1, on the reverse strand, counting down.
CTCTAGCTGTCCGAATAGAATCGGATGAAAGCATGCCGTCGACACTGCTGCGGTCCCTTCGCTTGCGGCCGGTGGGCTGAACGTCCTCAATCAACCAATCATCCCCAACAGCTTCCCCTGCAGCGATGAGCGCAGGCCTTAGATCACGGCGCCCAGGCTGGGAAGACGAGGCCGGTTTGGTGGTGGTAGTGGTGGTGGCACGCACAACGGCTCGCTGGGCTGAAGAGCCGAGTGCCAGGATGCTGGTGCGATAAGCCTCCGTGGCCGTTTGGGAGGACGCTGCGATGTCCTCCAGTTGTGGATTCTGGTACAACCCCCCCTCTTCCTCCCCCTCGCTGGAAAGGGTCTCTGCAGGCCTGAAAGACAACACATGGACTGTCAATGTGCCATATCAGCCTTTAACTTACGAAGACTTTATGGTGACGCTCCTTTTTCTAGGATTAAAGCCTCCTTTATGAAAGTATACCTCGAACACAGAAGAAGAGGATGGACTGGGTTTGACCTCTAGACTCAATCCCACCCAGAGACATCTCTCTTCCTTGCAGCGGTCAGATCTGAAAGGACAGCAGGCAACATACAAACAAAATCCAAATGTATACTTGGTCTTGCCTCAATCCTAAAGCTACCTCACAAAACACAGACTGTGTGGATAATACAAATCATGCTGTTTACTGTGTCAGAATTGTTAATGACATCACAACATCCTGCCCACATGATGGTATAGAAACGCACCTTGGGTTTGCAGAGACTGTCTGACTGCTGTCTGACAGTGTCACCCTGGCTGCTGGCTGTGCACTGCATGACGGGGAGCCGGTCAACATTGCTGGGTCGCCATGGAGACTGGGAGAGCTGCTCGCAACACTGCCGCCAACGCCAACTCTGGAACCAGTGGCGCCGCTTTTTGTGCAACCTGCCGTTTTCTCTGCAGCAGTTCACAATGTTAGATGTATAACAATATCTCTGTGTAAAACAGCCACTTCATTTTCCCTGGAAATTGTTCACAATGCTTTATGTAAAACCATATCTCTGTTTTCATCTTCACTAGAATTGCGGTCCCAAGTCTGTGCCACTGGAGACTAAATGACAAGAGAACCATGGGTGTTCTAGCCTTGCAGCATCAACACACTGCCGTACAGCCGCAATATTCTATTGGATGTCATTGTAAATAACTGACCTTACAAAAAATGTAAAGATCACATAGAACTTGACTACAATCCACTTGTAATAAAAAGATACACTTGTTTAGTGTTCCTGGGGAACCCCCCAGGGTCGTAACGTCTAACACTGTCATTGTGTCGTCTTGGTTAACAGTATTATTTTTGGGTCTTTTTATTTCTCACACACAGTCACCATTGTTCTGCTTACAATCCACGTGTACAACCCATGTTAAATGTGGTCTAAGACACAATCCACGTGTACAACCCATGTTAAATGTGGTCTAAGACACAATCCACGTGTACAACCCATGTTAAATGTGGTCTAAGACACAATCCACATGTACAACCCATGTTAAATGTGGTCCAAGACACAATCCACGTGTACAACCCATGTTAAATGTGGTCCAAGACACAATCCACGTGTACAACCCATGTTAAATGTGGTCTAAGACACAATCCACGTGTAAAACCCATGTTAAATGTGGTCTAAGACACAATCCACGTGTAACACCCATGTTAAATGTGGTCTAAGACACAATCCACGTGTACAACCCATGTTAAATGTGGTCTAAGACACAATCCACATGTACAACCCATGTTAAATGTGGTCTAAGACACAATCCACATGTACAACCCATGTTAAATGTGGTCTAAGACACAATCCACATGTACAACCCATGTTAAATGTGGTCTAAGACACAATCCACATGTACAACCCATGTTAAATGTGGTCTAAGACACAATCCACATGCACAACCCATGTTGAATGTGGTCTAAGACACAATCCACGTGTACAACCCATGTTAAATGTGGTCTAAGACACAATCCACATGTACAACCCATGTTAAATGTGGTCTAAGACACAATCCACATGTACAACCCATGTTAAATGGTCTAAGACACAATCCACATGTACAACCCATGTTAAATGTGGTCTAAGACACAATCCACATGTACAACCCATGTTAAATGTGGTCTAAGACACAATCCACATGTACAACCCATGTTAAATGTGGTCTAAGACACAATCCACATGTACAACCCATGTTAAATGTGGTCTAAGACACAATCCACGTGTACAACCCATGTTAAATGTGGTCCAAGACACAATCCACGTGTACAACCGATGTTAAATGTGGTCTAAGACACAATCCACATGTACAACCCATGTTAAATGTGGTCTAAGACACAATCCACATGTACAACCCATGTTAAATGTGGTCTAAGACACAATCCACGTGTACAACCCATGTTAAATGGTCTAAGACACAATCCACATGCACAACCCATGTTGAATGTGGTCTAAGACACAATCCACGTGTACAACCCATGTTAAATGTGGTCTAAGACACAATCCACGTGTAAAACCCATGTTAAATGTGGTCTAAGACACAATCCACGTGTACAACCCATGTTAAATGTGGTCTAAGACACAATCCACGTGTACAACCCATGTTAAATGTGGTCTAAGACACAATCCACGTGTAACACCCATGTTAAATGTGGTCTAAGACACAATCCACGTGTAAAACCCATGTTAAATGTGGTCCAAGACACAATCCACGTGTACAACCCATGTTAAATGTGGTCTAAGACACAAAGGAAGAAATGAAAGAGAAGAAAGAAAGGGAAAGGTTGTGTTACCTTGTAGGAGTTGCAGAACATCGTTATACTCTGAGCAGGAATCTTGGCTCAAGTCATCTCCATAGTCTCTGTGCCAGTTCCTCAGCGCTTGTAAGGCTGTGGTTCCCTGCACAACATGGAGACAGCAATGATATCACCAGTAAGAGATCTGATAATCACAGTTCTGTATCGCTTGTAAGGCTGTGGTTCCCTGCACAACATGGAGACAGCAATCAATTCATGAATAAGGTATCTCGGAAATACAGGTTTTTACTGACATGGTCAATCACAAAGGGCTCCTATTCTTCTGCCGCCTGCAAGAAAAGTTCTCCGACGAGGAAATATGAAAGTAGACCACAAAAGAAAGAAAAAATTTTGTAATTGTAAACGACGTCCCATCCCAGGAAACCTCCCTCCTTTTTGGCGTTCCCCAGGGCTCTGTGCTCGGGCCCGTGCTGTTCATCATGTACACCACCCCTCTGACTGACCTCGTCGACAGACATTCCGTTTCCCACGAAATGTTTGCTGACGACACTCAGCTTCAGAACTCAGCGACTCCCTCAGAATATGCCCAGATGACCACCTCCCTTCAGTCTTGCATTGCTGACGTTGAACTCTGGATGTCCACTAACAAGCTTTAACTTAACTGCGACAAAACAGAAGCCATTCGTTTCACCAAATCATCCTTCTCCTCCTCTCTCTCTCTCTCCCTCCTTCTATCACTTTGGGTAGCAGCACTATTGAATTCTCAGACTCCGTCCGTGATCTTGGCATCTTTCTTGATAGCGATCTCTCCATGAAACACCATGTTATGAAAGTCTGTCAGTCCGCTTACATCGAGCTTAAGAGAATAGGTTCTATCCGCCCATACCTTACCGAAGATGCCACCAAGACCCTTGTTTTCTCCTACATTCTTTCTCGATTAGACTACGGAAATTCTGTTCTCATTGGCTGTCCTCAGTCTGTCATCCATCCTTTGCAGTGCGTTCAAAATTCTGCAGCCCGGCTTGTCTGCAAAGCCCCTCGGTCCCAGTCCTGTTCCCCCTTGCTAAAGAAACTTCATTGGCTCCCTGTAGAGCTGAGAATCCAATATAAGTGCTGCTGTATCTGCTACAAAATAATATCTGGCTCAGCCCCATCCTACCTGTCTGACCTGTTCACACTCAATACACCCTCACGATCCCTCCGCTCCTCTGTAGACACTAGAATATTCCGTCTATCTTCTTTTAGTCGCAAACAGCACGGCCAGAGAGCCTTCTCCAACTCTGCTGCCGTTGCGTGGAACTCTCTTCCTTACTCTATCCGACACTGCCAAACATTTTGTTCCTTCAAATCAAACCTTAAAACACACTTCTTCACACAGTATTTTGATTAATTTTATTTCAATATGGTGCATTTTTGATCAGGTGTTTGAATGTTTGAATGTTTTGCCTGTGTTAGTATGCTTGCAGCTTGTATTGATGTAGTGTTTCGTTGTTCACTTGTGTGCTGAATGCTGCTGCACATGCTTTTTTGCTTTGCTTTGTATGTATATGTATGTTTGTTTGTTTTTTCATTTTTTTTCTTCATTGTAAAGCGCTTAGAGAACGTAAAGCGCTCTATAAATCTCCCATATTATTATTATTATTAAGAAGAAAATGAACGAGAACAAGAATAATATCAAAAAGCATTCTAACCTAAAACACCCAGACACAGACAAATAAATGCAGCAGTACATTTTGATATTCTTCTTCTTCTTGTTCATTTCCTTCTTTCTTTTGTGGTCACAGCCAGATTAGACAAACCACTCTGTGACCAAACATCAACACATCAAACAACTCTCTCTATGACCAAACATCAACACATCAAACAACTCTCTCTATGACCAAACATCAACACATCAAACAACTCTCTCTATGACCAAACATCAACACATCAAACAACTCTCTCTATGACCAAACATCAACACATCAAACAACTCTCTCTATGACCAAACATCAACACATCAAACAACTCTCTCTATGACCAAACATCAACACATCAAACAACTCTCTCTATGACCAAACATCAACACATCAAACAACTCTCTCTATGACCAAACATCAACACATCAAACAACTCTCTCTATGACCAAACATCAACACATCAACAACTCACGCTGTCATCTTTGGCGAGAACGCTGGCACCACGTTCAATCAGAATCTTCATCACAGCCACGTTTCCAGACGCTGCAGAGTCGATGAGCGCAGTGAAGCCGTTGCACTCTGCACCCCCACGATCATTTATGTCAGCTCCTGCGTCAAGAAGGGCCTCTACGATATCAGAAAAGTCGTGATTGGCTGCCTCGTGCAATGGAGTCCAACCGCAGTGGTCTCGAACATTTACTGGGTGACCCTGAAAAGTAACAGGAAAGTCTTGTGATTGACGTGAAAGAGTAACAATTTAAAGACAGACACGACATACTTTAATCAATGACCTTCAAAGGAGGAAGTATCCCCACAGACACGACATACTTTAATCAATGACCTTCAAAGGAGGAAGTATCCCCACAGACACGACATACTTTAATCAATGACCTTCAAAGGAGGAAGTATCCCCACAGACACGACATACTTTAATCAATGACCTTCAAAGGAGGAAGTATCCCCACAGACACGACATACTTTAATCAATGACCTTCAAAGGAGGAAGTATCCCCACAGACACGACATACTTTAATCAATGACCTTCAAAGGAGGAAGTATCCCCACAGACACGACATACTTTAATCAATGACCTTCAAAGGAGGAAGTATCCCCACAGACAGCACTAGAAAAGAGAAAGAAAAGAGATGCTAAAAGCTGAAAAAGCTGGTTTTACCCCCAAAACAATGGTACTGAGCTGTGCGTTGTGTGCATTTATACAATGACTTCACACAGGTGTAGAGTCAGTGAACAACATCTAAAAGCATTTATTTTCTCAAATGATGTTGACACAGTAAGCAATATGAGAGAGAGACAGAGAGAGTGAGAGAGAGCCAGAGAGAGAGAGAGAGAGAGAGAGAGAGAGAGAGAGAGACAGAGAGAGACAGAGAGAGTGACAGAGAGAGTGACAGAGAGAGACAGAGAGGGAGAGACAGAGAGACAGAGAGAGAGACAGAGAGAGAGAGAGAGAGAGAGACAGAGAGACAGACAGACAGAGAGTGAGAGAGAGAGAGAGAGAGACAGACAGAGAGAGACAGAGACAGAGAGAGAGACAGAGAGACAGAGAGACAGAGACAGAGAGAGAGAGACTCAGACTCAGACTCAGAACTTTATTACAAAAGGATAAAGGTTTTAGGCAAAGCCTATTCTTCCAACCTGTCCTTTATACAACACGTAAAGATGGACGCACGTACAAAAAATAGATTGAATCTACAGAAATACATTGTATGGAATGCAACACAATGTGCATTTAAGGAATTACATAACGAGAACTCAAAAATTACAAAATTATATTGACATAGTTATACTTTTCATTTGGGAATGAAGTTGCTCAAATCAGCTGTTAGCACTAGTACAGAATGTTTTGCAAAATAACAATCGAACAAGACATTTCATTCACGAATGATGTGTGAACGTGACTGTCTCTTAAACATTTTCACTGAAGTTGCATTTCTTATCTGTTGGGGGAAGGAGTTCCAGAGAAATGCTCCTGAGAAGGCTAAGCTCGATTTGTAGAGGTCTTTGCGAGGTACAGGAGGGATGATTTGTTGGGACCCATATCTTTTTGTGGCATGTTTGAAATGTGATTGCAAATATTTAGGACAGTCGTCATTTAGAATTTTATACATGAACACAGCCTTGTTTAACGTCAACTGATCTTTCAAGGGGAGGAAATTCAGGAGCTTTAGTTTATCATCCGTGGACCTATTCAAATCATACAGAATAAGTTTTGCAGCTCGGCGATGCAGGGAATTGAGTCTTTTTAAATGAACATCACTGCAGTTATCCCAAAGTGTTGAAGCGAAGTTTATATGAGGCATTATGTGGGCGTAATAGAACATTTTGAGTGCTTCAGAATCTGCGTAATGCCTTAATTTTGATAACAGGTACAAATTCTTTGATACTATTTTGCAGATATTACTCAAATGAGTTTGCCATTTCAACTCTTGATCAATGGTAACACCCAATAATCTATGTTCCCTAACTTGCTGCACTTGAGTTGAACCAACTGACAGTTGTAATTGTAAAGGACTTAATTGGTGTTTTTGTCTCGTGGTTATCACCATACTCTTTGTTTTAATCGGATGAATGATCATTGCATTAGAAACGCACCACTTAGTGATTTCATCCACACTTGTTTGAAGAGAAGAGTTGACGGATTCCAAAGATGTTTGACTGGTGTGGACAGAAGAGTCATCCGCAAAGAACTCACATCTAACTTTTTCATCGCACACATGAAGAGGTAGATCATTTATATAAATACAGAACAAGATAGGTCCTAATACAGACCCTTGAGGGACACCACTCCGGACAAACTCGTTTGACGAAGTTTTACAGTTAATGGATACATACTGTTTCCGTTTTGAAAGATACGATTCAAAAAAGGCACAGGCAGAGTCGTCTTATAAATAACACTTTAATTTCTTTAGTAGGAGTGAGTGATCTACCAGGTCAAAGGCTTTCTTAAAGTCCAGAAACAACGCTCCCATTATTTCTGCTTTGTTTATTGCTGAGAGCCAAGTCTCGCATAAAGAGCTTAAGGCGGTGTGGCAGGAATGCTTAGAGCGGAATCCAGACTGAAAAGGATGAAACAGATTCATTTGTTCCATATATGCCAGAAGGTGTTTTTGTATGTGCTTTTCTAAGGGTTTAGATACAACAGGTAAGAGGGAAATAGGTCTAAAGTTGTTTGGGTCTGTAAGATCCTTACTTTTTGGAAGTGGTAATACCTTTGCACACTTTAAAATAGAAGGGAACACGTTTGCTCAGGTTATAAACATAAGTTAGGGAATCGACAATGTAAGGTAAAGCAAGTTTCAGCAACTTGACTGGAATCTTATCTGGACCCAATGACTTCTTATTCGCCATTTGTTCTATCAGTTTTCCTACCTCGTGCACTGAGATTGGAGGAATAGAAAACGTGTCAGTTTGATTCAACTTTTGTCCACAGAATGTTTTTAATTTTTCAAGACAATCATCCGTATCAAGGGAATCATTCTGATTGAGACAAGATTTTAGGTTGTCTGCTAGCGAAATGAAGTGTTTGTTAAAATCATTTGGAGATGTTTTTGAATGAGAATTGGTTGATCCCTTCCTAGATTTATCAAGAATTTCATTCACTGCTCGCCAGATTGTAGCTGTATCCTTTTTTTTCAGAGATTAGTTTATCAAAATATTCTGCCTTTGCTTGTCTCACTGTGTCCAAAACTTTATTTTTTTGCAGTTTATACTCTGTTTTCATGTTGCGCTCTTTGAAATGATCACGCATCGCCATAGCCTCGATAATGTCTGAGGTTAACCAAGGGGGAAGCTGGGGATGTTTCACTCTATGCTGATGTAGGGGTGGTGCGTGTTTATCAATTATAGAACACAAAATATCGTGAAAAATATTGCAAGCGCCCTCTGCGTCACTGCAATTGAATACGCTGTAAAATGGGGCTTGGTTAAGGTCAAAGAAAAAGGCAGATTCATCAAAATACTTGAAACTTCTGTATTCAATTGTTGTGTGGCCTTTATGACGTAATTTTGGCAATCTAAGAGAAACCGAGCAAAAAACAGAATGATGGTCACTAAAACTGGAATGCACTACTTGCGCATTTGCAACGATATTCTTACTATCAGTATAGATATGATCAATCAGGGTTGATGAAGTATTTGTGTCTCTTGTAGGGGTTTTAACCAGCTGATGAAGACCAAACAGAGCAGTGGTTGAGCACCAAGTTGTTTGAGGCCTGAGTAGGTTAATGTTAAAATCGCCAAGCAATACAACATTCTCGTCACGAGCCTTCACTCTGTCTATCATAGAAACAAATTCATCAATCCACCTTGACGTTTCAGCAGGGTTACGATACAGATAGCCAATAAGCAAGGGAGATGATTTGCCCTGTTTCAGTTCCAACCACAAACATTCAACATTGTCATCTTCAAGATCGATTCTACGTTTGACAATGCCAGCAATGGACTGATGAACATAAAGAGCGATGCCTGTTTGGCCTATTCGTGCATTGTCCCGTCGTAAAACCGAATAATTCGGAATGTTAACCAGGCTGTCTAATATACGCGAATCTAGACGCGTTTCACTTACACCGAAGAGCTGTACCAGCTCTGGTTGCTGGTTTAGCAATACACAGACATCATGTACTTTGTTGACTAAATGATAAATATTTACATGCCCTATACGGAGAACAGTGTTTGATGTTGTTGACATTAGGACGAAGTGCAATATTGTAACAAACAGCAGTAAATAATAAAGCAAGCAAAATCCGGAAATATGAGTATCAGGAGCAGTCAAGACAACAGTTCTAATATATCATAAACGCACAAGGATTTCTCCAAGTAAATGTCAAGATTCCCACAACACAAAGCGAGCGCTGACAATGCACATTCAGACACACAAGCTTTCACTCCAGGCCTGCACGGCAGACAAAGCGTCACACAATTCGGATTAAGTGGCATTCAGCACTTACACTCCCGGGATAGATCAGAGTAACTATAGTTGCTATTTAGAAAAGGATGATACAGGATAAGATAGCAGCACACAAAGGTATGCTATCAAAATAAAGAAACAAATTTAGAAAGACAGAGAGACAGACAGACAGACAGAGAGAGAGAGAAAGACAGAGAGACAGACAGACAGAGAGAGACAGAGAGAGAGACAGAGAGAGAGAGAGAGAGAGAGAGAGAGAGACAGACAGACAGACAGACAGACAGACAGAGAGAGACAGACAGACAGAGAGACAGACAGACAGAGAGAGACAGAGAAAAAGGGGGAGAAGAAAGTCAAAGACTTTGAAATCCACACAGACATTACCTCTGCCAACAAGGACCTGACTCGCTTCAAGTTTCCATTGATGCAGGCCACATGAAGGGGGGTTTCTCCTTTCTCGTTTTTCTGTTAAGACACAAGAATTCAGTGACATATATCGCAAAGAAAACAAAGGATTGAACAGTGGACAATAAACAGCATGAATACTTAATACATGTTCCCCAAATCAACAAGGAAGGCATACATGAACATCAAATTGATCAAATAAGACGCTTACTTTAATTCTGCAAGATTAGGAGAGTACAGTACGTGCAAACCACAGCAATCATAGGCTTACCTTGAACTGTTTCTGTCGACGGACTCTGGCCGTACCAACCGACTGGCTCAGTACAGGACGCACATTTTCTTCATCCGATTTATCTGACAAAAAGAAAGAACAATCATTACAATTAAGTGGTATATAATGATTTACTAGTTTAAAAGCTTAACGGTGATGCAGCTACTTTTATCACAACTGTGTTGTACTATGCTACAGCGATTGAAACTTTCAGGCATTTGAGCATTTATGACTTGGCAATGAATTATTCCTACCACAGAGAACAGTAACCATCAAGAAAATGTCTTCGTAAAGATAACAAATCTCACCAGTGAAGATAAACATCACACATCTTAATGTCAGGTCTGATACACTGTATTACATATGCCGAGATTTCTCCACCCAGATACACATCTCACCACTATTCTTCAGGTCAGTTATGCTAAGACTTCTTCAAAGAGACATAAATCTCACCAATGTCAGTTAGGTCAGTTATGCTAAGATTTCTCCAAAGAGACAAACATCTCATCACTGTCAGTTAGGTCAGATAAGCTATTTCTCCAAACAGAAAAAAATCTCACCACTTCCAGTTAGGTCAGATATGCTATTTCTCCAAACAGACAAAATCTCACCACTTTCAGTTAGGTCAGATATGCTATTTCTCCAAACAGAAAAAAAATCTCACCACTTTCAGTTAGGTCAGATATGCTATTTCTCCATAGAGACAAAATCTCACCACTTCCAGTTAGGTCAGATATGCTATTTCTCCACAGAGACAAACATCTCACCACTTCCAGTTAGGTCAGATATGCTATTTCTCCACAGAGACAAACATCTCACCACTGTCAGTTAGGTCAGATATGCTATTTCTCCACAGAGACAAACATCTCACCACTTCCAGTTAGGTCAGATATGCTAATTCTCCAAACAGACAAAAATCTCACCACTGTCAGTTAGGTCAGATATGCTATTTCTTATTTCTCCATAGGGACAAAATCTCACCACTTCCAGTTAGGTCAGATATGCTATTTCTCCAAAGAGACAAAAATCTCACCACTTTCAGTTAGGTCAGATATGCTATTTCTCCATAGAGACAAAATCTCACCACTATCAGTCAGGTCGGATATGTTATTTCTCCATGGAGACAAAATCTCACCACTATCAGTCAGGTCGGATATGCTGAGGTCAGACTCTGGTTCTGAAGCAGGGACCACGTCGCTGTCTGGTGGCTGACTGTCATCTTCGTCTTCAGAAGAATCTTCTGACGATCTCAAGCCGTACTTGACCTTGACCTGTTGGAGTTTGGCCTCCGTCTGCATTTTGTGGCGATGTTCTTTGAACGCCACCTGGGTCGCTATCAGGGAGCGAAGAACCCTCACCTAAAATGCACAGGTAATGCACAGGTAATGCACAGATAATTCACAGGTAATTCACAGGTAATGCATAGGTAATGCAGAGGTAATGCAGAGGTAATTCACAGGTAATTCACAGGTAGTGCATAGGTAATGCAGAGGTAATTCACAGGTAATGCACAGGTAATTCAGATGTTTTGACGACTTGACAGTGAAGCAAGGTAAACCCAGCCAAAGATCTAGAATTGCAGGGAAAGTTGTACGGCATGATGTAATCATGCAAATGACGCCACAAGAAGCGATAGAAACATGTACCTTCTATCGGATGGACGATGCTGGCCAATTTGATTTTGATCTGGTGTGGTGTAGTGTGGGGTGAGTGAAGACAGACATGTAAGACTTATAATGAAGGTTCCACTGTACCTGTAGTGTGGGGTGAGTGAAGACAGACATGTAAGACTTGCTGAGCACTTTGTAGCCAACACCCTGTCTCTCCTGTAACTCTGCAATGTTCAGCCACGTTCGGCCCATCTGAAACCACAACACCTCAACATAATGTGACATCTACAAATAAGGCCTAAAAAAAAAATAGGTGTGGTTACGGTAACCCGACCTACCCTATTTTTAGGGGCCGATCCTATAACTTTTTATTACATTTGTCGAAAAAAAAAAAAAAACCCAGTGCAAAAAACGCAATGAAAGCGAAAGCGCCCGTGTCGCACACTTATTTCCCTGTCAAGTACCGGTAGGTTTAATTTGTACACATTAGAAAAAAAAGTTAAAAAAAAAAAAGTGATTGCCCACCTACCTACCCTATTTTTTTTGGCTATGTTACCGTAACCACACCTATTTTTTTTTTTGGCCTAACTCCTGTGTTTCAAGACAATCAGGCAAGAGATCATGAGATTGTAAAAACAAAACAAACAAACATGCCTTCACCTCCGTTTCTCGGGATTTTTGTTGTTGACAAAATGGATGCAATTTCTTGATCTGAAGAATGACCAATCTTCAGCGTTGACAATGCATTGAAGCAAAACAAATCTCATGCCTCACAATATTAACATCATTTCTATTATCCAAAGTCCCCTTTGGTTGCTTTTGTTCTTAGAGAACAAGGGTCTGTGCAGCTGATGAGCGATATAAGCTTGTTTATCATGGAAACATCACTTGTTCAACTACAAAGCCATACCGTCTGAAACAATGCTGGGTGGGTGGCCGAGTGGTAACGCACTTGCGCTCGGAAGCGAGAGGTTGCGTGTTCAGGCCTGGGTCAGGCCGCAATTTTCTCCCCCCTTTCCTAACCTAGGTGGTGGGTTCAAGTGCTAGTCTTTCGGATGAGACGAAAAACCGAGGTCCCTTCGTGTACACTACATTGGGGTGTGCACGTTAAAGATCCCACGATTGAGAAAAGGGTCTTTCCTGGCAAAATTGTATAGGCATAGATAAAAAATGTCCATCAAATACCCGTGGGACTTGGAATAAAGTAAAAACAATTCCATCTCACACGGCATTAAGTCTCAGGAAAACATGAATACACGCATGCAGGAAAAAAAAAAAATATATATGGGTAGCGCCGTATGTATGGCAGCTCGCTTTCCCCGGGGAGAAAGCAGCCCGAATTTCCATGAGGGTAACCTCACTGGACTGTAAATCTTATCCAATCCAATCCAATCCAATCCAATAACAAGACACAACCATAAGGTTTCAAACCTCACCCTGATAAAACAAATGTCTGGAGAAGTGCATGTTGGGTGGCCGAGTGGTAACGCACTTGCGCTCGGAAGCGAGAGGTTGCGAGTTCGACCCTGGGTCAGGGCGTTAGCAATTTTCTCCCCCCTTTCCTAACCTAGGTGGTGGGTTCAAGTGCTAGTCTTTCGGATGAGACGAAAAACCGAGGTCCCTTCGTGTACACTACATTGGGGTGTGCACGTTAAAGATCCTACGATTGACAAAAGGGTCTTTCCTGGCAAAATTGTATAGACATAGATAAAAATGTCCACCAAAATACCCGTGTGACTTGGAATAATAGGCCGTGAAAAGTAGGATATGCGCCAAAATGGCTGCGATCTGCTGGCCGATGTGAATGCGTGATGTATTGTGTAAAAAAAATTCCATCTCACACGGCATAAATAAATCCCTGCGCCTTGAATATGTGCGCGATATAAATTGCATAAAATAAAAATAAAAAAATAAAAAAATAAATCCCTGCGCTTAGAACTGTACCCACGGAATACGCGCGATATAAGCCTCATATTGATTGATGTTCCCAAACTTCCAGACGGAATAAACATCAGAGGGGAAAAAGTGCCAGGTGATAAACTGACCTGTTCGTGGTCATCGCCTCTCAGCTGCAGCTCTTTGTGATAGTTTCTGATGGCCAGGTCCGGCTGACGGTTGTCTGCATAGGTCTGAGCCAGCGATACGTAGGCTGGTATCAGCTTGTCTGCACTGAGTCCGACACTCTCTCCACAGTCAACCTGCACAGTTTTACACAACCAGGTCTGAGTCAGCGATAAGTAGGCTGGTATCAGCTTGTCTGCACTGAGTCCGACACTCTCTCCACAGTCAACCTGCACAGTTTAACACAACCAGGTCTGAGCCAGCGATACGTAGGCTGGTATCAGCTTGTCTGCACTGAGTCCAACACTCTCTCCAGTCAACCTGCACAGTTTAACACCACCAGGTCTGAGCCAGCGATACGTAGGCTGGTATCAGCTTGTCTGCACTGAGTCCGACACTCTCTCCACAGTCAACCTGCACAGTTTAACACAACCAGGTCTGAGCCAGCGATACGTAGGCTGGTATCAGCTTGTCTGCACTGAGTCCAACACTCTCTCCACAGTCAACCTGCACAGTTTAACACAACCAGGTCTGAGCCAGCGATACGTAGGCTGGTATCAGCTTGTCTGCACTGAGTCCAACACTCTCTCCACAGTCAACCTGCACAGTTTTACACAACCAGGTCTGGGCCAGCGATACGTAGGCTGGTATCAGCTTGTCTGCACTGAGTCCGACACTCTCTCCACAGTCAACCTGCACAGTTTAACACCACCAGGTCTGAGTCAGCGATACGTAGGCTGGTATCAGCTTGTCTGCACTGAGTCCAACACTCTCTCCACAGTCAACCTGCACAGTTTAACACAACCAGGTCTGAGTCAGCGATACGTAGGCTGGTATCAGCTTGTCTGCACTGAGTCCAACACTCTCTCCACAGTCAACCTGCACAGTGTAACACAACCAGGTCTGAGTCAGCGATAAGTAGGCTGGTATCAGCTTGTCTGCACTGAGTGCAACACTCTCTCCACAGTCAACCTGCACAGTTTTACACAACCAGGTCTGGGCCAGCGATACGTAGGCTGGTATCAGCTTGTCTGCACTGAGCCCGACACTCTCTCCACAGTCAACCTGCACAGTTTTACACAACCAGGTCTGAGCCAGCGATACGTAGGCTGGTATCAGCTTGTCTGCACTGAGCCCGACACTCTCTCCACAGTCAACCTGCACAGTTTTACACAACCAGGTCTGAGCCAGCGATACGTAGGCTGGTATCAGCTTGTCTGCACTGAGCCCGACACTCTCTCCACAGTCAACCTGCACAGTTTTACACAACCAGGTCTGAGCCAGCGATACGTAGGCTGGTATCAGCTTGTCTGCACTGAGCCCGACACTCTCTCCACAGTCAACCTGCACAGTTTTACACAACCAGGTCTGAGTCAGCAACACGTAGGCTGGTATCAGCTTGTCTGCACTGAGCCCGACACTCTCTCCAGTCAACCTGCACAGTTTAACACCACCAGGTCTGAGTCAGCGACACGTAGGCTGGTATCAGCTTGTCTGCACTGAGCCCGACACTCTCTCCACAGTCAACCTGCACAGTTTAACACAACCAGGTCTGAGCCAGCGATACGTAGGCTGGTATCAGCTTGTCTGCACTGAGCCCGACACTCTCTCCAGTCAACCCGCACAGTTTAACACCACCAGGTCTGAGACAGCAACACGTAGGCTGGTATCTAACCTCTCTCCACAGTCAACCTGCACAGCTCAACAAACAGGAAAACAAGAAGGGCAAAGCCCATACGACTCACATGCTTGACCTTGACCTTTACATAGCAATGACATCATACACTAAGAACTGCTTTACACATTTTTCCTACCAAAATACATGTGACCTTGACCCAAGGTCAAGGTCATCCAAGGTCATGCAACACAAAGCTGTTAATTCAAGACATAGGAAGTACAATGGTGCTTATTGGCTCTTTCTACCATGAGATATGGTCACTTTTAGTGGTTCACTACCTTATTTTGGTCACATTTCATAAGAGTCAAAGTGACCTTGACCTTGATCATATGTGACCAAATGTGTCTCATGATGAAAGCATAACATGTGCCCCACATAATTTTTAAGTTTGAAACAGTTATCTTCCATAGTTCAGGGTCAAGGTCACTTCAAAATATGTATACAATCCAACTTTGAAGAGCTCCTGTGACCTTGACCTTGAAGCAAGGTAAACCAAACTGGTATCAAAAGATGGGGCTTACTTTGCCCTATATATCATAATAGGTGAGGTATTGAATCTCAAAAACTTCAGAGAAAATGGGAAAAATGTGAAAAATAGCTGTTTTTTAGACAACATTTATGGCCCCTGCGACCTTGACCTTGAAGCAAGGTCAAGATGCTATGTATGTTTTTTGGGGCCTTGTCATCATACACCATCTTGCCAAATTTGGTACTGATAGACTGAATAGTGTCCAAGAAATATCCAACGTTAAAGTTTTCCGGACGGACGTCCGGACGGACGGACGGACGGACGACTCGGGTGAGTACATAGACTCACTTTTGCTTCGCATGTGAGTCAAAAATCAAGATTTCAAAGTTGAATAAATGAAAACAATGCACTGACATAATCATGAGAAAAACATGGAGCTCTCATAGGTTGGGACAATAACACTGTCCCTGAAATCATGTACACTCTACACTGTCCCTGAAATCATGTTTTTATAGCAAAACAAACAAACCATTCCTTGTTATTGCACGCTTTCTTTCCTGTGTGTAACGCAGTAGGCACAGCCACCATCACAGCCACCATCACAGCCACCATCACAGCCACCATCACTTGCCAGACTTGTGATTGCCAATTCCCATCCACACCAGTCTCTTTGAGACATTTCTGCCAGTGTCTGTCAACTTTGCTTTTATCCCCAGTCTTACGGAAATCTCGAAAGTAAAAAGCATCTTCTGCATACAATGGAACCCCTTTATGAGATTTTGACAGTTGTTAAAAGGGGGGTTCCACTGTAGCATGAAAAGCAGAATACAGAATACAGAAGCAGAGCGACATACCATGTGCTGGTAGTGTTTGATGGCCTGGGCGTAGCTGCCACAGTAGGAGCCGATGTCGGTGAAAGCGTCACCCAGTTTCTCGTGGACGCGAAACAGCTCCTCCTTGTCGCCCTCACCGCACGCTGCTAACTTCTCTCTCAGCTCACCCACCGTGTTGACTGCACAATGTAAAACAACACTCTATACAAATAGTTAATGCCGTGTTGACTTTCTTTCTTTATTTGGTGTTTAACGTCGTTTTCAACCAGCCGTGTTGACTGCACAATGTAAAACAACACTCTATACAAATAGTTAATGCTGTGTTGACTGCACAATGTAAAACAACACGCTATACAAATAGTTAATGCTGTGTTGACTGCACAATGTAAAACAACACACTCTACAAATAGTTAATGCTGTGTTGACTGCACAATGTAAAACAACACACTCTATGCAAATAGTTAATGCCGTGTTGACTGCACAATGTAAAACAACACTCTATACAAATAGTTAATGCCGTGTTGACTGCACAATGTAAAACAACACTCTATGCAAATAGTTAATGCCGTGTTGACTGCACAATGTAAAACAACACTCTATGCAAATAGTTCATGCTGTGTTGACTGCACAATGTAAAACAACACTCTATGCAAATAGTTAATGCCGTGTTGACTGCACAATGTAAAACAACACACTCTACAAATAGTTAATGCTGTGTTGACTGCACAATGTAAAACAACACACTCTACAAATAGTTAATGCCGTGTTGACTGCACAATGTAAAACAACACACTCTACAAATAGTTAATGCCGTGTTGACTGCACAATGTAAAACAACACACTCTACAAATAGTTAATGCTGTGTTGACTGCACAATGTAAAACAACACGCTATACAAATAGTTAATGCTGTGTTGACTGCACAATGTAAAACAACACACTCTACAAATAGTTAATGCTGTGTTGACTGCACAATGTAAAACAACACACTCTACAAATAGTTAATGCTGTGTTGACTGCACAATGTAAAACAACACACTCTATACAAATAGTTAATGCCGTGTTGACTGCACAATGTAAAACAACACACTCTATACAAATAGTTAATGCCGTGTTGACTGCACAATGTAAAACAACACACTCTATACAAATAGTTAATGCCGTGTTGACTGCACAATGTAAAACAACACACTCTATACAAATAGTTAATGCCGTGTTGACTGCACAATGTAAAACAACACACTCTATACAAATAGTTAATGCCGTGTTGACTGCACAATGTAAAACAACACTCTATACAAATAGTTAATGCCGTGTTGACTGCACAATGTAAAACAACACGCTATACAAATAGTTAATGCCGTGTTGACTGCACAATGTAAAACAACACACTCTATACAAATAGTTAATGCCGTGTTGACTGCACAATGTAAAACAACACACTCTATACAAATAGTTAATGCCGTGTTGACTGCACAATGTAAAACAACACACTCTATACAAATAGTTAATGCCGTGTTGACTGCACAATGTAAAACAACACTCTATACAAATAGTTAATGCCGTGTTGACTGCACAATGTAAAACAACACACTCTATACAAATAGTTAATGCTGTGTTGACTGCACAATGTAAAACAACACACCCTATACAAATAGTTAATGCTGTGTTGACTGCACAATGTAAAACAACACTCTATACAAATAGTTAATGCCGTGTTGACTGCACAAAGTAAAACAACACACTCTACAAATAGTTAATGCCGTGTTGACTGCACAATGTAAAACAACACACTCTATACAAATAGTTAATGCCGTGTTGACTGCACAATGTAAAACAACACACTCTATACAAATAGTTAATGCCGTGTTGACTGCACAATGTAAAACAACACACTCTATACAAATAGTTAATGCCGTGTTGACTGCACAATGTAAAACAACACACTCTATACAAATAGTTAATGCCGTGTTGACTGCACAATGTAAAACAACACACTCTATACAAATAGTTAATGCTGTGTTGACTGCACAATGTAAAACAACACACTCTATACAAATAGTTAATGCTGTGTTGACTGCACAATGTAAAACAAAACACTCTATACAAATAGTTAATGCCGTGTTGACTGCACAATGTAAAACAACACTCTATACAAATAGTTAATGCCGTGTTGACTGCACAATGTAAAACAACACACTCTACAAATAGTTAATGCCGTGTTGACTGCACAATGTAAAACAACACACTCTATACAAATAGTTAATGCCGTGTTGACTGCACAATGTAAAACAACACACTCTATACAAATAGTTAATGCTGTGTTGACTGCACAATGTAAAACAACACACTCTATACAAATAGTTAATGCCGTGTTGACTGCACAATGTAAAACAACACGCTATACAAATAGTTAATGCCGTGTTGACTGCACAATGTAAAACAACACTCTATACAAATAGTTAATGCTGTGTTGACTGCACAATGTAAAACAACACGCTATACAAATAGTTAATGCTGTGTTGACTGCACAATGTAAAACAACACACTCTATACAAATAGTTAATGCTGTGTTGACTGCACAATGTAAAACAACACGCTATACAAATAGTTAATGCTGTGTTGACTGCACAATGTAAAACAACACACTCTACAAATAGTTAATGCTGTGTTGACTGCACAATGTAAAACAACACACTCTATACAAATAGTTAATGCCGTGTTGACTGCACAATGTAAAACAACACACTCTACAAATAGTTAATGCTGTGTTGACTGCACAATGTAAAACAACACACTCTATACAAATAGTTAATGCCGTGTTGACTGCACAATGTAAAACAACACACGCTATACAAATAGTTAATGCCGTGTTGACTGCACAATGTAAAACAACACTCTGTGCAAATAGTTAATGCTGTGTTGATTGCACACGATGAAAAAACACACTCTACAAATAGTTAATGCCGTGTTGACTGCACACGATGAAACAACACACTCTACAAATAGTTAATGCTGTGTTGACTGCACACGATGAAACAACACACTCTACAAATAGTTAATGCTGTGTTGACTGCACACGATGAAACAACACACTCTACAAATAGTTAATGCTGTGTTGACTGCACACGATGAAACAACACACTCTACAAATAGTTAATGCTGTGTTGACTGCACACGATGAAACAACACACTCTACAAATAGTTAATGCTGTGTTGACTGCACAATGTAAAACAACACTCTATACAAATAGTTAATGCTGTGTTGACTGCACAATGTAAAACAACACACTCTACAAATAGTTAATGCTGTGTTGACTGCACACGATGAAACAACACACTCTACAAATAGTTAATGCTGTGTTGACTGCACAATGTAAAACAACACACTCTACAAATAGTTAATGCTGTGTTGACTGCACAATGTAAAACAACACACTCTACAAATAGTTAATGCTGTGTTGACTGCACAATGTAAAACAAAATTCTATGCAAATAGTTTATGCTGTGTTGATTGCACACGATGAAACAACACACTCTATGCAAATAGTTAATGCTGTGTTGACTGCACAATGTAAAACAAAACTCTATGCAAATAGTTTATGCTGTGTTGATTGCACACGATGAAACAACACACTCTACAAATAGTTAATGCTGTGTTGACTGCACACGATGAAACAACACACTCTACAAATAGTTAATGCTGTGTTGACTGCACACGATGAAACAACACACTCTACAAATAGTTAATGCTGTGTTGACTGCACACGATGAAACAACACACTCTACAAATAGTTAATGCTGTGTTGACTGCACACGATGAAACAACACACTCTACAAATAGTTAATGCTGTGTTGACTGCACACGATGAAACAACACACTCTATGCAAATAGTTAATGCTGTGTTGATTGCACACGATGAAACAACACACTCTACAAATAGTTAATGCTGTGTTGACTGCACACGATGAAACAACACACTCTACAAATAGTTAATGCCGTGTTGACTGCACACGATGAAACAACACACTCTACAAATAGTTAATGCTGTGTTGACTGCACACGATGAAACAACACACTCTACAAATAGTTAATGCTGTGTTGACTGCACACGATGAAACAACACACTCTACAAATAGTTAATGCCGTGTTGACTGCACACGATGAAACAACACTCTACAAATAGTTAATGTCGTGTTGACTGCACACGATGAAACAACACACTCTACAAATAGTTAATGCTGTGTTGACTGCACACGATGAAACAACACACTCTACAAATAGTTAATGCTGTGTTGACTGCACACGATGAAACAACACACTCTACAAATAGTTAATGCTGTGTTGACTGCACACGATGAAACAACACACTCTACAAATAGTTAATGCTGTGTTGACTGCACACGATGAAACAACACACTCTACAAATAGTTAATGCTGTGTTGACTGCACACGATGAAACAACACACTCTACAAATAGTTAATGCTGTGTTGACTGCACACGATGAAACAACACACTCTACAAATAGTTAATGCTGTGTTGACTGCACACGATGAAACAACACACTCTACAAATAGTTAATGCTGTGTTGACTGCACACGATGAAACAACACACTCTACAAATAGTTAATGCTGTGTTGACTGCACACGATGAAACAACACACTCTACAAATAGTTAATGCTGTGTTGACTGCACCATCAAACAACACACTCTACAAACAGTTAATGCTGTGTTGACTGCACACGATGAAACAACACACTCTACAAATAGTTAATGCTGTGTTGACTGCACCATCAAACAACACACTCTACAAACAGTTAATGCTGTGTTGACTGCACCATCAAACAACACACTCTACAAACAGTTAATGCTGTGTTGACTGCACCATCAAACAACACACTCTACAAACAGTTAATGCTGTGTTGACTGCACCATCAAACAACACACTCTACAAATAGTTAATGCTGTGTTGACTGCACCATCAAACAACACACTCTACAAACAGTTAATGCTGTGTTGACTGCACCATCAAACAACACACTCTACAAATAGTTAATGCTGTGTTGACTGCACCATCAAACAACACACTCTACAAATAGTTAATGCTGTGTTGACTGCACCATCAAACAACACACTCTACAAACAGTTAATGCTGTGTTGACTGCACCATCAAACAACACACTCTACAAATAGTTAATGCTGTGTTGACTGCACCATCAAACAACACACTCTACAAACAGTTAATGCTGTGTTGACTGCACCATCAAACAACACACTCTACAAATAGTTAATGCTGTGTTGACTGCACCATCAAACAACACACTCTACAAACAGTTAATGCTGTGTTGACTGCACCATCAAACAACACACTCTACAAATAGTTAATGCTGTGTTGACTGCACACGATGAAACAACACACTCTACAAACAGTTAATGCTGTGTTGACTGCACCATCAAACAACACACTCTACAAATAGTTAATGCTGTGTTGACTGCACCATCAAACAACACACTCTACAAACAGTTAATGCTGTGTTGACTGCACCATCAAACAACACACTCTACAAATAGTTAATGCTGTGTTGACTGCACCATCAAACAACACACTCTACAAACAGTTAATGCTGTGTTGACTGCACCATCAAACAACACACTCTACAAATAGTTAATGCTGTGTTGACTGCACACGATGAAACAACACACTCTACAAACAGTTAATGCTGTGTTGACTGCACCATCAAACAACACACTCTACAAATAGTTAATGCTGTGTTGACTGCACACGATGAAACAACACACTCTACAAATAGTTAATGCTGTGTTGACTGCACCATCAAACAACACACTCTACAAATAGTTAATGCTGTGTTGACTGCACACGATGAAACAACACACTCTACAAATAGTTAATGCTGTGTTGACTGCACACGATGAAACAACACACTCTACAAATAGTTAATGCTGTGTTGACTGCACCATCAAACAACACACTCTACAAACAGTTGATGCACTATTTTTCTAACAAGGATCTATACAGTGGAACCCTCTCTTTAAGACCCCTTGATATCAGACTCCAGCCCCCCCCCCCCACTCGTCTTTTAAAGATGCAGTGCAGGACATCATTGGAGGTGGTGGTAATGGGCTGGTGGACGTTAACAAGAGGTGGTCGCCAGGGCAGGTTTCACTGTATTACTCAGGCACTATGCTCTATTGACCTTCTGACTGACAAAAGCATGTCGAACCTTTCAAGGCAGTGCCAATTGTGTGAATACTTGTGAGGTTTCAGTTTTGAATAATAAATGTTAAAACAAGAAAGCAGGTCAGTCGTAAGATTTTGAGAACAAAAGAGATCCCCCCCCCCTCCCCAAACTACAAGGTATGTTTACACTGTTAGTACACTCTTTAAAGTTTCCAAAACACTCATAAGATCATTAACATACCTGCTTTGAACAGCTTGATGATCTTTGCACCCTCCCCAGGGGTGGGCAGAAACTTGTAAGCTTTTTTCAAAAAATGCTTGGCAGATTTCACATCTCCAGCACACACATTAGCCTGGAAAAAAAGATAAAAGAAAAAAAATAACAGAGGGAAAGAGAAGAACACAAGTCATCACAGAGTTCAGAGCACAATTGCAGAAGAACATGAGGCCCTTCAAGGCCCCAAAACGCCTGCTATACCCCCTCGCTACAATCACCAATGACACGTAGCTGTTTCCCTTTCTACTGGATTCTTGCAAGGTTTGAGTGTTGGTAGTTTCACAAAATTTGCTGTGGTTCCTTTGCTAGGATTCTTTAAAATTGCAAATCGACGGAGCTGCTTCCGATGTCACGATGTAACCTTTGACAAGAGACAAGGTTATTTCCAACAGCTAGCTGGCAGAAGACTTTCTTCTGACGAGGCTTGTCGTGAAGACGGGTTGCTATGGCCAGAGTGACAAGGCTACTTACAACAGCTAGCTGGCAGAAGACTTCCTTCTGACGAGGCTTGTCGTGAAGACGTGTCGCTATGGCCAGAGCTTGCTGCAAAGACTGCTGGGCCAGGACAGATTGGCCTCTCTGCAGGGCTTGGTTGGCACAGTTAAAATGACACAGGTATTCCTCTTCCTCCAATCGCCACTGCCTGGACAAACAAAACAGGAAGCCAGTCAATCGGAGAAAATCTGTCTTAAAAAGGAGGGAGTTTTAAAATAAAGGTAAACGTATTGAGGCTGTGAATAGAAAATCTGAAAATTACAAAATCTTAAAAGAGGAGAAGTCTGAAATCAGGTGGTCCCAAAAGGGATGTTATACTGTAATACCAATAAGTGTTATCATGGTCCCAAAAGGGGTGTTATACTGTAATACCAATAAGAAAGGGATGTTATACTGTAATACCAATAAGTGTTATCATGGTCCCAAAAGGGGTGTTATACTGTAATACTGTAATACCAATAAGTGTTATATTGTAATACCAATAAGTGTTATCATGGTCCCAAAAGGGGTGTTATACTGTAATACCAATAAGTGTTATCATGGTCCCAAAAAGGGTGTTATACTGTAATACCAATAAGTGTTATCTTGGTCCCAAAAGGGGTGTTATACTGTAATACTGTAATACCAATAAGTGTTATATTGTAATACCAATAAGTGTTATCATGGTCCCAAAAGGGGTGTTATACTGTAATACCAATAAGTGTTATCATGGTCCCAAAAAGGGTGTTATACTGTAATACCAATAAGTGTTATCTTGGTCCCAAAAGGGGTGTTATACTGTAATACCAATAAGTGTTATCATGGTCCCAAAAGGGGTGTTATTATGAGTTAT
This sequence comes from Littorina saxatilis, assembly GCF_037325665.1. Taxonomy (NCBI): domain Eukaryota; kingdom Metazoa; phylum Mollusca; class Gastropoda; order Littorinimorpha; family Littorinidae; genus Littorina; species Littorina saxatilis. The sequence continues at coordinate 965,773 of NC_090245.1, read as the reverse complement.
TTCTAATATGCTGACTGTTAGCAAATGATAACAGACATGTCGAGAAAAAAGATATCAAGCATGAGCCTTTTAGGCGAATGCTGATATCGTTTGTGAGACATGTCTGTTATCATTTGCTAACAGTCAGCATATTAGAAATAACGGTTTTATTACCGTCTAATTTGACCAAAAGAAATTTCGAAGCGACCCCGCGAATTAGACAGAACAGCCGCAATGGGAACTGGAGCGCTCCTACCTGATTATGCCTGTCAGTCAAAGAATTCTCGTGACCTGGGTCAGCCAATCAGAGTAACACACCTTACGTGATGAATATTCACAGGTCAAATGCGTTTGACACACAACAAACCATGTTGAACATGCGTTTCGGTTGCTTCGCTTTTTCTTGTTGAACAGAGAGCGACAGATTTAGAACCGACTCCAGACGGATGGGAAATGACGTAAAGATACATTTGACGTAAAGCGAGTGACCCAATTTCACTTGATTTTCCGAACTTTGATAATTTAGATTTTAAGTGAGCGAGTCGGCATTGCACACTCAGAGGATGGGCGGTACCTCGCTGTTCCGTAAAGCACCCACCGACAAAACTCGCTTTTCGGTATTTTTTAGATAAAGAGAGTATTATCTGACAGCATTTGAAGTGTCATTCTTTTGAATAAATCACACTTTTATTGCTGATTTAAATTTTTACTTTGTCTTGTTCATTTTTAGCTTGATAAACAAAAAGGGTCCCTGCCTGAACGTTATAACATTTAGAGGGTCACCTAGAATCCGTCCTGATTGGTCAAAAAGCCATATGGGGCACTAAATTGGTAATAAACTGAAATACCAATAAGTGTTATCATGGTCCCAAAAGGGGTCTTATACTGTAGTACCAATAAGTGTTATCATGGACGCAAAAACTTAGGAAGGTCATCTTTCACTTATGTTGAAAATAAAACAAAAACTTAGGAAGGTCATCTTTCACTTATGTTGAAAATAAAACAAAAACTTAGGAAGGTCATCTTTCACTTATGTTGAAAATAAAACAAAAACTTAGGAAGGTCATCTTTCACTGATGTTGAAAATAAAACAAAAACTTAGGAAGGTCATCTTTCACTTATGTTGAAAATAAAACAAAAACTTAGGAAGGTCATCTTTCACTTATGTTGAAAATAAAACAAAAACTTAGGAAGGTCATCTTTCACTTATGTTGAAAATAAAACAAAAACTTAGGAAGGTCATCTTTCACTTATGTTGAAAATAAAACAAAAACTTAGGAAGGTCATCTTTCACTTATGTTGAAAATAAAACAAAAACTTAGGAAGGTCATCTTTCACTGATGTTGAAAATAAAACAAAAACTTAGGAAGGTCATCTTTCACTGATGTTGAAAATAAAACAAAAACTTAGGAAGGTCATCTTTCACTGATGTTGAAAATAAAACAAAAACTTAGGAAGGTCATCTTTCACTTATGTTGAAAATAAAACAAAAACTTAGGAAGGTCATCTTTCACTGATGTTGAAAATAAAACAAAAACTTAGGAAGGTCATCTTTCACTTATGTTGAAAATAAAATGAGCTAAGAGACATCACAAGAACACAAACTGAAGCAGAAATAAAGGTATAATTATACTCCGACAGTAAAAAAGGTATAATTATACTCGGACAGTAAAAAAGGTATAATTATACTCGGACAGTAAAAAAGGTATAATTATACTCGGACAGAAAAAAAGGTATAATTATACTCGGACAGAAAAAAAGGTATAATTATACTCGGACAGAAAAAAAGGTATAATTATACTCGGACAGTAAAAAACTCAAGTATTCTTGAAAGTTTGCCATTTCTGTTAAAAAGGCTTTAATATTTTGTGATGAAGTCAACGTCCACATAAAGCAGCTGCATGCAATAAAGTGAAAGCAGAGCGACTGTGTCAACTTACTGTGCAATTGTCAAAGCCTGCTGCAGGTAGTCCCTGCTCTCCTTCTCGGCCCCTCTCGAGTCATACACAAGTCCTGAGAACATAAACAATCATTGCATAAAAAGTTTGCCAAAACAGATCGACTCTGAACACACACACACACAAACACACACGCACACACACAGAGAGCTCTGCTTTGTTCTTAGATTCACAAAGTTAAACTAGGGCAAAACATTAAGTTGACTGAGGCTTCCAATTAAAAAACCCAAAAAACATAAGTCCTTTAAATTAATAAATAAAAAGAAAAAAAGAGAAGAGACAGGACACACAAAAAAGAAGATAACTGACCCTTGACCCTTGACCCTTAAGCAGCACAAACAGAAAGAGCAAAAATCACTTTTTGTTGTGATTGTGAACTGAAATTTCTTCTCTTCTTCATCCTTAGTTGAATTGATGACATTGACAATTACCCAAGTTTAGCAGAAAGCGGCCTTTCATGGCCATGAGCTCAGACTCTGTCAGACTGGTTGAATGAATGACATTGACAATTACCCAAGTTTAGCAGTAGGCGGCCTTTCATGGCCATGAAATCTGTCAGACTGGATGAATGGATGACATTGACAATTACCTAAGTTTAGCAGTAGGCGGCCTTTCATGGCCATGAGCTCAGACTCTGTCAGACTGGATGCGCTGCGCAGTTCTTCACACGCCCTTAGAGCCAGCAGGAACTTCTTCTCGGCCTGATCCAGAAGGTGTCGCGATGTGTCCGCTCCCTGAGCGTCGGCCTGGGTGTAGTACGTGTTACCCAGGGTGGCCAGGGCACGTTGCGTTTCTACCTGGCGGTCAAGACAATCATTTCAACAACCGTAGATGCCAAGTTTACGCAAAAGCTTCAGATGTGAAATAATTGATGAGAACATACTGGTAGCCATACATACATACAATAACCATAGCCATACATACATACATATTACAATAATCATAGCCATACATACATGTAAATTACAATAATCATAGCCATACATACATACAAATTACAATAATCATAGCCATACATACATACAAATTACAATAATCATAGCCATACATAAATACAAATTACAATAATCATAGCCATACATACATGTAAATTACAATAATCATAGCCATACATCTATACATATAATAAAAGAGAGTGTCTGTCTGTGTGTCTGTCTGTCTGTCTGTCTGTCTGTCTGTGGTCGCCATACCTCTGAGATGGCAAGAGGCAGGAACAAGATAGTGTTCACGTACACTCCCTAGGTGCCGCAGATGTGCACCTGGGTTTTAGTTTCTTGATTCACTGTTTCCTTTCTCAGATTATGGACCTCCCATTTATTGAATACAGCCTATATGGTGCAAGACCAGTTCAGTGCCTACTGTTCACCTGTAGCAAGCACATCATGCCAGTGATATTAGAGACTCGCTGTTGCTCCTATGAGGGGAAGAAATGAAGAATGAAAAATTAACTGGACAGTTCCGGAAATTTCTAGAAGGTAAGGGAGATAACTGTTCACCTGTAGCAAGCACATCATGCCAGTGATATTAGAGACTTGCTATTGCTCCTATGAGGGGAAGAAATGAATGAAAAATTAACTGGACAGTTCCGGAAATTTCTAGAAGGTAAGGGAGATAACTCTTTTTTGTCTGTGGTCGCCATACCTCTGAGATAGCAAGAGGCAGGAACAAGATAGTGTGCACGTACACTCCCTAGGTGCCGCAGATGTGCACCTGGGTTTTAGTTTCTTGATTCATTGTTTCCTTTCTCAGATTATGGACCTCCCATTTATTGAATACAGCCTATATGGTGCAAGACCAGTTCAGTGCCTACTGTTCACCTGTAGCAAGCACATCATGCCAGTGATATTAGAGACTCGCTGTTGCTCCTATGAGGGGAAGAAATGAAGAATGAAAAATTAACTGGACAGTTCCGGAAATTTCTAGAAGGTAAGGGAGATAACTCTTTTTTGTCTGTGGTCGCCATACCTCTGAGATGGCAAGAGGCAGGAACAAGATAGTGTGCACGTACACTCCCTAGGTGCCGCAGATGTGCACCTGGGTTTTAGTTTCTTGATTCATTGTTTCCTTTCTCAGATTATGGACCTCCCATTTATTGAATACAGCCTATATGGTGCAAGACCAGTTCAGTGCCTACTGTTCACCTGTAGCAAGCACATCATGCCAGTGATATTAGAGACTCGCTATTGCTCCTATGAGGGGAAGAAATGAAGAAAGAAAAATTAACTGGACAGTTCCGGAAATTTCTAGAAGGTAAGGGAGATAACTCTTTTTTTGTATCCAAACAAAGGAGGTAAAGCTAATGATAATGGGATAGCGAGCGTCTTAAATTGCTACAGGACTCCGCTTACTCCCGGGCGAAGCCGGGCTTAACTGCTAGTAAAAAATAATCCTAGCCATACATACATACAAATGACAATAATCCTAGCCATACATCTAACCGCTGGACGTCACTGACCGCACCGCGAGTTTAAAGCACAACAGCAACACATGAGTAACATCTTGTCTGCAGGTCTCTTTTGTCTGCATCAATACATTTTGTGCTGAATGCTATTGATTAACACACCACAGGACCACATCAATACATGTTGTGCTGAATGCTATTGATTAACACACCACAGGACCACATCAATACATTTTGTGCTGAATGCTATTGATTAACACACCACAGGACCACATCAATACATTTTGTGCTGAATGCTATTGATTAACACACCACAGGACCACATCAATACATTTTGTGCTGAATGCTATTGATTAACACACCACAGGACCACATCAATACATTTTGTGCTGAATGCTATTGATTAACACACCACAGGACCACATCAATACATTTTGTGCTGAATGCTATTGATTAACACACCACAGGACCACATCAATACATTTTGTGCTGAATGCTATTGATTAACACACCACAGGACCACATCAATACATTTTGTGCTGAATGCTATTGATTAACACACCACAGGACCACATCAATACATTTTGTGCTGAATGATATTGATTAACACACCACAGGACCACACAAGATGTCCTTTATATGATGTTCTTTATTTGGGTCATGGGTGTGTGTTTTAATCAAAGGAATCTTCTTTTTGAGGCACAACTAATGAAGTGTACTGTATTGAGGCACAACTAATGAAGTGTACTGTATTGAGGCACAACTAATGAAGTGTACTGTATTGAGGCACAACTAATGAAGTGTACTGTTTTGAGGCACAACTAATGAAGTGTACTGTATTGAGGCACAACTAATGAAGTGTACTGTATTGAGGCACAACTAATGAAGTGTACTGTATTGAGGCACAACTAATGAAGTGTACTGTATTGAGGCACAACTAATGAAGTGTACTGTATTGAGGCACAACTAATGAAGTGTACTGTTTTGAGGCACAACTAATGAAGTGTACTGTATTGAGGCACAACTAATGAAGTGTACTGTATTGAGGCACAACTAATGAAGTGTACTGTATTGAGGCACAACTAATGAAGTGTACTGTATTGAGGCACAACTAATGAAGTGTACTGTATTGAGGCACAACTAATGAAGTGTACTGTATTGAGGCACAACTAATGAAGTGTACTGTATTGAGGCACAACTAATGAAGTGTACTGTATTGAGGCACAACTAATGAAGTGTACTGTATTGAGGCACAGCTAATGAAGTGTACTGTATTGAGGCACAACTAATGAAGTGTACTGTATTGAGGCACAACTAATGAAGTGTACTGTATTGAGGCACAACTAATGAAGTGTACTGTATTGAGGCACAACTAATGAAGTGTACTGTATTGAGGCACAGCTAATGAAGTGTACTGTATTGAGGCACAACTAATGAAGTGTACTGTATTGAGGCACAACTAATGAAGTGTACTGTATTGAGGCACAACTAATGAAGTGTACTGTATTGAGGCACAACTAATGAAGTGTACTGTATTGAGGCACAGCTAATGAAGTGTACTGTATTGAGGCACAACTAATGAAGTGTACTGTATTGAGGCACAACTAATGAAGTGTACTGTATTGAGGCACAACTAATGAAGTGTACTGAATTGAGGCACAACTAATGAAGTGTACTGTATTGAGGCACAGCTAATGAAGTGTACTGTATTGAGGCACAACTAATGAAGTGTACTGTATTGAGGCACAACTAATGAAGTGTACTGTATTGAGGCACAGCTAATGAAGTGTACTGTATTGAGGCACAACTAATGAAGTGTACTGTATTGAGGCACAACTAATGAAGTGTACTGTATTGAGGCACAACTAATGAAGTGTACTGTATTGAGGCACAACTAATGAAGTGTACTGTATTGAGGCACAACTAATGAAGTGTACTGTATTGAGGCACAACTAATGAAGTGTACTGTATTGAGGCACAACTAATGAAGTGTACTGTATTGAGGCACAACTAATGAAGTGTACTGTATTGAGGCACAACTAATGAAGTGTACTGTATTGAGGCACAACTAATGAAGTGTACTGTATTGAGGCACAACTAATGAAGTGTACTGTATTGAGGCACAACTAATGAAGTGTACTGTATTGAGGCACAACTAATGAAGTGTACTGTATTGAGGCACAACTAATGAAGTGTACTGTATTGAGGCACAACTAATGAAGTGTACTGTATTGAGGCACAACTAATGAAGTGTACTGTATTGAGGCACAACTAATGAAGTGTACTGTATTGAGGCACAACTAATGAAGTGTACTGTATTGAGGCACAACTAATGAAGTGTACTGTATTGAGGCACAACGAATGAAGTGTACTGTATTGAGGCACAACTAATGAAGTGTACTGTATTGAGGCACAACTAATGAAGTGTACTGTATTGAGGCACAACTAATGAAGTGTACTGTATTGAGGCACAACTAATGAAGTGTACTGTATTGAGGCACAACTAATGAAGTGTACTGTATTGAGGCACAACTAATGAAGTGTACTGTATTGAGGCACAACTAATGAAGTGTACTGTATTGAGGCACAACTAATGAAGTGTACTGTATTGAGGCACAACTAATGAAGTGTACTGTATTGAGGCACAACTAATGAAGTGTACTGTATTGAGGCACAACTAATGAAGTGTACTGTATTGAGGCACAACTAATGAAGTGTACTGTATTGAGGCACAACTAATGAAGTGTACTGTATTGAGGCACAACTAATGAAGTGTACTGTATTGAGGCACAACTAATGAAGTGTACTGTATTGAGGCACAACTAATGAAGTGTACTGTATTGAGGCACAACTAATGAAGTGTACTGTATTGAGGCACAACTAATGAAGTGTACTGTATTGAGGCACAACTAATGAAGTGTACTGTATTGAGGCACAACTAATGAAGTGTACTGTATTGAGGCACAACTAATGAAGTGTACTGTATTGAGGCACAACTAATGAAGTGTACTGTATTGAGGCACAACTAATGAAGTGTACTGTATTGAGGCACAACTAATGAAGTGTACTGTATTGAGGCACAACTAATGAAGTGTACTGTATTGAGGCACAACGAATGAAGTGTACTGTATTGAGGCACAACGAATGAAGTGTACTGTATTGAGGCACAACTAATGAAGTGTACTGTATTGAGGCACAACTAATGAAGTGTACTGTATTGAGGCACAACTAATGAAGTGTACTGTATTGAGGCACAACTAATGAAGTGTACTGTATTGAGGCACAACTAATGAAGTGTACTCCAACTCCAAGTCCACACAATCTCAGCACAGTGGAACCCCCTTTCAACAACCCCCCCCCCTCCTCCTCCTCCTCCAAGACCTTGCTTTCTCAAAATGCCTCTTCATAATACCTCCTGTTTAAGAATTCCTGTCTTTTAAGATCTGACTTTCTTAGATTTGTGTTTTTCTTAAAAGGGGTGTTCCACTGTATTCATAGTATCAAAAGGGCATGGCGATCACTTTCCTATTACCTTGTCACTGCATTCTAGTGCCAAAGCCAGGTACTGGTTCTGAAGCTTGAGCGCTTTGTCAAACTGGCCGAGTTTACAGTAGCACTCCCCGATCTTGCGACAGGCGACGGCCTCTCCAATCTTGTCCTGTAAGGCCTCGGAGACTCGTTTCTCCATCTGGTGCTCAGCGATGGCTTCCTCATGGTGACCTTGAGGGGAGCAACAACATAGAACGTCACCAGTGTCACAGCATGGAATCAACACTCAATAACTGATCACATAATATATGTCTGCGAGCATGGAATCAACACTCATGCAGTTACTGTTTACCCTTATGTGCGGTAATTATCTGCAACAAAATTTATAATATATGCATATAATGTTTCTATTGGTGTAACTGTTCTGCAGACATCTGAATGCCCTCTCAACTATTCAGTCACACTGAAAATTGTTCTGACTGTAACTGTAAGTCAGTGGAAGTGTTTTGTGTGACTTGAGTGTGCGTCTGTGTGACCTGAGCGTGTGCATGTGTGCCTGTGAATTTTGTTTTCATCAGAGACAGTGATTGAGTGAATCCGTCCAGTGAGTGATTCATTTCATTGTATCTATTTGAAAAAACACAAATGTTTTACGTATAAATGTTGAATTGTACAGCCTCATTATCACAATGTCACTTGGCAGGCATACCATATTGAGACAGGAGCTCTCCGAGCGCGTTACAAATATTCCCAACTTCTTTCAGGTCACTCTTCTCCTCAGCTCTTTTCTTGCACTTCCTCAGTTCTGTAAAGAAAAAACAACAACGAATAGGTCAAATCTTATCTCAGCAGCAAGAAATAGATATCATAGGAAAATACACACAAATATATTTGAAATTCAAGTTTGTCGTTTTGAAGTCACAATTTGTGTGTACATGCCCTTGGTAGGCAAAATGAAGCAGCACATGACTGTCATAATGTGTTCCAAAAACACTGTCCAGGCTCTTTTTGTTGGCACATCTGGTGACTAGCTCTGTTGTCTGGACTGCTGATACATGTGCCGAATGTCCCCCCCAGACCTCCACATGACACCAAGAATCGCCGCTCAGATACGCAAACGACAGAAGTGACACATACATGTATACACTTTCAAGCTCACACACACGCACACGCACACACACACAGTGACACACACACTTTAGGGAAGATAGGCATACTTTGCACAACTATTGGAGTTGTTAGAATGTTAGCTGTTACATGGCACATAATACACTGATACAAAGGAGAGTATTTTGAATACATGTAAACACAGTCACACTGCACAGTCCGACAGTAAGAGAGAGATCAAATCAAATCAAATTTTATTTTACGAGGGTTGTGGCATAAGCAATATAAACGAGCTTCTTTTCAACCAGCCCTCGCCCAGAGAGGGACTATTCTAATCTTAAATACATATATATATATATATATATATATATACAAACGTAAAACAATTACAAAAGATAAGCATGACAGTAAAAAAAATTTAAAAAATGAAAATAAAAAAGGCAGAAAAACTATTCACATGACTATATATATACACGTTGTAGGCTATACATACATTCTTGCGTTATGAAGATATGATCAATATGAAAATAATCAGAACGAAGTCTTCTATCACTGTGACTTTTCGTAATTTGACATTAAATGTAATGAGAAGTGTTTTTTGAAAGTATTGAGACTTGTTGGGACTCGAACTGATTCCGGGAGAGAATTCCACAAAACGCTGAGAGAGAGAGAGAGAGAGAGAGAGAGAGAGAGAGAGAGAGAGAGAGAGAGAGAGAGAGAGAGAGAGAGAGAGAGAGAGAGAGAGAGAGAGATATCTACAGACAGAGACAGCGAGACAGAGGAAGAAAAGAAAGACTTCCGAGACGGCAAGAGCATCAGCACGCAACCACTGAAGAAGGGAAAATTTAGTACGAACTGTTCAGATCGAGTGTCATGTCCATTTTGTCTGAAACGTTTTAGGACAGAGCTTGAACACTTCAGTTGCTGGAGTTTAAGAATTCGTTCTGGCTTGTAGCGCAGATGTTCGTAACCTTCCACGATTCGGATCTTGGCGCTGCGGCCATTACGCCCTCAACTTCCGGTTGGTGGGAGTTACGCCCCTGTAGACGGCATGGTGCCTCCCAACACGTTGTGCTCTTGAGTATGTTGTGCAGTGACCGTATGTTTTTTTCGATTTAATCTACACCTGCAAAACAACCGCTCGTATGAATAGGTGAGTTTGCTTTGATTTGGTACATTGCATCATGGGTTTATCACCTTTCAACAATCAGGCACTTCGTTTGGCCAAAATCTGAACGATCAAAAGTGTAGACTGAAGTGGAGAACCCGACTGTAGTGTGGCATGCGGCGCGGGCTGGCTTGACAAGGGTGAAACGTTATGAGGGTATGCCATACTCATGATACTGGCATTGTCACACACCAGTGGTCCCATTGAAGAGGAAAAGCTTGACCGGATTTTATTTTGTTGTCAGTACCGTAGAGAATGGTTAATTATTGTGCCTTCAATACAGTAGTTAAGTACAGATCTGGAGAAGCTTTGACCTTGGGTGGGGAGGGAAGGGGGTACAATATTGAAAACATTTGTCCAGACCTCTTCCCCACATATGGGTGAGGTGCCTATTTCAGGGTTGTTTGCATAAGTCACTTGGGGTATGGCTCTGATCAGTGATCATGGGATTACTTCATGTTAAGCACAGCCAGATGTGCCTGTAGGCTGTCACAGTGTCAGTATCACAGCATGAATCACAGTTCAGTGGTGTTTGAAGTGAGAATAACACATATAAATGTGTGTATATTAGTATAGTAAATAGAAACAAGTACATAATTTTAACCTCCCCACTTTTTTTAATCTCCCTGTTTGCCGGAGCTAGCCACTCTCCGTAACAGTGACTCAACCGCAGGACTCTGAGACGTTCGCAAGAACCCAGTCCTCTACGGAAAAAGAAGAAGAAGAAGTAGGAGAATAGTATCATACTCCACCCTGTGGCCAATATATCCCAAATAAACCCCGCCACTCATATCACTATCCAGGTTTCCCAATTGCTTCGTTTCTGGCCGATTTATGTGGAGCACGTGATGCGCACAAAAAATATTGGCGGTCTAGAAGTGTCTGCGGCTTTCTTGACCGCCAAGGACGACCGCGCACGTTGTGAGACGTCATTCGTTAGACCTCAATACAGACACAAAATTGGTCACTTCGTATATATATGTGAGAAATTTACCACCTTTGGGATTAGGTTTATTTGGTATTGTTGTGGTTGGAGGTCCGACAAGGCAGTTCCCGAGACTTGGGGCTCAAGCACCGGAGCTCATATGGCTGCTCACCCTGTAAATGGTGATTTTGTGTTTGTGTAGGAGTTTCTACTCGCTGTTCAATTCAAAGAACTGTAGAGAAAGATATAATAATAATAATCAGTTTTAGACTCAGAAAGATTTGTATTTCGACAACAGCGCGGTCACTGATGAGCGACTGACCGTAGCGAGAGATGCAGTTCGTTCACAGGTGTCAGAGATTCTGTCGAAGTATCTCGATGTGAAGCAGATTTATGTTTTGCCATAAATTAAACAGTTTTTGTTTGTTTCCATTTTTATTGACTCACATGCGAAGCAAAAGTGAGTCTATGTACTCACCCGAGTCGTCCGTCCGTCCGTCCGGCCGGCCGTCCGGAAAACTTTAACGTTGGATATTTCTTGGACACTATTCAGTCTATCAGTACCAAATTTGGCAAGATGGTGTTTGATGACAAGGCCCCAAAAAACATACATAGCATCTTGACCTTGCTTCAAGGTCAAGGTCGCAGGGGCCATAAATGTTGTCTAAAAAACAGCTATTTTTCACATTTTTCCCATTTTCTCTTAAGTTTTTGAGATTCAATACCTCACCTATATATGATATATAGGGCAAAGTAAGCCCCATCTTTTGATACCAGTTTGGTTTACCTTGCTTCAAGGTCAAGGTCACAGGAGCTCTTCAAAGTTGGATTGTATACATATTTTAAAGTGACCTTGACCCTGAACTATGGAAGATAACTGTTTCAAACTTAAAAATTATGTGGGGCACATGTTATGCTTTCATCATGAGACACATTTGGTCACATATGATCAAGGTCAAGGTCACTTTGACCCTTATGAAATGTGACCAAAATAAGGTAGTGAACCACTAAAAGTGACCATATCTCATGGTAGAAAGAGCCAATAAGCACCATTGTACTTCCTATGTCTTGAATTAACAGCTTTGTGTTGCATGACCTTGGATGACCTTGACCTTGGGTCAAGGTCACATGTATTTTGGTAGGAAAAATGTGTAAAGCAGTTCTTAGTGTATGATGTCATTGCTAGGTTTAGTTATTTGACCTTGACCCTGAAGGTCAAGGTCATGTCAAGGTCAAGCATGTGAGTCGTATGGGCTCTGCCCTTCTTGTTATTCATGTACTGCATTTTGTTAACTAATGCTGCTTCTAGCCTCGGGACCAGTGATTCACATTGCATGATTTGCACAATCATTGAATCGGTGAATCAGTCATTGAGTCTTGTGAGCTTCTTTGTTGCAATCTCAGTTCGATCACCAAAATGCTTAAGTATAAAGAAGAATTAGAGCACACAAAAAAGAAAGGCAAGTTAAGAGGGGGGAAAATAAGTTAAAGATTTATAAAAGAAAAAGAAAAAAAGATGCAATGTCCAGGCTGGAACCGGCGACCTTGTGCACTGTAGACCTTATGCACCGTAGACCTTATGCACTGTAGACCTTATGCACTGTAGACCTTGTGCACTGTAGACCTTATGCACTGTAGACCTTATGCACTGTAGACCTTATGCACTGTAGACCTTATGCACTGTAGACCTTGTGCACTGTAGACCTTATGCACTGTAGACCTTATGCACTGTAGACCTTGTGCACTGTAGACCTTATGCACTGTAGACCTTGTGCACTGTAGACCTTATGCACTGTAGACCTTGTGCACTGTAGACCTTATGCACTGTAGACCTTATGCACTGTAGACCTTATGCACTGTAGACCTTATGCACTGTAGACCTTATGCACTGTAGACCTTATGCACTGTAGACCTTATGCATTGTAGACCTTGTGCACTGTAGACCTTGTGCACTGTAGACCTTGTGCACTGTAGACCTTATACACTGTAGACCTTATGCACTGTAGACCTTATGCACTGTAGACCTTATGCACTGTAGACCTTATGCACTGTAGACCTTATGCACTGTTGCACATTCGCTACCGACTGAGCTAAGAAGACAACTTGTCCAGTGTGGGAAAAATAGGAATGTCTATTTTGTGAGATATCGGTGACTGCCGGTTCCCGAGCCACTCCGATTTGGTATACAGGGCAATATCCTAAGTTTGCCCCCAAACATCATTCTACCAAAACAAAAAAAGGTGGTCTATTGTGACAGGAAAGTATACTTCTGGTGGGGCCGGAGATATTGCTGAATGTAGCTCACCAAGCACATGCAGACACACTCTGTATCATGTAGACACACTCTGTATCATGCAGACACACTCTGTATCATGCAGACACACTCTGTATCATGCAGACACACTCTGTATCATGCAGACACACTCTGTATCATGCATTTATGTGTATGTATACACCTATACACTCTCTTTCTCTGAACCCTAGCCAGTCCTCGTCCGCCCTAAATTGTAGAAATGCCCCCAGCCAGCCCAGTCAAACTTAAGGCAATGAAAGAAGGCCAGATAATTTAGTAATTGTGTGGTCATTGGTCCATCAATAATGCATACACATGCTCAAAATCACTACTCATAATAACTAAAGTAGGAAACATTAGGAATGTTATGGTTTTGGCTAAGATTGTTGATGGTATTGGTATTACTATTAGTTAGGAGAGCTAGTTGGTTGTTTCTGTGTGTGCAATTTGACTAGATTTATTCAGGGGGGGGTGGGGGTCTAGATTTGTAAATGCTCATGATTGCTTTATATTTATAGATATACCGGATGTTGCCCATTACGCGGAATCTGCAATTACGTGAATTCGGCACGAAATATACATATAATGAAAATTGTAATTCAGGAGTACTGTAAAGAAGCATAACTAAAAATGATGTTTTAAAACTGGGGATATATACTAAAAATTGTAATTCACCTTAGTTAAGGGTAAGCTGCTGAAAACATTTCCAAATTTGTAAATAATAATAAGGCTTCTTGGTATCCTTTTATTCTAATTAAAATTCAAGCGCTCAGACAAAAAGTACATTAGAGTTTTAATTTTTTTTAAAGTATTTATGCCCCCCCGCCCCTTTAAAAAAAACACCTCCCTGAAATATGTTTAAGGCCAAAAAAGAAAATAGGTGTGGTTAAGGTAACATTAGCCCAAAAAAATAGGGTAGGAAGGTTGGCAATCACTTTTTTTTTAAAAAACTTTTTTTTCTAATGTGTACAAATTAAACCTACTTCAGTACTTGACAGGGAAATAAGTGTGCGACTCGAGCGCTTTCGCTTTCATTGCGTTTTCTGCATTCGGTTTTTTTTTTACAAATGTAATATAAAGTTATAGGGTCGGCCCCTAAAAATAGGGTAGGTCGGGTTACCGTAACCACACCAATTTTTTTTTAGGCCTAAAATGTCAATGCTTTATGTTTTTCTTGATTTAGTATTAAAAAAAACACTTGGAAAACTTTGATAGAGTTTGTTAGATCTATGTACTATGTTGAGTTAACAGCAATTTTAATACAAAAAAGAAAAAGATATAATCGGTCGTGTTTGTGTGTGTGAAATGTCAAACCAATTTTTCTCGTTGCTTTTCTTTTTATGTTTGTGTCTGTTTTTCAGGAAACTTATGGCAGAGGGGTGTGACAACAGAGGGGTATGACAACAGAGGGGTATGACAACAGAGGGGTATGACAACAGAGATGTGTGAAGGACCAAGACATCTGGAGGGACAGCAGCTGTCTCTGAGGCTTCTGGTGACCATTAGCCAAAGTTTGGCCGGCTTGGTGCAGGGGATGCTGGGGCCATGTGGTCAGCAGACACTGCTGTCCACACACACAGGCCGGGTGCTGGTGACCAGGGACGGTTTGACCGTCTTGTCCTCGCTGCATCTTTCGCATCCTGTAGCTCGCTGCATGACCGACAGCCTCCGTTCACACCACGCCGTGCATGGTGATGGCAGCAAGACTTTCATCCTGTATCTGGCACAACTCCTGAAAGCTATCGACTACCACGTCACAATGGAAGGAAATGGTCACTGTGCTTCTTTCTCCAGGCTTAAGCTGTCTCTTGAACTGAACAAGTTTCTGCACACAGATTTTGAACAAATCACCAAGCTGTTTTTCAAAAAACTGAATACCCATTCCACTGGCGGTGACAAGGATGATTTTGTCTGGGAAGCAAAAGCTGTCATGCTGACTTCCCTCCACACTTGCCTGCAGAGACCCCTAGCTGAGTTTATGGCTGAATTATTGAGCGCTTTTCTTCACCTTGATCAACAGAAGCCATCCAGTTGTAACATTCAGTTGTCACACATGCTGCAGCATTTTGACATGTACCATAGCAAAGTGTGCACTCAACCCCAGCAAAGGTCCAGAGTCTGTCAAGGAGTTGTACTGGAAACAGATTTGCAACCATTCCTTCACAGCCAAACTGGTGCAAAGAATAACAGCTTTGCATTGATGGACATTGAGTTTGATGATGAGGGAAAACAAAGAGATGGAAATGCTGTGTTCATTAAAGCTACTTCAGGAAAGCTAACTGATCTTTTGTCATACAAGAGAAACTTATTGAAGAGATTTCTTTCACGTGTGAAAGTGGTTGGAGTACAAGTTGTGATCAGCGCCGAGACAGCTCCCCAGTATGTTACAGCCCTTTGTCAGGAAGAAGGTATTTCACTTCAGTGCTTGAGCAGAGAAAAGGTGTCCTTTCTCAGAGACCTGACTGGGGTAAATGTGTTGACAGAGTTGAACCAAGGTGGACTGGAGAAGTGTGTCTTTACCGCCACTGTTTGCAGTTTTATTCACATTGGAAACAAAGTGTGCACAGTGATTCAGCCGAATGAAAAATGCTGCGTGTTTTCAAATGTAAATCACATTGTGCTGTGCGCTCCAACAGAAGGTGTGTGTGATCAGCTGTGTCAGTCGGTGTACAAAGCTCTGAAAACACTGAGTCTGTGCTTACAGAGTGATGCTGTGGAAAGCAACAGTGTATCAGTGCATCTCAATTCATCTCTTCCTCGTTGGCAAGAGTATGGTAAAGGAACTTCAGCAATGATTGGCACAACTGACAGCATATCATCAGGGAACAAGAGTGCAGAAACTGATCCTGTGAACAAGAGTGCAGAAACTGATCCTGTGAACAAGAGTGCAGAAACTGATCCTGTGAACAAGAGTGCAGAAACTGATCCTGTGAACAAGAGTGCAGAAACTGATCCTGTGAACAAGAGTGCAGAAACTGATCCTGTGAACAAGAGTGCAGAAACTGATCCTGTGAACAAGAGTGCAGAAACTGATCCTGTGAACAAGAGTGCAGAAACTGATCCTGTGAACAAGAGTGCAGAAACTGATCCTGTGGACAAGAGTGCAGAAACTGATCCTGTGGACAAGAGTGCAGAAACTGATCCTGTGGATAAGAGTGCAGAAACTGATCCAGCCAATAAAGACAAATTGCCAACAAGACCCGCTAAAGTGTTGCATACAGTCAAGAGTGGTGGAGCCTTTGAAGCAGTTCTCTCGACGGCCATAACAGATTTCTATGCTTCAGAACACGCTCAGCAAAGAAGGGGAATCAGCACATTGATCCAAAAGATGCTGGCAGCTGTACCCAAAACCCTGCACTCCAGTCTCAGTTCATCTCAACATGCAGAGAAGCGCCAGTTCACAGAAAAGTGGACCACAATTCTGAGCATGGTGCACAGAGGCTGTGTAGCAGGTCTAGATCAACACGGGGAAATGTGCAGTTCAAGGCAAAGTGTTCGTGCGGAGCCTGTTGACAGCAAAGTGTGCTTGGTGAAAAACGTTCTTCAGCTGGTCATCCAGCTTCTCAGAGTGGAGGCTGTTGTCCCGGTGAAATCTGTGAAACGGCTCCCTGGCTCAGGCTGTGGACCCTCGTCAGTCTCTGAGTCTGAGTCCAACAAAGAGGATGAAAATGTCACTGACGAGTTTGGCTGAGTTTTGGTGGGACTTTGGTCTGATGATGAAATGTGATGTGATGTCAGTGCTGTTGTGGTCTGATGATGAAATGTGATGTGATGTCAGTGCTGGTGTGCGACACAGTATGGGCTTTCATTCCTTGCCTGGATAACGCTTCTCCACCTGGGACAGAGTGGCTCAGCTTGCTTGGCTGTCTAGGTGCTGGTCTGTGACTGTGTGTACATGGGACTTATAATCTGTTCAGTTGGATTATTACTGGTATGGATGCCGTGACTGTGCAACAGTGATTACTCTTCTACATCGTGTGCATCGTCAGTATCAAACACCTATGGTCACCATTTTGAAGGTATGTTTTCACTTTTTTGTTGAATGTAGATTATTTACTATTTTGCTTCTTTAGTATAGCTGTGTTGTTGAAGTTGTTCTCAGGCCTCTGTCTTCGGTCAGTGATGCATACTTTTTTGAGCGGTCATCGGATGCATTGTTGTGTCCCCAGGTGGGATAGTAGTGGGAGCTTTTCTAATCAACTCAATAATTCAACATTTTTTTTGTAGCCAGGACATGTGCACTTAGGCCTAAAAAAAAAATAGGTGTGGTTACGGTAACCCGACCTACCCTATTTTTAGGGGCCGACCCTATAACTTTTTATTACATTTGTCCCCCAAAAAAAACCACACACAAGAAAACGAGTGCAGAAAACGCAATGAAAGCGAAAGCGCCCGAGTCGCACACTCATTTCCCTGTCAAGTAGGTTTAATTTGTACACATTAGAAAAAAAAGTGATTGCCTACCTTCCAACCCTATTTTTTTTGGCTATGAACATACCGTAACCACACCTATTTTTTTTTTTTGCCTTATACATATTTTCAGTCCAGGTCCAACGAACCTATTGTCCTCTTCATTAGCCTGGGAATGACACTGCATGGTATAGTTAGGCCAAAAAAAAAAATAGGTGTGGTTACGGTAACATAGCCAAAAAAAATAGGGTAGGTAGGTAGGCAATCACTTTTTTTTTTGTTTTACTTTTTTTTCTAATGTGTACAAATTAAACCTACTTGACAGGGAAATAAGTGTGCGACTCGGGCGCTTTCGCTTTCATTGCGTTTTTTGCACTCGTTTTTTTTAATTTTTTTTACAAATGTAATAAAAAGTTATAGGATCGGCCCCTAAAAATAGGGTAGGTCGGGTTACCGTAACCACACCTATTTTTTTTTTAGGCCTTATGTTTGGAAGTTAGAAAGTTGTATGCATGCCTGTTCACTCTTGGTCTTACTCAGCACAGAGATGTTACTTCCCCTGTCTGCAAGTAAGTTTAGTTTAGTTTGTTGGGACACAGAATGCAGTAGCTATAGGCTGTTAGGCCAATTAAGATTGAGTCCCCTCAATGTTCTACAGAACCCTGTTTTTACGACCTTCCAAAAATCTGATAAAATGAGGCTTTTAAAAGGACCGAGTCAATGGAGGTAAATTTATAGAAGTTATGAACAGAACATGGATGGTAGATGCAAGGTCTTAAATTGGGGGGTCATAAAACTAAGAGAGAGGGTCCACTGTATTCTAAACAGGAATGAAGTCTGAATCAGTGTGTGCAACATTTAGGAGTACGACGACACCCAAACCAAAGTTCTTCTCGATCATGGCCTTGGTGTCCAAATGCAACTGAGCGTGAAATCAGTTTGGAGAGATAATGGAGACGAGGGTGTGGTGTATGTGTGTGTGTGTGTGTGTCTGTGCATGTCAATCAATGAGTCTTATATCGCGCATATTCCGTGGGTACAGTTCTAGGCGCTCTGCAGTGATGCCGTGTGAGATGAAATTTTATACGGCCAGTGTGTCTGTGCGTGTGTGTGTGTGTGTAGAGCGATTCAGACTAAACTACTGGACCAATCTTTATGAAATTTTACATGAGAGTTCCTGGGAATGATATCCCCGGACGTTTTTTAATTTTTTTCGATAAATGTCTTCGATGACGTCATATCCGGCTTTTTGTAAAAGTTGAGGCGGCACTGTCACACCCTCATTTTTCAATCAAATTGATTGAAATTTTGGCCAAGCAATCTAAAAACATATAAATATGTTATATTTGGATTAAAAACAAGCTCTGAAAATTAGAAATATAAAAATTATGATCAAAATTAACTTTCCGAAATCGATTTAAAAACAATTTCATCTTATTCCTTGTCGGTTCCTGATTCTAAAAACATATAGATATGATATGTTTGGATTAAAAACACGCTCAGAAAGTTAAAACGAAGAGAGGTACGGTAAAGCGTGCTGTGAAGCACAGCGCAACCGCTACCGCGCCAAACAGGCTCGTCACTTTCACTGCCTTTTGCACTAGCGGCGGACTACGTTCAGTTTCATTCTGTGAGTTCCACAGCTTGACTAAATGTAGTAATTTCACCTTACGCGACTTGTTTTTTTATTGGGGGGGGGCTTTCTGTGTAGATTGAGGTGTGGCTTTTGAGGAAGGCTTTTTGTGTAGATGGAGGTGTTTGTTTTTCAGCAGTCTATAATGTGCAGTACGTTTTCCTTCGGTTGAGTGGACTTTCTGCAGCGTTAGCATCACTCCGTGCACGTAAAGCATGCACTCTTTGTGTTAGTCGTTAGGCGGAGCAGGCGTGCAGCATTAGTGAGACGAAAGATCAAAGTCAACAGCCTATGGGTGACCTCTGTTGTTGCTGACACCCTTTCCATGCGCTGTTCACGTGACATAAACATTGCCATGCGCTATGCCTTGCCATAAAAGGAAAAGAGGAACATGAATATTAATTTATTTCTAAATTTAGTGGCCACGTGCTCGACAACAACCAATGGGCAGCTACCAGGCTTGAATACGTAAACAAAAGATGACGCTTTTGCTGACGACTGGCTCGCTTGGGTTTCGATCAGCTGTTTCACTGTCAGTCCAATAATTCTGTCCGAAAATCCAAGATTTGCTCATTCTATAACTCAGTTTTGCCCAAAGGACGATTGCGGTGTTGAAGTGAAGAAGTGAAGAAGGTGAGTGTGGAATCTGGGCACCCTAACTGGGCGATTTATGCAGATTTTCGTTAAATATCCAACTGCAGGATAGGAAAGGACAAACGAAGACCGAAAAAAATCGTTGTTGTGATGCGGTTTGCTCTGCGAACAACCTGTCCAATTTTTATTTATTTTTTTGTCCGATATGCATTTTGAGCAAGATTGTACGATGAATAAGATTTCATTCTTGTTATGAACGCCCTTAACCTTCCGCAAGACCATCGCTGGTCAACAAAAAGAACTCGGGCAGGACCAATGGCTGCCATTTTCCTCAAAACGAAGAAGTGGCAGGAATGATTTTCACCCTCTCGATCAAGTCGTAATGTTGATTGCATTTGCACACTTTTAGGGTGGACTTTCGGGTAATTTGCAACGCAGAATGTTATTTTAGGCGATGGTATTCATTATCAGTAGTTTGACCGCCTTACGTTCGTTTGTTCTTCAAGGTTGACTGCCTCGCAAATCGTCTGCTTCAAGTTCAAATCGAGTGCAACCGAACGAACGCCACAGTCGACATTTCAGGAAGGACGCTAGCACCTATCTCACAGAAACCAGTTTGCTTTTAGTCGGCTTTGCTCCATCCTTTCAACTGTAAGTTCAATCTGGCGTTTGTGTTTTGTTTGCTAGCGTGCTTGCTTTAAAAAAAAAGGGACATTTTCTTGTGTGTTTTTCGTCTGCTGTTGTGTTTACTGTTGTGGGTGTGTCGGGTTGGCTTCGATCGTCCGAAACTGGACCACACGTCGAGCTGAACAACAATAATCCACTCCCTTTTTCTTGGGCTGCTTGGTTTATCTATGAGTTAATTTGGTCAGCAATACTTGTTTTTGGACAGGCGCTCAAACGTGCAAGGACTTGCGTTGTGCTGATGTAAGAGCATTTGCAAACAGAAGGGTGATGACGTCAGCAAGCAAGCGAAGTTCATTGTGTGGCAGTTTAGCCCTGTGCCTGTGTTGTAATGTTACCTTTGTCACTCACTTTGTGTGTCGGCTAAGACTTCTGTACTGCTGTATATGTGAATTGTTTGTTTTGGTTGTGTATTTATTTGTCAACAGTGGCAGGGAAGCACTGCATCAGTGAATGGCAGACTTGGTTCTGTTTTTAGCTATGATGTGTAGTTCTGCCTGATGTCATTATGTGTAACTATGCAGGTTGCTGAGGGGAGATTTCACCACTGTGTGTCACCTAGCAGTACAAAAGGAAAATATGACTCGAGTTGTTGGGGGTGCACTCCTGTTCGATTAAATTGAAAGTGATCTTGTTGCTGGTGGGACTTTGTGCTGGTGGGACTTTGTGCTGGTTGATCTATGAAATATTGTGAGTGTGCTGCTGACTTGGTTTTATGCAGTTGCACAAGTTGTGTTTACCTATGATCACAATGGGTTTTTTTTAAACAAAAAGATAAATATATGAAAATGAAATCCACAAAGTAGATTTTTCTTACTGTGATTTATTGTACATGTATTTGAAGCACATCTTAATAGGATTAGGACTGTTTAAATTACATTTTCTGAGTTCTTATTCTTGTATTTTACTCCTTTTTAGTCCAGTTTTCACTAAGGGTTTTAACATAGACTTAGACTTGGAATTGAGAGATGAGGGTGATGGAGATTCTGAAGAAACTTCCGAAGAAACTACTGGACCGATCTTAATAAAACTTTACATGTGGTCAAGGCCATGGAGGTGGCTCGAGTGCAGAAATCACCAGCTGACAATTTTTGACTGCCATTCTAAGGTTGAAGATAAAGAATTAATGAAATCAAACTGTTGTCACTTGTTCTTATAAAATCAAAGCTTCGTGCGATGACATAAAGTGAGTTAAACTTGCTTTCTGTCATTAAAAAACAATTTTTTTTAATGAAAAATCGACGATCGTGGTGGAAGAAAAACGTGACAGACATACCTGTGTGTCACTTCAGACGGCATTTTTCACCATAAAAAGATCGAATCAAGAGTCAATTTATTGATTTCCAATTCTTAAAACGTTATCAATTCCTATTGACGAACCTCTAATCTGAAAGATTTTATGTTTTAGTTCTTGGATTAATCAGCAAGCGAACATTTTAAACTCTGATGCAGCAAGAAATTTACATTGATTTTGCGGAAGCGATATGGTGTCAACAAACCGTTGCGTTTGGACACGAAAAAAGAACAATTAATGTGTATTTTTCACTCCATTTTTTTTAGATTAAGTCCGGCATGGAAGTGAAAACCACTCCAATTTAGAATATTGCGCCATTTGATGACAAAGATGGACGCCGAAGATAGGTTTTTATTTTGGCGTCATTTGTTGCGTTTTTGCAAATCCAGCGAAATTATAGATAGAATATGAAGTAATGACCACATTAGGCTTTCGAGTGCTGAGTTCTGTTTCTCTGATAAAACTAGAGATCCTGTCTGAATAGTTGTGCTTTCATCAACACTTTCCTACGTTCCTACATTTGCCAATTTTTGACTCACATGCGAAGCAAAAGTGAGTCTATGTACTCACCCGAGTCGTCCGTCCGTCCGTCCGTCCGGCCGGCCGTCCGGAAAACTTTAACGTTGGATATTTCTTGGACACTATTCAGTCTATCAGTACCAAATTTGGCAAGATGGTGTATGATGACAAGGCCCCAAAAAACATACATAGCATCTTGACCTTGCTTCAAGGTCAAGGTCGCAGGGGCCATAAATGTTGTCTAAAAAACAGCTATTTTTCACATTTTTCCCATTTTCTCTGAAGTTTTTGAGATTGAATACCTCACCTATATATGATATATAGGGCAAAGTAAGCCCCATCTTTTGATACCAGTTTGGTTTACCTTGCTTCAAGGTCAAGGTCACAGGAGCTCTTCAAAGTTGGATTGTATACATATTTTGAAGTGACCTTGACCCTGAACTATGGAAGATAACTGTTTCAAACTTAAAAATTATGTGGGGCACATGTTATGCTTTCATCATGAGACACATTTGGTCACATATGATCAAGGTCAAGGTCACTTTGACGCTTATGAAATGTGACCAAAATAAGGTAGTGAACCACTAAAAGTGACCATATCTCATGGTAGAAAGAGCCAATAAGCACCATTGTACTTCCTATGTCTTGAATTAACAGCTTTGTGTTGCATGACCTTGGATGACCTTGACCTTGGGTCAAGGTCACATGTATTTTGGTAGGAAAAATGTGTAAAGCAGTTCTTAGTGTATGATGTCATTGCTAGGTTTAGGTCAAGCATGTGAGTCGTATGGGCTTTGCCCTTCTTGTTGCTTTGTCATGTGCATTCATGCCGATCGTGTGGTGTCACTGTTGCGTTTTTGGTTTGATAGAGCTAAGTACGTTTTCAACCATCAATGATGCATCCCTTCATGAAATCACTTCGTGAAGTACCCCTAAAAGTCATTTACTGCCATTTACAAGATACGTGGTTGATATTATGGGATGCGGGAGATCAAACGCAACTTTACACCAAGTCCGAGGTCGTCAGCGTTATGTTTAAACTCGTTTAACTAAATGTCTTCAAACATACACTAATTTTTGTGGCAGATTGAATACTAGGAATTAACATCATCATTGGGTCTGAACTTGTAGACCCTTATTGTGTCTGATCGCGGAGTGCTAGTTTTATATGTCCAAACATAACTTGACGCTATGCACAGTCGATCTCTGCTGCCACGGCTGGTGTAATGTTAGGTTTGGGCACTCGGTTTTTTACTTATTTTATTTTTGGTAAAGAAAAATAGATACATGTAGAATTTAATATTGATATTATCTGTTTCAATGCAGCCCAGCACAACAAAAATATAATCTGTAGGAAAAATGCATTATACAATTTCACCATAATCTGTTTGAACATAACTTGACGCCGGTTCTGAGACACCCCTCGGTGTAATGTTAAGTTTGGATAGGTTATTTTTGTTATTCTAGATCATCAAAATCTTTTTGCATGTCGGGACCAAGCATGCATAGTTTTTTTTCCTTCTAGTTAGTGTTTTTTGGTTTTTGGTTTTTTGTACTTGTGGTTGGGAATTCATGTCCAACATAACACGACACCAACGCATGAATGTCAGGGTATGTCATGTTAATAATATAATAATAAAGTGTATTTATTTTGCGCCTATCCCTTACAAAAAACAAAAATATTTGGCTCTAAGCGCATTACAACATGTGTAGGGACTTGGTACAATCAAGTCTGACAAATACAATAACACAATATACAGTCGGTCTCTTGGGTAAAAATGGGAAAAGCAGCTTCGACATTTAAACACTGCTACTAAAAAATCCTCTTACAATGCATACTGCTTTACAATATGCATTTATGTATAAATATAGTTAAAGAACATCGAGTTAATAGGAATTAGAAAAGGTTCTTGGGCAACATTTTGTGACTTTTTCCGTTTTTATAGTTTCTTTGTCTATTTTCATCTAGCTTTCCTTTTTATCTAGCATTTTGTACAGGTAAATGTAGACTATACATTTTTGTTCCTTTTAATTGGTTTGAACATGGTCTTAAGTTATGTTTGGGCATTTTTTCATGGTACGAAAACTTTTTCTAAGGTTGCCCCTCACCTATTCAGTGAACTTAGCTCTGTAGCAGCCTTATATGTGCACACAATGGCAATTGGCATCTGAATTGGATGGCTTACTTACACCCATAGTTCCAGAGGATGTAATTTTATCTTTTGTCACGGTGTCATGTTATGTTTCATGGCGTCATGTTATGCTCAAACAGCAAATTTTCTGTGCAAACATAAAAGATTAAGTTTACACATCAGATTATTTGGTGGCTAATAATTACCTACCATCACTGCATGTAGATAGCTGTCCTCCTGTTCTTTTATTATGTTTGGTTTTGCCACTTTAGCCTGATAAAGACTGTGTCACAGCGTCATGTTATGTTTCATGGCGTCAAGTTATGTTTTAAGTGTTTTAATTTCAGAATAACTTTTTCTAAGGTTGTGACTTGGCTATGCAGTTAACTGTGCAATGTAGCTACCAACGCTATGCACACAATGGCTTCTGAATTTGATATTTTATTTGCATCTATAGCTCCAGATGATGTAAGTTTATCTTTTGTCACGGCGTCATGTAATGTTCAAGCATGGCTACTTTTTCTTTTTTTCCCTCATTTAAACTAAAGACAAGGTAACACATCCACTTTTTTTTTTTTGCCAAAGGAAATAATGTATGTAACAATGTTTTATTATTATTTTAATGCCAAAATGATTGATTTGGGCGTGTTCTTGGTTTAATTTTTGGCATTTTCGGGTATTACGCAGCATCCAGTGAAGGATGGCTCTATTATTGATTTAATTTGATGACTATAATTAGTATTTTAATTACGATATTTTGGAGACACACAAACATCTATGTTTTCTGTTTTGGACTT
The DNA here is from genome assembly GCF_037325665.1 of Littorina saxatilis. Taxonomy (NCBI): domain Eukaryota; kingdom Metazoa; phylum Mollusca; class Gastropoda; order Littorinimorpha; family Littorinidae; genus Littorina; species Littorina saxatilis. The sequence continues at coordinate 940,390 of NC_090245.1, read as the reverse complement.
AGTATTGATGGTATTTTGTCTTTGAACTCCATGCTGCATTTTGACTTAGTGTTTTGATGTCATGTTATGTTTAAGCAATTTCAAGCTCAGGTATTTGACCCAATTAGAGATTCTTACCTGCTTATCTTGTTTGTATTGATGGATGTGTGGCCTAGCAATAAAGAAACACCACCAACATTTCTTTTTGTTTGTTCTTGGATCATTAAATTGTCTGAATCTGAAATTGTGATGGCGTCATGTTATGGTTGAACATTGATATTATTTTTGTAAATACATCTAAACGATGGCTCAAGTGTGGAAAACATTTTTCGTAGAAGTTTAGCATGACCATACCTTGTAAATTGTCAGGAACTTGTCAGCTTGTAATAACATTGAAATTTGTTCTTGCATGTCACACTCATTGGTGTCACCTCCATGGCCTTGACCATGTATATAAATTCTTCCAGATGATATTGATATCCCCAGACCTTTTTTTTTTGTTAATAGTCGTTGATGATGCCATATCCGGCTTTTAGTGAAAGTTAAGACAGCATTGTCAGGCCCTCAATTTTTAATCAAATTGATTGACATTTTGGTCAATCAATTTTCGACAAAGCCCGGACAATAGAACCGTGGAAGCTTAACAATTAATTGATGAGTTTAGTCATAAAAAATCGCAATGTTCTATTGAAAATTAATATTATAGTTATCGATCCAAGCATGATTTGATTTTATTCTTTATCATATCTGTTTTTGTCACTGTCAAGCCATTGTGACATTTAAAATCTCCCTAAAAGTGCACAGACATGCAAAACTATGCAGAGAGTGGGAAACACAAAGTCGAGATGCATTTGGTTGGTATACAATACAACAGAGGTCACCCATAGGCTGTATACAATACAACAAGAGAGGTCACCCATAGGCTGTATACAATACAACAAGAGAGGTCACCCATAGGCTGTATACAATACAGAAGATGTCCCGCTCCTTTGAAAGACATCTAATTTAAGACTTCCCTGGGCATTTTAAGACCTTGCTTTTCACTCTATCTGATAATCATTCTGCAAGTTTGATCCCATTTTCTCAGATGTGTTATGGTCTTAAAAATAAGGGGATCATATAACATATACTGGTACAGACACTATGAGAGTGGACATTAAGGAGACATGTTAGTGATGTGGGGATCATATAACATATATACTGTGTACAGACACCGTGAGAGTGGACATTAAGGAGACATGTTAGTGATGTGGGGATCATATAACATATACTGTGTACAGACACCGTGAGAGTGGACATTAAGGAGACATGTTTGTGATGTGGGGATCATATAACATATATACTGTGTACAGACACCGTGAGAGTGGACATTAAGGAGACATGTTTGTGATGTGGGGTTGATATACTGTGTACAGGCACCATGAGAGTGGACATTAAGCAGACATGTTTGTGATGTGGGGATCATATAACTGTAGCAAAGTGCACTTCGCTACCCTAAACACTCTAATCATCGCATAGCGAAACAGCCTTGTGTACAGTACAAACGGGATAACCCATCCCATAGCAGACGATACGATGATGCGCGCGCACCTTGCCGGCGCAAATTCTAATACAATACCTTTCTTTATATATCTACCTAACTTCTATCAATCAAAGTCCCTTTTATCTTTGATACGGTCCTAATTATATTTAGGTTTGCATAGAAGTCACTGATTAGGCTGGATGGCTGCATATTATTGTGTTATTTACGATAATGCTTCGAACTGACCAAGCGTCACTCTGACCTTGACCGGTTTTCATGTATCGTCGAGAGAAATTGATTCTCACAAACTCATCTTTGTCTTTTCAATCATTGTTTTGTCATTTTTGTATCACTATTACATATCCCGTACCTATGTTGCATATGATTTTAGTTTGTTTATAAGGATTTGGTTGTAATGAGTGATGCTTGGTTCCTCTGCAAAGATTGCTAATTTATGCAGACAGGTACTCGCGCAGGAATTTAGCCGATTCCATTTACTTTCGGACTTTACCGCTTCGTACTAAGTCAATGTATAATTTTCCCCCAAGTAACGCATATCATGATGTTTGTCTAGGGTTCTTCTTTTTATCTGTATGATTTATGAGTTTGTCCATTATTCCAGTTTAGAGAGTTTTGTAATTTTCCGCACTGAAGTTGGTTCAGTGCCTTCACTAGGACCATTGTTTTTGCATCCTACTAAATAAATATAAGTTTTTACAAAATGTGATCTATTGCAATGGAAAGCTAAAGGTCGTAGCTTTAATTTGATGTATTGTTTGTTATGATTGGTTATGTATTTGTTTAAATAACGTAGGGTAAAGCAAGTGTAAGAAACACAGATTCCGTGTTTCTGGCCGTATTCAGGCGATTTTTATTCTCGGCGGACGGTGCTTTCTGTGCAGTCCGCGCCGGGGCTATAAGTATAGGCCGGACACCGGCATGAGTATGCATTCGCTCCTAGCAGCTGAACACGACACTACACTTGCTTTGCTGTCTACGGGTTTCGCCTTCGGCCTCTACGTTTCCTTGCATTGTTTTCTTGAATAAAAAGTTGAGACAAGACGCTTGGACTTGGGCTTCTTCTACTACTACCCTTTCCACTCCTCCACTACATAACATATAACATATATACTGTGTACAGACACCATGAGAGTGGACATTAAGGAGACATGTTTGTGATGTGGGGTTGATATACTGTGTACAAACACCATGAGAGTGGACATTAACGAGACATGTTTGTGATGTGGGGTTGATATACTGTGTACAGACACCATGAGACATAACATTAACGAGACATGTTTGTGATGTGTAGGTCAAGATGTTCGGCAGGTTGAACGACTTCCTGTTCGGCAGCAGCGAGACGGACAATGCGGCAGTTGATGGGACCCAAGCCAGCCAGCAGGTTGACCTTGACACCAAGGAGGGGGACATGGGATGGGAGCTGGTAGTCGTTCCAGGTACATGTTCTACCTTTGTCTTATACACGATGACCCCCACAAAATGCATACCCACAAAAATGCTATTTACTTCTACATCTATTGACCGAATGACCTAGTGGCAAGTTAACAGGTCAAATGGTCTGACTTTGTGCCCTGAATGACCTAGTGGCAAGTTAACAGGTCAAATGGTCTGACTTTGTGCACTTTCAAAAAACTGTTCGGAGCTGGAAGACTTATCTCTAGACGTTATGTTTAGGGGCTAAAGTACATGTGGCTCTGCCAGCAGCCTACATTGAAGCTGTTTAGGGGCTAAAGTACATGTGGCTCTGCCAGCAGCCTACATTGAAGCTGTTTAGGGGCTAAAGTACATGTGGCTCTGCCAGCAGCCTACATTGAAGCTGTTGAGGGGCTAAAGTTCATGTGGCTCTGCCAGCAGCCTACATTGAAGCTGTTATGGGGCTAAAGTACATGTGGCTCTACCAGCAGCCTACATTGAAGCTGTTTAGGGGCTAAAGTACATGTGGCTCTGCCAGCAGCCTACATTGAAGCTGTTTAGGGGCTAAAGTTCATGTGGCTCTGCCAGCAGCCTACATGGAAGCTGTTGAGGGGCTATTTTTAGTAGAAAGTAAATGTGGCTCTGCCAGCAGCCTACATTGAAGCTGTTGAGGGGCTAAAGTACATGTGGCGCTGCCAGCAGCCTACATTGAAGCTGTTGAGGGGCTAAAGTTCATGTGGCTCTGCCAGCAGCCTACATTGAAGCTGTTGAGGGGCTAAAGTACATGTGGCTCTGCCAGCAGCCTACATTGAAGCTGTTTAGGGGCTAAAGTTCATGTGGCTCTGCCAGCAGCCTACATTGAAGCTGTTTGGGGGCTAAAGTACATGTGGCTCTGCCAGCAGCCTACATTGAAGCTGTTATGGGGCTAAAGTACATGTGGCGCTGCCAGCAGCCTACATTGAAGCTGTTTAGGGGCTAAAGTTCATGTGGCTCTGCCAGCAGCCTACATTGAAGCTGTTTAGGGGCTAAAGTTCATGTGGCTCTGCCAGCAGCCTACATGGAAGCTGTTGAGGGGCTATAATTAGTATAAAGTAAATGTGGCTCTGCCAGCAGCCTACATTGAAGCTGTTGAGGGGCTAAAGTACATGTGGCGCTGCCAGCAGCCTACATTGAAGCTGTTTAGGGGCTAAAGTACATGTGGCTCTGCCAGCAGCCTACATTGAAGCTGTTTAGGGGCTAAAGTTCATGTGGCTCTGCCAGCAGCCTACATTGAAGCTGTTTAGGGGCTAAAGTTCATGTGGCTCTGCCAGCAGCCTACATTGAAGCTGTTATGGGGCTAAAGTTCATGTGGCTCTGCCAGCAGCCTACATTGAAGCTGTTTAGGTATGTTCCAACAGGTGGCTATCGGGATGTATCGGGGAAAAGTAAAGATAATAGAATAAAAACGAATGTTCATACCCCTCATGTTCCAATGCCCTGTACATGTGTTCTGATGAATGAGGACATTTTGACATACTGGATAACATTTATGGGGATGTGCTGAGTATTGGTACTTGTGTGCAGATCAATTTGCTAAACAGCTAATATGCAGTAAGCAACATAGGATTGAAGTACTTTAATAATGAGTATGACAATTGCCATTACTTCCTGATGGCTGCTAATGTCACCATCTGCTCATGGTACACTCTAATGGCATGATATTTTCCACATGTGATTCTGATAATCGCCTTGGTCTCTCAAGAATGTGATGGCCTGTTTAGTTTAGCTTCAGGGGTAGCAGTGTATGCTGTTGTTTTAGCTCAGTTGATTGTTGTTTAGGCAAAAAAAAAAAAATTGTCTGTTTAGGGTAACATGACCAAAAAAAGTAGGGTAGGTAGGTTTTTTTTTTTTTTTTTTTTTTTTTTTGTGTGTGTGTGTGTAAATGCTATGTTGGCTGAACATTCACTTCTTTAAATGAAACGCCAAATGTCTCTTTTTAGCATTTTTACCTCTTTTTTTTTCTTTTTTTTTTTTGAAATCAAAAAAAAGTTTTTGGGTCGGCGCTAAATCGATAGGGTCGGTCGGGTTACCCTAAACAGACAATTTTTTTTTTGGCCTTATACAATTTACTTCAATATTTGTGCAACTTCTGAGGCTGCTGAGTTGGCAGTGTGTAACGGTGGACTTTTCATGGGGGACTTTTTGTTCAAGCTGGTACATAGTGGTAGCTTTTCACAATAAAATGACAGGCATGAGTGAGGGTTATTTCACTGTGTCTGTTCTCTCTCAGGCAAGGATGACTGTGTCAGCCCAGTGGAGGCCGGGAAGGGGAGGCGGCGTCAAAAAAGGCGAAAGTCGTCTCCCCGGCACCAGGTGCATGCTGGGGCCTGTGGGGTTGTGAGAGACTCATCTCATCTCCCGTCCTCTGCGGCCACCCCCTGTTCTGACGGTGGGGAGGTGGTGACGGAGGGAGAGAGCCGCTCGTCGGACTGTGAGAGCCAGGACAGTGGGCGAGAACTTGTGATGTGGGATCGTGGTAGCGGCGGCCCCAGGCTGGCCAGTCAACTAGGCGAGAGCTGGATTGTAACCCCACCCCCTTGTTTTACAGGCACCGGCAGCATCAACACGCACCTGTCCTCCAGTCCCCTGGAGAACCTGCTCATCGAGCATCCGTCCATGTCCGTCTACAACAGCCTGCAGGACCACCCCGAGCAGGAGGAGAGCCTGCAGCCGGAGGAGATGGAGGTGGTGAGGGCCAGCGAGGGGGCCGCTATGCCCACCCGGGTGACCCGCTCCAGTGTGGGCGTGGCCCAGCAGATCAAACTGACGCGCTGCCATCAACGCAAGCAGCAGGTGGAGGGGCGCAAGCAGCTGAGCAGGAAGAACGTTGAGCGCAGCAACAAGGCGCGCGTGGTGCACAGCACGTGTGGGAAACAGGTGTCTGCTCGCAACCGCGTCCTCCGGCCATCCGGCTGCATGAGCGGCCGTCGCACCCAGCGCGCTTTCTGAGTTCAGTCCCCTTAGATCTCGTCTTGAGTCAAGTGTTCCCTTAGGGTGTCAGTTTTTTGCTCTTTATTTTGAAGGTGCCAGTACCTGTTCCTTTTATAGTCTTTGATGTAGCCTTCTGCTCTTTTCATCCCAATGTCCCTTCCCCCTGTTTTATTCACTTGCCTGATTAGTACTACAAACTTTTAGCTGTATTCTTTTTTTCTCTCCTTTCATATTATGTTATTTAATGTCAAAGTTGTCGTCATCTTCTGTGAGTGATTCACATTTTTCTTGTTACACATGCAGCCATGTCTCTGTTACTCTGTTTTGTCATGGTTGCTGTTTTTCCTGTAATCTGTAGTAACTTGTTCAGCTAGATTTTCAATCCAAAAGATTAAGTCTAGTATGAAATGCTTACCCAGTACATATGTTAAAATGGGGTAAAACTGTTGTTCTTGTTCCATGCATTTGAGTACTTTTACACAGATGCACATTGTGTACTTTTTAAGATGTTTAGAAATGGTACTTTTTAAGATTTTTTTGAAATTGGAGTGCTGGTTACATATATACATGTAGCTTTTTTATCTTCATTTTCCCCTGGTTAATACTTATACTGGTATGTGTAAATCGGTATCATGTAATTTTGAATCTGGTGTGTTTTTGTGTATATATTGTATTATTAAATAAATATGCATAGATCTTATGATATATATTGTTGTTAGTTCGGTTAGTTTTATTCCACATTAATCACCCTATGAGCAGATGGAACCTTAAACAACTAACAGCAGATGGAACCTTAAACAACTAACAGCAGATGGAACCTTAAACAACTAACAGCAGATGGAACCTTAAACAACTAACAGCAGATGGAACCTTAAACAACTAACAGCAGATGGAACCTTAAACAACTAACAGCAGATGGAACCTTAAACAACTAACAGCAGATGGAACCTTAAACAACTAACAGCAGATGGAACCTTAAACAACTAACAGCAGATGGAACCTTAAACAACTAACAGCAGATGGAACCTTAAACAACTAACAGCAGATGGAACCTTAAACAACTAACAGCAGATGGAACCTTAAACAACTAACAGCAGATGGAACCTTAAACAACTAACAGCAGATGGAACCTTAAACAACTAACAGTTTGGCCTGAGGGTTTTCATTGCTCAATAGAATATGTGTATGTAGTTTATAATCACTTTCAAATTTCACCATCCAATTTGTCCCTGCTGAAATGGTTCTTCAAAATCACCACGTCTGTTGTTTTAAATCACCACGTCTGTTGTTTTGCTTGTTCTCACAATGGTAGTGTGTAGATGGCCACTGGTCTCTGTCAATGATTGAAGCAGTTTTAGCAACAGCAAAAAGCGGATTGAAAACAGCAGGTAGATGATGAGGAATTGGTCAGACTCAGAGAACCGTTGTTTGGAGATGTTTGGTTTGACAATACTTTGTAACTTTTAGATACTGATATCCGTATCCTCTGCACTAAAAACGGACCGCTATTTGCTTTGTGCTACTACTAGTGGTTCCGCCTTAATTCAACAATTCAAAGGTTGTACATTTAGAATGAAATGAGGTTTGCACTGTTCAGCAGGAAAACCTGCATGGATTTGTAGCAGACCACTTAACTGACAGTGCAAGAAGAAGAACAACAACACAGAAAGTAGCAGTGTTCCATTGTGTTCACAATCTTGCACCACCTGTCCATGTTACTATTCTTGCCCATACTCGGAGAGAACGGATGATATTATAATCTACAGTCGGTGGATGGTAGAGGAGTGTTGCTGCAGTGTAAATAGGCCACTATGCCGATTCCTGGGGTGCTGTGTGACTCCTGCAGACAGGGTGTACATGTACTTGTAAATATCTATCATGATGACACTCATTCTCTCCATCAGGTACGGAGCTTCATCTGATCAATGTGCTGTGTGTGTCAGTGACATCGCAGCACACAACACACTAGCTCACTCTCTCTGCAGGGTGTAGATTGTCATAAAATCATGTCAACATTTTGTGTGACGGTGTGTACATTATTGCCATGGTGAAATACGGTTAATGGTAAAATCCACAGTACGAATCTTGTTGTGACACTTGTTATGCAACGCTGTGCGCTCACCTTATCTCCAAACCTGCTAATAACTCGGTGTCAGGTGTACTTTTCTTATGATGCCATTGATGTATATGAAGAGAGTGAATGGGGAAAGTCTCGTTTGATCTTTGGCTGCAGTTGAATCGTGTAAGACTTGTATAAATTTAAAAGATCAGAACTGTGCACCAGCTGATAACATGTACGTACAGCATCTGTACAACCAACCTGACCTACAGCATCTGTACAACCTACCTGACCTACAGCATCTGTACAACCAACCTGACCTACAGCATCTGTACAACCTACCTGACCTACAGCATCTGTACAACCAACCTGACCTACAGCATCTGTACAACCAACCTGACCTACAGCTCAACAATCGGTGTGAAAGAATGTCCGAGCAGATGTCTCCTCAAACTTCAGAATTGAAGGCAGCAGGCAGTGAACGTTCACTGCTTTTTATATTTAGTCAAGTTTTGACTAAATATTTTAACATCGAGGGGGAATCGAAACGAGGGTCGTGGTGTATGTGTGTGTGTGTGTGTGCGTGTGTGTGTGTGTGTAGAGCGATTCAGACTAAACTACTGGACCGATCTTTATGAAATTTGACATGAGAGTTCCTGGGTATAAAATGCCCGAACGTTTTTTTCATTTTTTTGATAAATGTCTTTGATGACGTCATATCCGGCTTTTCGTGAAAGTTGAGGCGGCACTGTCACGCCCTCATTTTTCAACCAAATTGGTTCAAATTTTGGTCAAGTAATCTTCGACGAAGCCCGGGGTTCGGTATTGCATTTCAGCTTGGTGGCTTAAAAATTAATTAATGACTTTGGTCATTAAAAATCGGAAAATCGTAAAAAAAAATAAAAATTTATAAAACGATCCAAATTTACGTTTATCTTATTCTCCATCATTTGCTGATTCCAAAAACATATAAATATGTTATATTCGGATTCAAAACAAGCTCTGAAAATTAAATATATAAAAATTATTATCAAAATTAAATGTTCCAAATCAATTTAAAAACACTTTCATCTTATTCCTTGTCGGTTCCTGATTCGAAAAACATATAGATATGATATGTTTGGATTAAAAACACGCTCAGAAAGTTAAAACAAAGAGAGGTACAGAAAAGCGTGCTATCCTTCTTAGCGCAACTACTACCCCGCTCTTCTTGTCAATTTCACTGCCTTTGCCATGAGCGGTGGACTGACGATGCTACGAGTATACGGTCTTGCTGAAAAATGGCAGCTACTTGACTAAATATTGTATTTTCGCCTTACGCGACTTGTTTTTTTTTAATCTGGTGATTCTGCTGTGCCAAGTTGCACAGCCTGCCCTACTGTACTGATGAAGCAAAGAAACTTAACAACTACAAACTGAGAACTGTTTCTTGTTCAAAATGATTTGAAATCAAATTGGTGGTACAGTGTGCTATAAAAAAACAGCTGAACTGTTCTCACGTTTACTTGTGGATTCACAATTTGTTTTTGTAGATTAGCATTTTTTTCTTGTTATGTTGTTATTAGTCTGTGGCTTTGCACAACCTGAAGACTGATCCAAGCCTTTGGTTGTGTGAAGCCTTATAAACAAGAAGTCATTGCTCAAGTCACTTTCAACACATAGCGGCTTGATTGTACCACAGCAGTCCACAACTCATCACCATTCCCGCTTTGACTCCCAGCAATTTCTCTTCAACTTAGGGCGCTTCACATTGTCTTTTGTCAAATCCTATGGTTTATTTCTAACACATTTGGAGCAAGATCTAATACTAAAGATCCAGTCCTACAACATGATTGCATGGATGACTTGTGATCATGTGAGCAGGTAGTATTTGTAAGCTACGGATTGCATGGATGACTTGTGATCATGTTAGGAGGTAGTATTTGTAAGCTACGGATTGCATTGATTGACTTATGATCATGTCAGAAGGTAGTATGTGTAAGCTACGGATTGCATTGATTGACTTATGATCATGTCAGAAGGTAGTATGTGTAAGCTACGGATTGCATTGATTGACTTATGATCATGTCAGAAGGTAGTATGTGTAAGCTTCCGTAGTTTGTTTAGCTTCCGCTCTCCTTCCTTTGGCACTCTGCTGTTGAGTTCTGTTCACGAGTGTTTGTGTCCCATAGGTCTTTGCTTGTGATTGTTACAAAAATCAAGTCATCTCTTCTGGTTCTTCGGAAACAACAATATAACACTGAGTCCTGCCATACAGAAAGTTACATTTACAGGGATAGTTAAACATGCAATGTAGTTAGTTATACTTGCAGTGATGCACTATAGTTAGTTATACTTGCAATGAAGTTTCTCCATTTGTGCACTGGGCTCTGCAGAGAGAAAAGCACAAGGACCTGTAGCAGCTAGAGAAAAACACAAGGACCTGTAGCAGCTAGAGAAAAGCACAAGGACCTGTAGCAGCTAGAGAAAAGCACAAGGACCTGTAGCAGCTTTGTTTGGGACAATTTAATTTATTACCATCTATGTGCGTGAATTGGTTGTGGACAAACATCAAGAACCAAACATGACAAGTGTCTCTTCTTCTGTTACACAGCATGTCCGACACATGTCTGATTGCATGTTAACGATGAAAGTATGTCATACATGCTTCTAATGAACAACCTGGCAGTGTTCAGCTCTAAGCATTTGTTTCTGTGATGATACTTGAATTGCGGATTAAAACAGGTATATTTATTATCTTACCTCACTAAATGAAATGCGTGTTAGCTTTCTGTTTGCTTGTTCTTGGAAGAAAAGGAAGATGGTTTGAAAAAGTTTCTCTTTGTTGAGTTAGTTGGTTTGTGTGAATGACAGTGACTTTCTTTTTGTTGTTTGTGTGAATGACAGTGACTTTCTTTTTGTTGTTTGTGTGAATGACAGTGACTTTCTTTTTGTTGTTTGTGTGAATGACAGTGACTTTCTTTTTGTTGTTTGTGTGAATGACAGTGACTTTCTTTTTGTTGTTTGTGTGAATGACAGTGACTTTCTTTTTGTTGTTTGTGTGAATGACAGTGCCTTTCTTTTTGTGGATTGGTTGTTTGTGACAGTGACTTTCTTTTTGTGGATTGGTTGTTTGTGTGAATGACAGTGACTTTCTTTTTGTGGATTGGTTGTTTGTGTGAATGACAGTGACTTTCTTTTTGTGGATTGGTTGTTTGTGTGAATGACAGTGACTTTCTTTTTGTTGATTGGTTGTTTGTGTGAATGACAGTGACTTTCTTTTTGTCGATTGGTTGTTTGTGACAGTGACTTTCTTTTTGTGGATTGGTTGTTTGTGTGAATGACAGTGACTTTCTTTTTGTTGATTGGTTGTTTGTGTGAATGACAGTGACTTTCTTTTTGTCGATTGGTTGTTTGTGACAGTGACTTTCTTTTTGTGGATTGGTTGTTTGTGTGAATGACAGTGACTTTCTTTTTGTGGATTGGTTGTTTGTGTGAATGACAGTGACTTTCTTTTTGTCGATTGGTTGTTTGTGTGAATGACAGTGACTTTCTTTTTGTTGATTGGTTGTTTGTGTGAATGACAGTGCCTTTCTTTTTGTGGATTGGTTGTTTGTGACAGTGACTTTCTTTTTGTGGATTGGTTGTTTGTGTGAATGACAGTGACTTTCTTTTTGTTGTTTGAGTGAATGACAGTGACTTTCTTTTTGTTGTTTGTGTGAATGACAGTGACTTTCTTTTTGTTGTTTGTGTGAATGACAGTGACTTTCTTTTTGTCGATTGGTTGTTTGTGACAGTGACTTTCTTTTTGTCGATTGGTTGTTTGTGTGAATGACAGTGACTTTCTTTTTGTTGATTGGTTGTTTGTGTGAATGACAGTGACTTTCTTTTTGTCGATTGGTTGTTTGTGACAGTGACTTTCTTTTTGTGGATTGGTTGTTTGTGTGAATGACAGTGACTTTCTTTTTGTTGATTGGTTGTTTGTGTGAATGACAGTGACTTTCTTTTTGTCGATTGGTTGTTTGTGACAGTGACTTTCTTTTTGTTGATTGGTTGTTTGTGTGAATGACAGTGACTTTCTTTTTGTCGATTGGTTGTTTGTGACAGTGACTTTCTTTTTGTGGATTGGTTGTTTGTGTGAATGACAGTGACTTTCTTTTTGTTGATTGGTTGTTTGTGTGAATGACAGTGACTTTCTTTTTGTCGATTGGTTGTTTGTGACAGTGACTTTCTTTTTGTGGATTGGTTGTTTGTGTGAATGACAGTGACTTTCTTTTTGTGGATTGGTTGTTTGTGTGAATGACAGTGACTTTCTTTTTGTTGATTGGTTGTTTGTGTGAATGACAGTGACTTTCTTTTTGTGGATTGGTTGTTTGTGTGAATGACAGTGACTTTCTTTTTGTCGATTGGTTGTTTGTGTGAATGACAGTGACTTTCTTTTTGTTGATTGGTTGTTTGTGACAGTGACTTTCTTTTTGTGGATTGGTTGTTTGTGTGAATGACAGTGACTTTCTTTTTGTGGATTGGTTGTTTGTGTGAATGACAGTGACTTTCTTTTTGTGGATTGGTTGTTTGTGTGAATGACAGTGACTTTCTTTTTGTTGATTGGTTGTTTGTGTGAATGACAGTGACTTTCTTTTTGTTGATTGGTTGTTTGTGACAGTGACTTTCTTTTTGTGGATTGGTTGTTTGTGTGAATGACAGTGACTTTCTTTTTGTCGATTGGTTGTTTGTGTGAATGACAGTGACTTTCTTTTTGTTGATTGGTTGTTTGTGTGAATGACAGTGACTTTCTTTTTGTTGATTGGTTGTTTGTGACAGTGACTTTCTTTTTGTCGATTGGTTGTTTGTGTGAATGACAGTGACTTTCTTTTTGTCGATTGGTTGTTTGTGTGAATGACAGTGACTTTCTTTTTGTCGATTGGTTGTTTGTGTGAATGACAGTGACTTTCTTTTTGTTGTTTGTGTGAATGACAGTGACTTTCTTTTTGTTGTTTGTGTGAATGACAGTGACTTTCTTTTTGTTGATTGGTTGTTTGTGACAGTGACTTTCTTTTTGTGGATTGGTTGTTTGTGACAGTGACTTTCTTTTTGTCGATTGGTTGTTTGTGTGAATGACAGTGACTTTCTTTGTGTGGATTGGTTGTTTGTGTGAATGACAGTGACTTTCTTTTTGTTGATTGGTTGTTTGTGACAGTGACTTTCTTTTTGTCGATTGGTTGTTTGTGACAGTGACTTTCTTTTTGTCGATTGGTTGTTTGTGACAGTGACTTTCTTTTTGTTGATTGGTTGTTTGTGTGAATGACAGTGACTTTCTTTTTGTCGATTGGTTGTTTGTGACAGTGACTTTCTTTTTGTGGATTGGTTGTTTGTGTGAATGACAGTGACTTTCTTTTTGTTGATTGGTTGTTTGTGTGAATGACAGTGACTTTCTTTTTGTCGATTGGTTGTTTGTGACAGTGACTTTCTTTTTGTGGATTGGTTGTTTGTGTGAATGACAGTGACTTTCTTTTTGTTGATTGGTTGTTTGTGACAGTGACTTTCTTTTTGTGGATTGGTTGTTTGTGTGAATGACAGTGACTTTCTTTTTGTCGATTGGTTGTTTGTGTGAATGACAGTGACTTTCTTTTTGTCGATTGGTTGTTTGTGTGAATGACAGTGACTTTCTTTTTGTTGATTGGTTGTTTGTGACAGTGACTTTCTTTTTGTGGATTGGTTGTTTGTGTGAATGACAGTGACTTTCTTTTTGTTGTTTGAGTGAATGACAGTGACTTTCTTTTTGTTGTTTGTGTGAATGACAGTGACTTTCTTTTTGTTGTTTGTGTGAATGACAGTGACTTTCTTTTTGTTGTTTGTGTGAATGACAGTGACTTTCTTTTTGTCGATTGGTTGTTTGTGACAGTGACTTTCTTTTTGTGGATTGGTTGTTTGTGACAGTGACTTTCTTTTTGTCGATTGGTTGTTTGTGTGAATGACAGTGACTTTCTTTTTGTTGATTGGTTGTTTGTGACAGTGACTTTCTTTTTGTGGATTGGTTGTTTGTGACAGTGACTTTCTTTTTGTTGTTTGTGTGAATGACAGTGACTTTCTTTTTGTTGTTTGTGTGAATGACAGTGACTTTCTTTTTGTTGATTGGTTGTTTGTGACAGTGACTTTCTTTTTGTGGATTGGTTGTTTGTGACAGTGACTTTCTTTTTGTTGTTTGTGTGAATGACAGTGACTTTCTTTTTGTTGTTTGTGTGAATGACAGTGACTTTCTTTTTGTTGTTTGTGTGAATGACAGTGACTTTCTTTTTGTTGTTTGTGTGAATGACAGTGACTTTCTTTTTGTTGTTTGTGTGAATGACAGTGACTTTCTTTTTGTTGTTTGTGTGAATGACAGTGACTTTCTTTTTGTTGTTTGAGTGAATGAAGATGACTTTTAAAAAGTGTGCACAGAACACTCAGATGTGATTCTCCATTCATGCCCAAACGTTCATGTTGGGAATGTTTAGATTTCATGTATTGAAGGTCATGTCACTGTATTGAAGGTCATGTCACTGTATTGAAGGTCATGTCACTGTACTTCTGCTCATGTTTGTTTTCTGTCTCTTATTTTGTTTCTGTTTGTCCCTCACACCATTTTCTCTAAACAAACCACAACCACTTAAATAAAGCATTGAAACAGCAACAGTACACATGCATGTATACATAAGTTTTCTCACACCTCCAGATTACTTTAATTTAAAACTTTGCGAAAGAAAATATCTGAAAGCACAAAGAGAGTTATTATTTGAGCTGTGTATATTGATAGCCTGTTCATACAATGGCCATGTGATGATGTGGATCTGGATGCCATACAATGGCCATGTGGATCTGGATGCCATACAATGGCCATGTGGATCTGGATGCCATACAATGGCCATGTGGATCTGGATGCCATACAATGGCCATGTGGATCTGGATGCCATACAATGGTCATGTGGATCTGGATGCCATACAATGGCCATGTGGATCTGGATGCCATGGTGCAGTCTTTCTCCAGTAAGCGATCCCCTTCACCACCAAACAGGTGTTAAGGCGGATACATGAGATGAGGCCAAGAACAAAATTCAATGTTTCCAAGTCAATCACTCCTACTCAAAAAATGTTTGACCCTTTAAAAAAAAATTGAATTAAAATGAGAACTTGGATTTCGCAGTGTACATGGTTTCAAGGAAAGTAACTCATCTTCAAAGACTGGGTCTGCATGATTTCTGGACAATAAAAAGCCACACTGGCCTGTGTAAACAAAAAACTAACCAGAAAAAAAATGAACCGACCCGCCAACCCTATATGATCTATCTATACATATAAATAAAAGAGAGTGTCTGTCTGTCTGTGTGTGTGTCTGTGGTCGCCATACCTCTGAGATGGCAAGAGGCAGGAACAAGATAGTGTGCACGTACACTCCCTAGGTGCCGCAGATGTGCACCTGGGTTTTAGTTTCTTGATTCATTGTTTCCTTTCTCAGATTATGGACCTCCCATTTATTGAATACAGCCTATATGGTGCAAGACCAGTTCAGTGCCTACTGTTCACCTGTAGCAAGCACATCATGCCAGTGATATTAGAGACTCGCTATTGCTCCTATGAGGGGAAGAAATGAAGAATGAAAAATTAACTGGACTGTTCCGGAAATTTCTAGAAGGTAAGGGAGATAACTCTTTTTTGTCTGTGGTCGCCATACCTCTGAGATGGCAAGAGGCAGGAACAAGATAGTGTGCACGTACACTCCCTAGGTGCCGCAGATGTGCACCTGGGTTTTAGTTTCTTGATTCATTGTTTCCTTTCTCAGATTATGGACCTCCCATTTATTGAATACAGCCTATATGGTGCAAGACCAGTTCAGTGCCTACTGTTCACCTGTAGCAAGCACATCATGCCAGTGATATTAGAGACTCGCTGTTGCTCCTATGAGGGGAAGAAATGAAGAATGAAAAATTAACTGGACAGTTCCGGAAATTTCTAGAAGGTAAGGGAGATAACTGTTCACCTGTAGCAAGCACATCATGCCAGTGATATTAGAGACTTGCTATTGCTCCTATGAGGGGAAGAAATGAAGAATGAAAAATTAACTGGACAGTTCCGGAAATTTCTAGAAGGTAAGGGAGATAACTCTTTTTTGTCTGTGGTCGCCATACCTCTGAGATGGCAAGAGGCAGGAACAAGATAGTGTGCACGTACACTCCCTAGGTGCCGCAGATGTGCACCTGGGTTTTAGTTTCTTGATTCATTGTTTCCTTTCTCAGATTATGGACCTCCCATTTATTGAATACAGCCTATATGGTGCAAGACCAGTTCAGTGCCTACTGTTCACCTGTAGCAAGCACATCATGCCAGTGATATTAGAGACTCGCTATAATTGCTCCTATGAGGGGAAGAAATGAAGAATGAAAAATTAACTGGACAGTTCCGGAAATTTCTAGAAGGTAAGGGAGATAACTCTTTTTTGTCTGTGGTCGCCATACCTCTGAGATGGCAAGAGGCAGGAACAAGATAGTGTGCACGTACACTCCCTAGGTGCCGCAGATGTGCACCTGGGTTTTAGTTTCTTGATTCATTGTTTCCTTTCTCAGATTATGGACCTCCCATTTATTGAATACAATAATAACAATAACAATAACAGCACTTTATTGTCCATTAAAATATTACATAAAAATGGAAATTTTTCTTCGGCACACCCTGTCTGCCTGTAAACGATTATAACAACAATTGTATAGGACGACACACATAAAACATAAAACATAAAAGGGATACAATCAAATATGATATTGCACTATGTAAATTTACCCTCTCATATCACAGGAGTTGGGTTTCACAGCCGAGTAATCACATTACAAATATTTCCCACACACCTTCACATGTACACATTGTTTGTTTTTTTCCCAGCCGACCAGCCTCTACGTGATGCGAGAAGAATTTAAAATGGTGACTGCAGAAGGCAGGAATGACTTTTTAAACTGGTTTTTGCGTGCCAAAGGGACCTTATAACGTTTACCTGAAGGGAGAATTTCGAAACAGGGGTTGAGAGGATGGATCGGATCACGGACAATTTTGATAGCTTTCCGCTTTAATGGCAGCTTCGTAGAGACTGGTCAGCTGTCGTTGGGGTTGCCCAACAAGCTTGCTAGCCGTCGCAACAATGCGGTGGAGTTTAGCTTTGTTTTTAACATTTGTGGTACCATACCATGTCACAATGTTAAAAGTCAGTATGCTTTCAATCAAACTGCGATACACAAGTTCCATAACACTTTGATTGACATTAAAATATTTAAGCTTCCTACTGTTCACCTGTAGCAAGCACATCATGCCAGTGATATTAGAGACTCGCTATTGCTCCTATGAGGGGAAGAAATGAAGAATGAAAAATTAACTGGACAGTTCCGGAAATTTCTAGAAGGTACGGGAGATAACTCTTTTTTTGTATCCAAACAAAGGAGGTAAAGCTAATTAATGATAATGGGATAGCGAGCGTCTTAAATTGCAACAGGGCTCCGCTTACTCCCGGGCGAAGAGAAAGAGAGTGTCTGTCTGTCTGTGTGTGTGTCTGTCTGTCTGTCTGTGGTCGCCATACCTCTGAGATGGCAAGAGGCAGGAACAAGATAGTGTGCACGTACACTCCCTAGGTGCCGCAGATGTGCACCTGGGTTTTAGTTTCTTGATTCATTGTTTCCTTTCTCAGATTATGGACCTCCCATTTATTGAATACTGCAAGACCAGTTCAGTGCCTACTGTTCACCTGTAGCAAGCACATCATGCCAGTGATATTAGAGACTCGCTATTGCTCCTATGAGGCGAAGAAATGAAGAAAGAAAAATTAACTGGACAGTTCCGGAAATTTCTAGAAGGTAAGGGAGATAACTCTTTTTTTGTATCCAAACAAAGGAGGTAAAGCTAATGATAATGGGATAGCGAGCGTCTTAAATTGCTACAGGGCTCCGCTTACTCCCGGGCGAAGCCGGGCTTAACTGCTAGTATAAAATATAATAATTGTATCAACTGCCTGACTGTGCAAAGTAGAAGATGTGGGTGTTGTTAGTGCAGCAGATGTTCAACGTTCCTTGCCGTGAAAACCAGGACAGATCTGCCGCGCAGGGGCGGATTAGGGAGGTGGTTACAGGGGTTCCAGACCCCCCCCCCCCCCCCCCCCCCCACGGCTGTTAAAAAAAAAAAAGGTTTTGAATGTTGTTTGTGTCTGTAAAGCCGGGGGAAGTGTTCATTGTTTAAGCAGTATCATTTTTGTACAGTTTTAACTGCCACTCCTATGCGACCATACTACACTCATAGGAAAAAGTTAGGGACCACTTACGCAAACAAACAGCTTCCAAACCACCAAACAAAATTGAATCAAATTTGTAACATGTTTAATTCATTATCTCTGCGATCCTTTTCCAAAATATGGTGACATTTCATTCACGCATTACGTGTCAACAAGCTCTGAAACAACATGGGGGTCGAAAACAAAATGTGCAAGTTCCGAACAGTTCAGCAATGGGTGTGTCCGCCGCGTTTTGTGATGCCTTCTGCAGTCCTGTTCCGCCATCGAGTTTACCAGCTTCCTGCAGAAGGCCTGAGGAATGGCCTGCCATTCGATTTGCAGGAACTGAAGCAGTTGCTGCAGGTTCCTTGGGGGTGTGTGGTTGTTCCTCACTCGCCTGTCCAGCTCATCCCACAGGTGCTTGGTGGGGTTGAAATCAGGGCTGCAGGCCGGCCAGTTGAGTCATCCTGGTGACACCAGCCTGCTGGATGAAGTTGTTGACCAGCCTCGCTCTGTTAGGTGTCGCGTTATCGTCCTGTAACACAGCCTGCACACCAATCTGGTGTACAGCGGGAAGAACCAAAGGGGCGACAATCTCATCTCTGTAGCGCTGGCCCGTCAGGTTGCCAACAATGTGGTAGAGGGGGGTTCTGTGTCAAAAACCGAAGGCCCCCCACACCATGATGGAGCCCCCGCCGAAGGCCACCCTCTCCTGCACCAGACCGTTGTTGTACCGCTCACCCTGACGCCTCCACACACGAGCCCGACCGTCATGATGGTGCAGATTAAAGCGGGACTCATCGCTGAACAGCACATCGGCCCATTGCTGGCGTGTCCACCTGGCATGGTTGTGACAGAACGCCAAACGAGCCTGGCGATGAGCTGCTGTCAGTCGTGGCCGTACAGCTGGACTGACGACGTGATCGCAGGCCAACTTCGTGCAGGCGTTTGCGGATGGTTTTCGTGCTGACGTTGGTGTTTGTTGCCACCCTCCGCTGGCCCCTGATGATGTTTGCAGTGGTGCCTCGCTGCTGTAGAGCTTGTCTTCTGATGAAGCCGCTATCTTCACGCTGTGTTGTCTTCTTAGGCCGTCCTGACCTGGGCCTCTCCAGAACGCTGTTGGTGGCCTGGAACTTCTGATGCAGCCTGACCACGACAGAATGGGACACTCCAAGTCGTCTGCCCACTTCTCGCTTGCTTACGCTGTCTTGCAGCCATGCGATGGCCCGGGCTTTGTTGAAGGTGGTCACCTTTCGTCTGGGAGGCATAGTGAGAAGATCAGTGGTGGCTAGCGGAAAATCGCGGGGCTATAAAGCCTAACTGGTGACAACAGTTCACTCTCAACACATTCCCCCCGGCACGTGCATAACGAATTTTTCATCTTTCTCGCCCAGGCTTGCCCACGCGCCAGCGTACAAATGGTCCACTTTTTGCAGTTTGGCAGTTTCTGTCTCGTGCCCTAGCCAGGCCTCCGTGGATCCCGAGCAAGTTTCCTGCTAACACAGCATTGCTCACCCATTTGGTTTTATAAACTTAGGAACAAGGAGTTTGGCACAGATGAAGTCAGCTGGTTTTTTCAAGGGCGGTCCCTAACTTTTTCCTTTAAGAATATATATGATGTCGGGAGCAGATATGGAAGATAAATTGCCATTATTTAATACTAACTTTAAAAGAAATAATGAGTGGCTGCTGACACCAGTTGATCATGTTTAAAATCACGGATAAGCCACAAATTGTTAATAAGATAGTTAAAATTCTTCCGCTTCAGGGGGGCTTTGCCCCCCAGACCCCCCAACAGGGCGTTGCCACGGTACCCCACCTAGTCTACCGACCCCTGGACCCCCTGTTCACTGAAACGTCTGCTGATATTGATGAACTCACCGATGTTGTAACGGATTATATTTCCTTTTGTGAGGAAGTGGCCATCCCAAAAAAGACTGTGAAGGTGTACGCGAACAATAAACCATGGATTACTAAGGACATCAAGGCTATCATAAATGAGAAGAAAATGAACTTTCAGGACAAAGAAAAACGAAAGAACATACAGAAGAAACTGAATACTGTGATACAGGAAGGGAAGAGACAACATACAGAAGAAACTGAATACTGTGATACAGGAAGGGAAGACACAATACAAAGAGAAAATAGAAGAAAATTTCAAGGACAACAATATGAAGAGGGTGTGGGAGGGTATGAAGATGATGAGTGGGTACACGGGTAAGAAGGGTAGTGGCAAGGGTGGCTCTGTTCCAAGTGACTATGATGTGAACGATCTCAATGCGTTTTACAAACGGTTTGACAGGCATGATTTCAGCCAGACCAGGACTGAACTGACCGATCGACTCGTGAACACTCCTATGAATGAGCAGGGCGAAATCATGTCTGTGACTGAGGAAGATGTTGTGAAACAGCTCAAGAAGTCTAATGCTAAGAAGGCAGCAGGCCCGGATGGTATTACACCAAAAGTCCTAAATTTTTGTGCTGAGCAGCTTTGCTCAATTCTCACTGTGATTTTCAACATGTCTCTGTTACGGTCAAAAATCCCATCCCTTTGGAAAACATCTTGCATCGCCGTCCAGTTCCAAAGAAAACCCCGGTCAAAGTGATGAACGACTTGCGACCTGTAGCATTGACGTCTGCTGTCATGAAGGTTCTTGAGCGACTAGTATTAGTGAAGCTTCAGGTGCTTACCGCGGAGTTTATGGATCCGTGGCAGTTTGCCTATAGAAAGGGTAGAAGTGTTGAGGATGCCGTTTTACATGTGTTGCACAGTATCTATTCTCATCTGGATAAACCTGGAGCATGTGTTAGACTGATGTTTTTTGACTTTTCTAGCGCGTTCAATACGATACAGCCTCACCTTCTTGCTGAAAAGCTACTGAAGATGAAAATTAGCGTTCCAACTGTATTGTGGGTCACAGACTATCTGACCAACCGACCCCAGTTTGTTAGGGCTGGTATAGTACCATCGAATGGCCCGAACACAAACACTGGTGCTCCGCAGACCGTGCTATCTAGTGTACTGAATACCAACACAGGAGCTCCGCAGGGAACAGTATTGTCACCTTTTCTGTTCTCCCTGTATACTGCTGACTGCAGGAGTTCTCACGGGTCGTGCTTCATCGACAAATTTGCTGACGATACTGGACTTACAGGACAGATTACTGACGACAATGACACACACTACAGACAAGAAGTTAGCAGCTTTGTGGACTGGTGCGACGAGAATTACCTGGACTTGAACACAGGAAAAACTAAAGAAATGATTTTTGACACTAGAAGAAACAAGTCGCGTAAGGCGAAAATACAATATTTAGTCAAGTAGCTGCCATTTTTCAGCAAGACCGTATACTCGTAGCATCGTCAGTCCACCGCTCATGGCAAAGACAGTGAAATTGACAAGAAGAGCGGGGTAGTAGTTGCGCTAAGAAGGATAGCACGCTTTTCTGTACCTCTCTTTGTTTTAACTTTCTGAGCGTGTTTTTAATCCAAACATATCATATCTATATGTTTTTGGAATCAGGAACCGACAAGGAATAAGATGAAAGTGTTTTTAAATTGATTTGGACAATTTAATTTTGATAATAATTTTTATATATTTAATTTTCAGAGCTTGTTTTTAATCCGAATATAACATATTTATATGTTTTTGGAATCAGCAAATGATGGAGAATAAGATAAACGTAAATTTGGATCGTTTTATAAATTTTTATTTTTTTTTACAATTTTCAGATTTTTAATGACCAAAGTCATTAATTAATTTTTAAGCCACCAAGCTGAAATGCAATACCGAACCCCGGGCTTCGTCGAAGATTACTTGACCAAAATTTCAACCAATTTGGTTGAAAAATGAGGGCGTGACAGTGCCGCCTCAACTTTCACGAAAAGCCGGATATGACGTCATCAAAGACATTTATCAAAAAAATGAAAAAAACGTATGGGGATATCAATCCCAGGAACTCTCATGTCAAATTTCATAAAGATCGGTCCAGTAGTTTGGTCTGAATCGCTCTACACGCACGCACACACA
The DNA here is from genome assembly GCF_037325665.1 of Littorina saxatilis. Taxonomy (NCBI): domain Eukaryota; kingdom Metazoa; phylum Mollusca; class Gastropoda; order Littorinimorpha; family Littorinidae; genus Littorina; species Littorina saxatilis. Next base: position 918,138 of record NC_090245.1, on the reverse strand, counting down.
CACACACATACACACACACATACACCACGACCCTCGTTTCGATTCCCCCTCGATGTTAAAATATTTAGTCAAAACTTGACTAAATATAAAAAGGTAGCACACAAGCCTATCGTGATAGCTGGTGTTGAAGTCGAACAGGTTGAAAGCTATCGCTACCTAGGTGTAGTGATCGACAACAAGCTGTCTTGGCATGCCAACACTGACCAAATCTTGAAGAAAGCGCACACGCGCATGTACTGTCTAAGGAAGCTTAGATCGTTCTCTGTTCGTAATGACATCCTGCAGATGTTCTATCTGTCCACTGTTGGTAGCGTGTTGACATATGCATGTGTGTGCTGGGGGGGTAACCTTAGTAAACAGGATAGTGACAGGCTAGAAAAGCTAGTCAAGAAGGCTGGATCTGTTGTAGGCAGGAAACAAGAGACCATTGAATCAGTTTGCCAGAGACGACTGACTGACCGACTGACCTCAATTTTGGCTGACGAGACACACCCACTGAAACCTGAATTTGACTCTCGACGCATTGACAGGAGTGGTAGACTGAGGGCTATGGTTGCTAGAACGTCACGTTTCCGCAATTCTTTTCAGTGTTCCCAGAGCTATCCATGCTTTCAACCAATCACATGTTAGAGGCCTCTATCCTGTTTCTCTGTCATAATTATTACTGTACTCTGTTGCTGGGTTATCTGTAATGTATGTATTTTTAGTAACTGTATTATCGTAGTTCAAATGGGCGGTGTTCTAGTCGACATGTGGTGCTTTGTATACCTTGTGTGTGCGTGGATGTGGAGGTGGACTCTCGGACGTCTTTTTGTTATTGGAATTATGGTTTTTGTTAAATTGTATTGCTGTTGCTGTTGTTGTTGTGTAAGTGAGTTGTGTGTTGGCAGACTTGACTTGACGGATGACTGTTTGCGTTAGTGAGACTGTGATCATACTCATAATAATCATATTCACTTATTTTCTTATGATGTTTTTGTTTTTTATTATGCATTCTTATTCTTTTGATTGGAAAAGAGTATTGTTACAATGTAGTTTCCATATGGATTAATAAATTTGAGTTGAGTTGAGTTGAGTTGAGGTTGTAACCCCTCCCCTCGGGCTTAACTGCTCCGCCCCTGCGGCGGTCTAGTATTCTTCTAAACCATTTTTTTTTAAAGCCAGAATATACAGAGAAAACTAAAATCCAAATTTAGTATGAGGGAAAATAACAGATTTCAGCAAATGTTTATATTCCATTGCCATATGCTGTGCGAACAATTAAAGCAAAATATGCAATCTTATGCACTTGTAAACTTTTTCTTTGAAACAAATGTAATTTACGTTATTACGTGGGGGAAATGTACGAAGGCCAACAGGTTGTGTGACAGCTGGAGTAATCATACCGGCTTTTTGTAAAAGTTAAGGCGGCACTGTCACAACCTCATTTTTCAATCAAATTGATTGAAATTTTGGCAAAGCAATCTTCGACGAAGGCCGGACTTTGGTATTGCATTTCAGCTTGGTGGCTTAAAAATTAATCTCAGAAAGTTCAAACGAAGAGAGGTGCAGTAAAGCGTGCTATGCAGCACAGCGAAACCACTACCGCGCTAAACAGGCTCGTCAGTTTCACTGCGTTTTGCACGAGCGGCGGACAACGGTCATTATTAACATAGAGCCCGGGGAATCGAGACGAGGGTCGGTGTGTGCGTGTGTGTGTGTAGAGCGATTCAGACCATACTACTGAACCGATCTTTATGAAATTTGACATGAGAGTTCCTGGGAATGATATCCCCGGATGTTTTTTTCTTTTTTTCGATAAATACTTTTGATGACGTCATATCCGGCTTTTTGTAAAATTGATTGAAATTTTTGTAAAGCAATCTTCAACGAAGGCCGGACTTCAGTATTGCATTTCAGCTTGGTGGCTTAAAAATTAATTAATGACTTTGGTCATTAAAAATCTGAAAATTGTAATACAATTTTTTTTTTTATACAACGATCCAAATTTACGTTCATCTTATTCTACATCATTTCCTGATTCCAAAAACATATAAATATGTTATATTTGGATTAAAAACAAGCTCTGAAAATTGAGGGCCCCAAAGGGTTTAAAATCGTGATCGTGATTGACGGTTTTTTTACCTTTCTGTGACCGTGATTGCCGAAATTTTCATTTCTGTGATCGTGATGGGACTTTGCCCGTGATCCGTGATGACAAAAAAAATCAAGTCTCGTGATCGTGATCGTCATTTGTTTTCGTGATCGTGATGTGCATTATTGCAAAGCATTTTATTTTCAACGTACATTTATGATCCTGTATTCGTCAAGGTGTTGTGATCGTGAAAACAAAAATCAAGGTAACTGTGATCGTGAAAGCTAAAATGTCCTTTCCCGTGATCGTGATGATACCCCCCCTTTGGGGCCCTCAAAATTAAAAATATAAAAATTATGATCAAAATTAAATTTCCGAAATCGATTTAAAAACAATTTCATCTTATTCCTTGTCGGTTCCTGATTCCAAAAACATATAGATATGATATGTTTGGATTAAAAACACGCTCAGAAAGTTAAAACGAAGAGAGGCCGTACAGAAAAGCGTGCTATGCAGCACAGCAAAACCACTACCGCGCTGAACAGGCTCGTCAGTTTCACTCCGTTATGCGGACTACGGTCATTGTGAACAAATGCAGTGCGTTCAGTTTCATTCTGTGAGTTCCACAGCTTGACTAAATGTAGTAATTTCGCCTTACGCGACTTGTTAAAAAATGCAGTGCGTTCAGTTTCATTCTGTGAGTTACACAGCTTGACTAAATGTAGTATTTTCGCCTTACGCGACTTGTTCTTGAGTTCTGAAGAAAACAAGGTGACCTCTTTCTCAGTGAACTATGTCAGCATATAAACAAGTTACTAAGATTTGTCGAGGAAATTCCCCGGCTAATCAGAATTACGAGTTCCGAGACGCAGTTTGACCAAGTCATGAACTGTTGTGCAAACAACAAACTCGCGGCAAGTGCTGATAAAAGGTCAAGGCTGGGCATGGCGGGGTCATGGCGGGGTCATGGCACTCGTCCACAGGCGTGCGCTGCAGAGCCAGAGCAGGGGATACAGATTAGAAAAACAGAAGCTGCTTGCCGGGTTGCTGCCGGGTTTCACCTGTGCACGGAAAGAGCGCCTGATTTTAAAATGTCGCTGTTGTACAGCCGCGAAAAAGGTGGGAAACTGTCCGTGTCTTCTGCACACAATATTTTGAATGATCTTGCAAGTAAGGTGGGGTTTTTTCTCGTAATCTCACCAAACCCCTGTCTGTCGCGCATCTCCGGCTCCGCCATCTGCTGTGTTGGTGAGTGATGCTGCGCGCTGCAACGTGGGCACTGACGGGAGAAAATAGGGCATGTCCCCACCGTGTTCGATACAGAATGCAAAGTTTTCAGTCTGTTGTCGCAAGGGCTAAAGAGATGGACAGAATGTGTTGACCGCAACCACTCGTGCCCCCCCATGGCATATAGCCTTACGGACATGGCCGCCCTTTATGACATGGCCGCCTAGTAACAACAAGCATCTCTGAAAGTAACTCAGTGGCCATCACAAAGAGAGCTCTTCCTTTGCCCATCCTATGGCATTTAATTAAGCTTTTAAGATGCTTCCTTTTGCAACTTTTGCAAAGTAAAGGCAGTCCTGCGCGGTAGTATTATTTGTAATCTTATATTGTTACATGTAACCGGCATTGGAAGTAATCTCAAAGCCTTTTTCCTTAGATATCATCCCTTTGAAGTTTGATGGCACAGAAATTAACATTTGTTTTTTTGGCAAGCTTTTCAATTTTTGTTTCAAGGTTCTTGAATATCCTAAGAAAAAGTGTTTTTGTCCTAAAAAAAATTATATTTGAATGAAGTATATAATTATATATGGGTCAAAATGGGTGTTTTTGTGTGTGACATTTGGGGATAAAATGTGAAGTTTTGGGGAAATGTTCATCTTCCACAAAAAAAACAAAGATACAATTGAAGCATGTTGTCTGTTTAAATTTTTATATTCATGTATGTACTGTTGCAAGTGAATACTCACACACATCAAGCACACACCCACTCACACACACACTACTCACACAAACACTGATTATCACCACTCACACACACACTACTCACACAAACACTGATTATCACCACTCACACACACACTACTCACACAAACACTGATTATCACCACTCACACACACACTACTCACACAAACACTGATTATCACCACTCACACACACACTACTCACACAAACACTGAATATCACCACTCACACACACACACTACTCACACAAACACTGATTATCACCACTCACACACACACTACTCACACAAACACTGATTATCACCACTCACACACACACACTACTCACTCAAACACTGATTATCAAGAAGACACATGCAACCACACTGGAAGACCATAAAACCGAATTGGGCGTTCAAAAGCCATAAAAGGCTATAATTTAATTACAAAATATCTTTGATAAAACAAGAGATAAAACAATTTCACCCAAAGAGTTGGACGTATATTATCAAAGACGGCCAACTTTCACCCCAAGTTCGGTTTTGGTCTAACAGGTAGGCAAGTTCGCACACATCTTGATTCTGTAATAGTCTAGAGTAAGCTGAGGTATTTGATGTAAATAAACTAAATAAGCAGAACTCTTCCAGTCGCCCATGACTTTGATCACCTCCCCCGGCACCTCACATGACAGCGCCTGGGTAGCGCCACCTCTTCTAAAACTATGACTTGAGATGTCTGAACGACCGCCCACAAGAAGGCGAAAGCGCCGGGCAAAGGCCGCGGCTGACAAAGAGAAAGCAGGGGCGGTGGGGGTTTGGGTGCTTTGAAGTCTAAAGGCGCTCTGATCTTTCTCCACCACAAAACAATCTCCAGTCAGTTGTTTTCCAGGCTCAAACAGGTTAGACTTCCTCAACAGTCCAAAAAACATAACCATGCAAGCAGCCCAGAAGAGGGCATCTGAGGGCAATGCAAGATTTAATTGTCTTTTGATATCCAACAGCATGTCAGGGGTTATGGGAGCCTTACGCATCACCTGGCATCCTTTCTCTCTGTTAATGCCACGCAGCGCATCACCTGGCATCCTTTCTCTCTGTCAATGCCGCAGCGCATCACCTGGCATCCTTTCTCTCTGTCAGTGCCACGCAGCGTAGTTTGTACTAACCATGACTGTTCAAAAGGGTGGCCATAGCCAGCTTCCAAATGTAAGATTCTTACAATGTTGATGTACTGCTTTACTGAACTAGGTTTCATGCCTCTCGCTAAAAAGGTGACAAAAAGCGCTACCTCGCGCTCAGACACAGGCACAGGGGGAATCCCCAAATGGCAAAAAACTTTGCTGCTGCTGCGCCGGTGTACAAAAGCTGACTGACTACACTGAATACAAAAGCTAACAATCACATAATTATCTAGGCGTAGGAATATTTTACTCACTAGACCATACACACACAACTGCCACACGATACAGGATCCCTCTCACGTGCATTCCGACCCATCCGCCGAACACGTTACTCCAAGGTGTAACCCATCCCGCAGAAGGGACCGACTGCACGAGAGAGCGATCTGAGCGCACTCACACAAATTTAAACTTTATTTATTCTAAATAACACTTAACCATAAACAGGTCCCCAGATCCAATAACAGAGCAATTTCTTTATATTTCTGAACAGATTTGGTTTCCTGAGTTAATAATCATAGACATACATTTCAGAAAAAAGAAAAAGTGTTTGTAGTCTCTGTTATTGCACAAAGACATTTCTGGTGAAAATACAAAATCAGAGCAAGAAGATTGGACAGTGAGTCTAGAAGATTGGACGGTGAGTCTAGAAGATTGGACGGTGAGTCTAGAAGATTGGACAGTGAGTCTAGAAGATTGGACGGTGAGTCTAGAAGATTGGACGGTGAGTCTAGAAGATTGGACGGTGAGTCTAGAAGATTGGACAGTGAGTCTAGAAGATTGGACGGTGAGTCTAGAAGATGAGTATTTCCCAATGACAGCTTTGGTGCGCAAAAAAAAAAGATTCTGAGAAAACAGCGTGAACAGTTTTTAGAACAGTGTCAAATGTTAATAAAAACAGTTGGAAAATGATAATTTTTTTGCAAGGAAGAGATAGACAATGACAAAATGACATTGCACAATAATTGTATGGTGTTCAAACAAGTACCTACAAATGCTGAGGATAAGAAACCAACGTTTTGTGCCATCTCTGGCCGTAAGAAGAACAAGTCGCGTAAGGCGAAATTACTACATCTAGTCAAGCTGTCGAACTCACACAATGAAATTACTACATCTAGTCAAGCTGTCGAACTCACACAATGAAATTACTACATCTAGTCAAGCTGTGGAACTCACAGAATGAAATTACTACATCTAGTCAAGCTGTCGAACTCACACAATGAAATTACTACATCTAGTCAAGCTGTCGAACTCACACAATGAAATTACTACATCTAGTCAAGCTGTGGAACTCACAGAATGAAACTGAACGCACTGCATTTTTTCACAATGACCGTAGTCCGCCGTTCGTGCAAAACACAGTAAAACTGACGAGCCTGTTTAGCGCAGTGGTGGTTTCGTTGTGCTGCATAGCACGCTTTTCTGTACCTCTCTTCGTTTTAACTTTCTGAGCGTGTTTTTAATCCAAACATATATATCTATATGTTTTTGGAATCAGGAACCGACAATGAATCGATTTCGGAAATTTAATTTTGATCATAATTTTTATATTATTAATTTTTAGAGCTTGTTTTTAATCCGAATATAACATATTTATATGTTTTTGGAATCAAGAAATGATGAAGAATAAGATGAACGTAAATTTGGATCGTTTTATATTAAAAAAATTACAATTTTCAGATTTTTAATGACATTTCATTTTTAAGCCACCAAGCTGAAATGCAATACCGAAGTCCGGCCTTTGTCGAAGATTGCTTTACAAAAATTTCAATCAATTTGATTGAAAAATGAGGGTGTGGCGCCTAAACTTTTACAAAAAGCCGGATATGACGTCATCAAAGACATTTATCGAAAAAATAAAAAAAACGTCTGGGGATATCATACCCAGGAACTTTCATGTAAAATTTGATAAAGATTGGTCCAGTAGTTTACTCTGAATCGCTCTACACACACACACAGACACACACATACACCACGACCCTCGTCTCGATTCCCCCTCTATGTTAAAACATTTAGTCAAAACTTGACTAAATGTAAAAAGGTACGGGTGCGTGCATGCTGTGTGATTCAACTACCAGAATACAAAGAGAGAGAGAGGGAGTTGAATTTCACATTTGCCAAACAAGCATTTAGCCAGAGTGAGGCCAAAAGAAAGGAATTCTTGTAAATAATAATATTGAGATTTTATTGACATCGCAATCACACCGTGCTGTGTTGCATTTATTATGGTAATGACTGTTTTCTCTTTTGTAGGAGGAGCAAGTTTACAGAAAATGGCTGAAGTTCCCAGATTCGGTCACCATGGAAGCAAGCTCCACCAAAGCCGTGCAGGAGACCCACAATTTACTAGCGTGCCGGAGACCCACAACTAGCGTGCCGGAGACCCACAACTAGCGTGCAGGAGACCCACAACTAGCGTGCAGGAGACCCACAACTAGCGTGCCGGAGACCCACAACTAGCGTGCCGGAGACCCACAACTAGCGTGCCAGAGACCCACAACTAGCGTGCAGGAGACCCACAACTAGCGTGCCGGAGACCCACAACTAGCGTGCCGGAGACCCACAACTAGCGTGCAGGAGACCCACAACTAGCGTGCAGGAGACCCACAACTAGCGGGGGCTTGGAATGAGAGGATTCTCTCAGACTCTCAGACTCTCAGACTCGGGGACTAGCGCTGTTGCTATGGCAGCCGGCGACAAGGGAGGGGGAAGAGAGTGGAATGCAGACACTCTGCTGCCCAAAGTGACACAACAGCTGCGCACGCTGTATCCGTGGTGTGAAGACATGCCACTACGGTTTGAGGTGCCGCCACTCATTACATTCAAACATCCATTCGTTCAGTGGGTTATAGAAACGCAAAAATATATACCCAGCATGCATACTCCAAAAGCAGTGTATGGCTGCCTAAATGGCAGGGTAAAAACAGTCATACATGTAAAACCCCACTCATGTTAAGAACACAAGTGAACATGGGAGTTTCAGCCCATCAACGCAGAAGAAGAAGTAATAAAAAACATCCATTCCTTACCATGTCACATCACCGGTCAATCCTGAGATGTTTAGCCAAAAGAAAGAGCATCCTTCCATTTGAACACATAGCCAAAACCAACAGCCTGGCTGTGTTCTGAGAAGGGAGGGACTTTCATGCTGAATTAATTGTGCATGTTGACACTGGTATCAGTTATGAAATTAATTCAACACAAAATTCCCACTGTCCACAGAAAGAAGCCATGTATTTTGGTATCTATTCACGTTAAGGATGTTCTTAGATACCACGTTAAGGATGTTCTTAGATACCACGTTAAGGATGTTCTTAGATACCACGTTAAAGGATGTTCTTAGATACCACGTTAAGGATGCTCTTAGATACCACGTTAAGGATGCTCTTAGATACCACATTAAGGATGTTCTTAGATACCACGTTAAGGATGTTCTTAGATACCACGTTAAGGATGCTCTTAGATACCATGTTAAGGATGTTCTTAGATACCACGTTAAGGATGCTCGTATCACATGTAAACTAGTGGTCGACATGTCTCTGGTCAAGTTGCATTTAAATATTGAAAACTGTACATTTTTTTGTATCTTAAACATGGAAGATAGTGACTGACTCAGACCAGACGTTCAAAGAGCTATCTTAACTTTTATTTCAATTTTTTGTTTTCTTTAGTTGCTTGTTTTGTTGTTGTTACAGAACACTCTTTCTAGCCTAGTTTTAATGATACAATGCAAACACTGGATGCTCTTTCAGACGCTAGCCAAGCAACAGACCAAGCTGATGCTGCAGGAACTGTACGCTGACATCCCAGGGAACACAGGTCTCTGTGACTCGCATCCCACGTCAGACGTCCCTCTTGACTTTGGTCCGTCACCAGGCGTGCAGACGCATGACCCTGCTACACATCACGTCAAGGCATGTGACCCTGCTACACTTAACGTCAAGGCATGTGACCCTGTTACACTTAACGTCAAGGCATGTGACCCTGCTACACATCACGTCAAGGCATGTGACCCTGCTACACATCACGTCAAAGCATGTGACCCTGCTACACATCACGTCAAGGCATGTGACCCTGCTACACTTAACGTCAAGGCATGTGACCCTGCTACACATCACGTCAAGGCATGTGACCCTGCTACACTTAACGTCAAGGCCAGAGGTTTCAAGGACGCAGCATCCCCGACATCAACCATTTCTAAGATGCAGCCTCCACAGTGTCAAAACAATTCTTCAGGATTGCAGCCTTCTACCCCTGACACTCGTTACCAGAGTCATGTCACATTCCAGTGTGCCAACAGAGCATTTCAGGGTGTGGATGAGTTCCCTTTTGAATGTTGGGATCCATGGGGTGTGCCTCCAAAACCTCCTCCTGGTATGACCTCTGGTATGACCTCAGCGCTGGTAGAAGAGCCTGTTCTACCAAATGACTCCTGCTGTAGCAAAGTCAGAAAGCTGTGTTTAGACAAAGCAAACGTCAAGTCTGTTCGACCTCCTCTCAAACCGCCTCTTGCTACACAAATATTGCCCACGAAGCAGCAAAGGTCACCTATCACAGATTCTGCTACATCTGTTACATCTGCTAAACCATCAAGCTCACGTCAAGACTGCCAACCATCATCTGTTGCCATGACAACAGGTGTGATGACTAATACTCAACGATTGAGACCAAGTTGTGGAAACAAAAAACCATTTGTCTTAGAAAACTGTCAGCCAGTGGGCAGACCAAAGACGAACAAGCCATCTTTTCCGGTCAAAAGCGACAGTGTTGGGCGGCATGATCAACAAGGGCAAGTAACGGATAAAGAGAAGAGACTAAAAAGACAAGACATCCGCCGCACAGATGACAACGTCCCGTACCCAGTGCTTGTGGAAGACTGGGAAGATGAGATAGAACAGTTTCCTGCAGGCTTCATGGGCAACTACCAGCCACACAAACTCAAACTCTTTCAGTCCAGAGACAAAGGAGAAGAAAATCTGGGGGAGTCAAAACTCAAGGGCATTCCTGGTTTGGTTGTGAACGCACCACAAAAGCAAGCCCCTGGTCGCTCCAGAAAATCTTTAAGAGCAGAGGAACAGCCCGAAGGCAAAACACAGATGGAAAACGGCAAGTAGAAGTTCTAGCTGATTTTTAAAATATGCTTGTCAGATGTAAATTGGATCCGGGCAATAATCTCCAAACCTAGGACTAGTGCTTGGATGAATATTGCTTTGTGCACCGTTTAGAGAAAGTGAAACTGAGTAAAAAGTTTTGATCATGAAACAAAAATGTCCTAGAGCCCTCAATCTTTTTCACTGCCATCCTCACCCTCTAGCAGAATTGCAAATCAAATCAAATCAAATCAAATTTTATTTTACGAGGGTTGTGGCATAAGCAATATAAACGAGCTTCTTTTCAACCAGCCCTCCCTCTCTGTCTCTCCCTCTCTGGGCGAGGGCTGGTTGAAAAGAAGCTCATTGCATGCACATCTATCCACACGTCTCTCCCTTCAATCTCTGTTTCACCGCATATTGCATTTCATCACATGTTGAATTTCACCACAAGAGCCCTGACAGTGGCGAGTATTTTACTCGCCATGGTAAGAAGAAACATGTAACTGGCGAGTAGAAATGTTCATCTACTTGCCAAATGCGAGTAAAGTTGGGGAAACAAATTGTTGGTTTGGCGAGTAAAATTTGCTCTCTGGTTAGTAAATGTTGAGAAGCACCATTGTTAAGACTTTCAGTGCTTCTCACATTGAATGTCTTTCAGTCCTTCTCACATTGAATGTCTTTCGGTGCTTCTCACATTGAATGTCTTTCAGTCCTTCTCACATTGAATGTCTTTCAGTCCTTGTCACATTGAATGTCTTTCGGTGCTTCTCACATTGAATGTCTTTCAGTCCTTCTCACATTGAATGTCTTTCGGTGCTTTTCACATTGAATGTCTTTCAGTGCTTCTCACATTGAATGTCTTTCAGTGCTTCTCACATTGAATGTCTTTCGGTGCTTCTCACATTGAATGTCTTTCAGTCCTTCTCACATTGAATGTCTTTCAGTCCTTCTCACATTGAATGTCTTTCAGTGCTTCTCACATTGAATGTCTTTCGGTGCTTCTCACATTGAATGTCTTTCAGTCCTTCTCACATTGAATGTCTTTCAGTGCTTCTCACATTGAATGTCTTTCAGTCCTTCTCACATTGAATGTCTTTCAGTGCTTCTCACATTGAATGTCTTTCAGTGCTTCTCACATTGAATGTCTTTCAGTCCTTGTCACATTGAATGTCTTTCAGTGCTTCTCACATTGAATGTCTTTCGGTGCTTCTCACATTGAATGTCTTTCGGTGCTTCTCACATTGAATGTCTTTCGGTGCTTCTCACATTGAATGTCTTTCAGTCCTTCTCACATTGAATGTCTTTCGGTGCTTCTCACATTGAATGTCTTTCAGTGCTTCTCCCGTTGAATGTCTTTCAGTGCTTCTCACGTTGAATGTCTTTCAGTCCTTCTCACATTGAATGTCTTTCAGTGCTTCTCACATTGAATGTCTTTCAGTCCTTCTCACATTGAATGTCTTTCGGTGCTTCTCACATTGAATGTCTTTCGGTGCTTCTCACATTGAATGTCTTTCGGTGCTTCTCACGTTGAATGTCTTTCGGTGCTTCTCACATTGAATGTCTTTCGGTGCTTCTCACATTGAATGTCTTTCAGTGCTTCTCACGTTGAATGTCTTTCGGTGCTTCTCACATTGAATGTCTTTCGGTGCTTCTCACATTGAATGTCTTTCGGTGCTTCTCACATTGAATGTCTTTCAGTCCTTGTCACATTGAATGTCTTTCGGTGCTTCTCACATTGAATGTCTTTCGGTGCTTCTCACATTGAATGTCTTTCGGTGCTTCTCACATTGAATGTCTTTCGGTGCTTCTCACATTGAATGTCTTTCGGTGCTTCTCACATTGAATGTCTTTCGGTGCTTCTCACATTGAATGTCTTTCGGTGCTTCTCACATTGAATGTCTTTCAGTGCTTCTCACATTGAATGTCTTTCAGTGCTTCTCACATTGAATGTCTTTCAGTCCTTCTCACATTGAATGTCTTTCGGTGCTTCTCACATTGAATGTCTTTCGGTGCTTCTCACATTGAATGTCTTTCGGTGCTTCTCACATTGAATGTCTTTCGGTGCTTCTCACATTGAATGTCTTTCAGTGCTTCTCACATTGAATGTCTTTCAGTGCTTCTCACATTGAATGTCTTTCAGTCCTTGTCACATTGAATGTCTTTCGGTGCTTCTCACATTGAATGTCTTTCGGTGCTTCTCACATTGAATGTCTTTCGGTGCTTCTCACATTGAATGTCTTTCGGTGCTTCTCACATTGAATGTCTTTCAGTGCTTCTCACATTGAATGTCTTTCAGTGCTTCTCACATTGAATGTCTTTCAGTCCTTCTCACATTGAATGTCTTTCGGTGCTTCTCACATTGAATGTCTTTCAGTCCTTCTCACATTGAATGTCTTTCGGTGCTTCTCACATTGAATGTCTTTCAGTGCTTCTCACATTGAATGTCTTTCAGTGCTTCTCACATTGAATGTCTTTCAGTGCTTCTCACATTGAATGTCTTTCAGTGCTTCTCACATTGAATGTCTTTCGGTGCTTCTCACATTGAATGTCTTTCAGTCCTTCTCACATTGAATGTCTTTCAGTCCTTGTCACATTGAATGTCTTTCGGTGCTTCTCACATTGAATGTCTTTCGGTGCTTCTCACATTGAATGTCTTTCGGTGCTTCTCACATTGAATGTCTTTCGGTGCTTCTCACATTGAATGTCTTTCAGTGCTTCTCACATTGAATGTCTTTCAGTGCTTCTCACATTGAATGTCTTTCAGTCCTTCTCACATTGAATGTCTTTCGGTGCTTCTCACATTGAATGTCTTTCAGTCCTTCTCACATTGAATGTCTTTCGGTGCTTCTCACATTGAATGTCTTTCAGTGCTTCTCACATTGAATGTCTTTCGGTGCTTCTCACATTGAATGTCTTTCAGTGCTTCTCACATTGAATGTCTTTCAGTCCTTGTCACATTGAATGTCTTTCGGTGCTTCTCACATTGAATGTCTTTCAGTCCTTGTCACATTGAATGTCTTTCGGTGCTTCTCACATTGAATGTCTTTCAGTGCTTCTCACATTGAATGTCTTTCGGTGCTTCTCACATTGAATGTCTTTCAGTGCTTCTCACATTGAATGTCTTTCAGTCCTTGTCACATTGAATGTCTTTCGGTGCTTCTCACATTGAATGTCTTTCAGTCCTTGTCACATTGAATGTCTTTCGGTGCTTCTCACATTGAATGTCTTTCGGTGCTTCTCACATTGAATGTCTTTCAGTCCTTCTCACATTGAATGTCTTTCAGTGCTTCTCACATTGAATGTCTTTCGGTGCTTTTCACATTGAATGTCTTTCAGTCCTTGTCACATTGAATGTCTTTCAGTCCTTTTCACATTGAATGTCTTTCAGTCCTTCTCACATTGAATGTCTTTCAGTGCTTCTCACATTGAATGTCTTTCAGTGCTTCTCACATTGAATGTCTTTCAGTGCTTCTCACATTGAATGTCTTTCAGTGCTTCTCACATTGAATGTCTTTCAGTCCTTTTCACATTGAATGTCTTTCAGTCCTTCTCACATTGAATGTCTTTCAGTGCTTCTCACATTGAATGTCTTTCGGTGCTTCTCACATTGAATGTCTTTCAGTCCTTCTTACATTGAATGTCTTTCAGTCCTTGTCACGTTGAATGTCTTTCAGTCCTTCTCACATTGAATGTCTTTCAGTCCTTTTCACATTGAATGTCTTTCAGTGCTTCTCACATTGAATGTCTTTCGGTGCTTCTCACATTGAATGTCTTTCAGTCCTTGTCACATTGAATGTCTTTCAGTCCTTCTCACATTGAATGTCTTTCAGTCCTTCTCACATTGAATGTCTTTCAGTCCTTCTCACATTGAATGTCTTTCAGTCCTTCTCACATTGAATGTCTTTCAGTCCTTCTCACATTGAATGTCTTTCAGTCCTTCTCACATTGAATGTCTTTCAGTGCTTCTCACATTGAATGTCTTTCAGTCCTTCTCACATTGAATGTCTTTCGGTCCTTCTCACATTGAATGTCTTTCAGTGCTTCTCACATTGAATGTCTTTCAGTCCTTCTCACATTGAATGTCTTTCGGTCCTTCTCACATTGAATGTCTTTCAGTGCTTCTCACATTGAATGTCTTTCAGTCCTTCTCACATTGAATGTCTTTCGGTCCTTCTCACATTGAATGTCTTTCGGTGCTTCTCACATTGAATGTCTTTCAGTGCTTCTCACATTGAATGTCTTTCGGTGCTTCTCACATTGAATGTCTTTCAGTCCTTCTCACATTGAATGTCTTTCGGTCCTTCTCACATTGAATGTCTTTCAGTGCTTCTCACATTGAATGTCTTTCGGTGCTTCTCACATTGAATGTCTTTCGGTGCTTCTCACATTGAATGTCTTTCAGTCCTTGTCACATTGAATGTCTTTCAGTCCTTCTCACATTGAATGTCTTTCAGTCCTTGTCACATTGAATGTCTTTCAGTCCTTCTCACATTGAATGTCTTTCAGTCCTTCTCACATTGAATGTCTTTCAGTGCTTCTCACATTGAATGTCTTTCAGTCCTTGTCACATTGAATGTCTTTCAGTCCTTCTCACATTGAATGTCTTTCAGTCCTTCTCACATTGAATGTCTTTCAGTGCTTCTCACATTGAATGTCTTTCAGTGCTTCTCACATTGAATGTCTTTCGGTGCTTCTCACGTTGAATGTCTTTCAGTCCTTCTCACATTGAATGTCTTTCAGTGCTTCTCACATTGAATGTCTTTCAGTGCTTCTCACATTGAATGTCTTTCGGTGCTTCTCACGTTGAATGTCTTTCAGTCCTTCTCACATTGAATGTCTTTCAGTGCTTCTCACATTGAATGTCTTTCAGTCCTTCTCACATTGAATGTCTTTCAGTCCTTCTCACATTGAATGTCTTTCAGTCCTTCTCACATTGAATGTCTTTCAGTCCTTCTCACATTGAATGTCTTTCGGTGCTTCTCACATTGAATGTCTTTCAGTCCTTCTCACATTGAATGTCTTTCGGTGCTTCTCACATTGAATGTCTTTCAGTCCTTCTCACATTGAATGTCTTTCAGTGCTTCTCACATTGAATGTCTTTCGGTGCTTCTCACATTGAATGTCTTTCGGTGCTTCTCACATTGAATGTCTTTCAGTCCTTCTCACATTGAATGTCTTTCAGTCCTTCTCACGTTGAATGTCTTTCAGTCCTTCTCACATTGAATGTCTTTCGGTGCTTCTCCCGTTGAATGTCTTTCAGTGCTTCTCACATTGAATGTCTTTCGGTGCTTCTCACATTGAATGTCTTTCGGTGCTTCTCACATTGAATGTCTTTCGGTGCTTCTCACATTGAATGTCTTTCAGTGCTTCTCACGTTGAATGTCTTTCGGTCCTTGTCACATTGAATGTCTTTCAGTGCTTCTCACATTGAATGTCTTTCGGTGCTTCTCACATTGAATGTCTTTCAGTCCTTGTCACATTGAATGTCTTTCAGTCCTTCTCACATTGAATGTCTTTCGGTCCTTGTCACATTGAATGTCTTTCAGTGCTTCTCACATTGAATGTCTTTCAGTCCTTCTCACGTTGAATGTCTTTCAGTCCTTCTCACATTGAATGTCTTTCAGTGCTTCTCACATTGAATGTCTTTCAGTCCTTCTCACATTGAATGTCTTTCAGTCCTTGTCACATTGAATGTCTTTCAGTCCTTGTCACATTGAATGTCTTTCAGTCCTTGTCACATTGAATGTCTTTCAGTCCTTGTCACATTGAATGTCTTTCGGTGCTTCTCACATTGAATGTCTTTCGGTGCTTTTCACATTGAATGTCTTTCAGTGCTTCTCACATTGAATGTCTTTCGGTGCTTCTCACATTGAATGTCTTTCAGTGCTTCTCACATTGAATGTCTTTCGGTCCTTCTCACATTGAATGTCTTTCAGTCCTTCTCACGTTGAATGTCTTTCAGTCCTTCTCACATTGAATGTCTTTCAGTCCTTGTCACATTGAATGTCTTTCAGTCCTTGTCACATTGAATGTCTTTCAGTCCTTGTCACATTGAATGTCTTTCAGTCCTTGTCACATTGAATGTCTTTCGGTGCTTCTCACATTGAATGTCTTTCGGTGCTTTTCACATTGAATGTCTTTCAGTGCTTCTCACATTGAATGTCTTTCGGTGCTTCTCACATTGAATGTCTTTCAGTGCTTCTCACATTGAATGTCTTTCGGTCCTTCTCACATTGAATGTCTTTCAGTCCTTCTCACGTTGAATGTCTTTCAGTCCTTCTCACATTGAATGTCTTTCAGTGCTTCTCACATTGAATGTCTTTCAGTCCTTCTCACATTGAATGTCTTTCAGTCCTTCTCACATTGAATGTCTTTCAGTCCTTCTCACATTGAATGTCTTTCAGTGCTTCTCACATTGAATGTCTTTCGGTGCTTCTCACATTGAATGTCTTTCGGTGCTTCTCACATTGAATGTCTTTCGGTGCTTCTCACATTGAATGTCTTTCAGTCCTTCTCACATTGAATGTCTTTCGGTGCTTCTCACATTGAATGTCTTTCGGTGCTTCTCACATTGAATGTCTTTCGGTGCTTCTCACATTGAATGTCTTTCAGTCCTTCTCACATTGAATGTCTTTCGGTGCTTCTCACATTGAATGTCTTTCAGTGCTTCTCACATTGAATGTCTTTCAGTCCTTTTCACGTTGAATGTCTTTCGGTGCTTCTCACATTGAATGTCTTTCAGTGCTTCTCACATTGAATGTCTTTCGGTGCTTCTCACGTTGAATGTCTTTCAGTCCTTTTCACATTGAATGTCTTTCAGTCCTTGTCACATTGAATGTCTTTCAGTCCTTGTCACATTGAATGTCTTTCAGTCCTTGTCACATTGAATGTCTTTCGGTGCTTCTCACATTGAATGTCTTTCGGTGCTTTTCACATTGAATGTCTTTCAGTGCTTCTCACATTGAATGTCTTTCGGTGCTTCTCACATTGAATGTCTTTCAGTGCTTTTCACATTGAATGTCTTTCAGTCCTTCTCACATTGAATGTCTTTCGGTGCTTCTCACATTGAATGTCTTTCGGTGCTTCTCACATTGAATGTCTTTCAGTCCTTCTCACATTGAATGTCTTTCGGTGCTTCTCACATTGAATGTCTTTCGGTGCTTCTCACATTGAATGTCTTTCAGTCCTTGTCACATTGAATGTCTTTCAGTCCTTCTCACATTGAATGTCTTTCAGTGCTTCTCCCGTTGAATGTCTTTCAGTCCTTCTCACATTGAATGTCTTTCAGTGCTTTTCACATTGAATGTCTTTCAGTCCTTCTCACATTGAATGTCTTTCAGTGCTTTTCACATTGAATGTCTTTCAGTCCTTCTCACATTGAATGTCTTTCGGTGCTTCTCACATTGAATGTCTTTCGGTGCTTCTCCCGTTGAATGTCTTTCAGTGCTTCTCCCGTTGAATGTCTTTCAGTGCTTCTCACATTGAATGTCTTTCAGTGCTTTTCACATTGAATGTCTTTCAGTCCTTCTCACATTGAATGTCTTTCGGTGCTTCTCACATTGAATGTCTTTCGGTGCTTCTCCCGTTGAATGTCTTTCAGTGCTTCTCACATTGAATGTCTTTCAGTCCTTCTCACATTGAATGTCTTTCAGTGCTTCTCACATTGAATGTCTTTCAGTGCTTCTCACATTGAATGTCTTTCAGTCCTTCTCACATTGAATGTCTTTCAGTCCTTCTCACATTGAATGTCTTTCAGTCCTTCTCACATTGAATGTCTTTCAGTGCTTCTCACATTGAATGTCTTTCGGTGCTTCTCACATTGAATGTCTTTCAGTGCTTCTCACATTGAATGTCTTTCAGTGCTTCTCACATTGAATGTCTTTCAGTGCTTCTCACATTGAATGTCTTTCAGTCCTTTTCACATTGAATGTCTTTCAGTGCTTCTCACATTGAATGTCTTTCAGTGCTTCTCACATTGAATGTCTTTCAGTCCTTCTCACATTGAATGTCTTTCAGTCCTTGTCACATTGAATGTCTTTCGGTGCTTCTCACATTGAATGTCTTTCAGTCCTTGTCACATTGAATGTCTTTCAGTGCTTCTCACATTGAATGTCTTTCAGTCCTTCTCACATTGAATGTCTTTCGGTCCTTGTCACATTGAATGTCTTTCGGTGCTTCTCACATTGAATGTCTTTCAGTCCTTCTCACATTGAATGTCTTTCAGTCCTTGTCACATTGAATGTCTTTCGGTGCTTCTCACATTGAATGTCTTTCGGTGCTTCTCACATTGAATGTCTTTCAGTCCTTCTCACATTGAATGTCTTTCGGTGCTTCTCACATTGAATGTCTTTCAGTCCTTCTCACGTTGAATGTCTTTCAGTCCTTCTCACATTGAATGTCTTTCAGTGCTTCTCACATTGAATGTCTTTCGGTCCTTCTCACATTGAATGTCTTTCGGTGCTTCTCACATTGAATGTCTTTCAGTCCTTGTCACATTGAATGTCTTTCAGTGCTTCTCACATTGAATGTCTTTCAGTCCTTGTCACATTGAATGTCTTTCAGTCCTTCTCACATTGAATGTCTTTCAGTCCTTCTCACATTGAATGTCTTTCAGTGCTTCTCACATTGAATGTCTTTCAGTGCTTCTCACATTGAATGTCTTTCGGTGCTTCTCACATTGAATGTCTTTCAGTGCTTCTCACATTGAATGTCTTTCAGTCCTTCTCACATTGAATGTCTTTCGGTGCTTCTCACATTGAATGTCTTTCGGTGCTTCTCACATTGAATGTCTTTCAGTGCTTCTCACATTGAATGTCTTTCAGTGCTTCTCACATTGAATGTCTTTCAGTCCTTCTCACATTGAATGTCTTTCGGTGCTTCTCACATTGAATGTCTTTCAGTGCTTCTCACATTGAATGTCTTTCAGTGCTTCTCCCGTTGAATGTCTTTCAGTGCTTCTCCCGTTGAATGTCTTTCAGTGCTTCTCACATTGAATGTCTTTCAGTCCTTCTCACATTGAATGTCTTTCAGTGCTTCTCACATTGAATGTCTTTCGGTGCTTCTCACATTGAATGTCTTTCGGTGCTTCTCACATTGAATGTCTTTCAGTCCTTCTCACATTGAATGTCTTTCAGTGCTTCTCACATTGAATGTCTTTCAGTCCTTCTCACATTGAATGTCTTTCAGTGCTTCTCACATTGAATGTCTTTCGGTGCTTCTCACATTGAATGTCTTTCGGTGCTTCTCACATTGAATGTCTTTCGGTGCTTCTCACATTGAATGTCTTTCAGTGCTTCTCACATTGAATGTCTTTCAGTCCTTCTCACATTGAATGTCTTTCGGTGCTTCTCCCGTTGAATGTCTTTCAGTGCTTCTCACATTGAATGTCTTTCAGTCCTTGTCACATTGAATGTCTTTCAGTGCTTCTCACATTGAATGTCTTTCAGTCCTTTTCACATTGAATGTCTTTCAGTCCTTGTCACATTGAATGTCTTTCAGTGCTTCTCACATTGAATGTCTTTCGGTGCTTCTCACATTGAATGTCTTTCAGTCCTTCTCACATTGAATGTCTTTCGGTGCTTCTCACATTGAATGTCTTTCAGTGCTTCTCACATTGAATGTCTTTCAGTCCTTCTCACATTGAATGTCTTTCAGTCCTTCTCACATTGAATGTCTTTCGGTGCTTCTCACATTGAATGTCTTTCGGTGCTTCTCACATTGAATGTCTTTCAGTCCTTGTCACATTGAATGTCTTTCAGTCCTTCTCACATTGAATGTCTTTCAGTGCTTCTCACATTGAATGTCTTTCAGTCCTTCTCACATTGAATGTCTTTCGGTGCTTCTCACATTGAATGTCTTTCGGTGCTTCTCACATTGAATGTCTTTCGGTGCTTCTCACATTGAATGTCTTTCAGTCCTTCTCACATTGAATGTCTTTCGGTGCTTCTCACATTGAATGTCTTTCGGTGCTTCTCACATTGAATGTCTTTCAGTCCTTCTCACATTGAATGTCTTTCAGTGCTTCTCACATTGAATGTCTTTCAGTCCTTCTCACATTGAATGTCTTTCGGTGCTTCTCACATTGAATGTCTTTCGGTGCTTCTCACATTGAATGTCTTTCAGTGCTTCTCACGTTGAATGTCTTTCAGTCCTTGTCACATTGAATGTCTTTCAGTCCTTTTCACATTGAATGTCTTTCAGTCCTTGTCACATTGAATGTCTTTCAGTGCTTCTCACATTGAATGTCTTTCAGTCCTTGTCACATTGAATGTCTTTCAGTCCTTCTCACATTGAATGTCTTTCGGTGCTTCTCACATTGAATGTCTTTCAGTCCTTCTCACATTGAATGTCTTTCGGTGCTTCTCACATTGAATGTCTTTCGGTGCTTCTCACATTGAATGTCTTTCAGTCCTTGTCACATTGAATGTCTTTCAGTGCTTCTCACGTTGAATGTCTTTCGGTGCTTCTCACATTGAATGTCTTTCAGTCCTTCTCACATTGAATGTCTTTCGGTGCTTCTCACATTGAATGTCTTTCAGTGCTTCTCACATTGAATGTCTTTCGGTGCTTCTCACATTGAATGTCTTTCAGTGCTTCTCACATTGAATGTCTTTCGGTGCTTCTCACATTGAATGTCTTTCAGTGCTTCTCACATTGAATGTCTTTCGGTGCTTTTCACGTTGAATGTCTTTCAGTCCTTCTCACATTGAATGTCTTTCAGTCCTTCTCACATTGAATGTCTTTCAGTGCTTCTCACATTGAATGTCTTTCGGTGCTTCTCACATTGAATGTCTTTCAGTCCTTGTCACATTGAATGTCTTTCAGTCCTTGTCACATTGAATGTCTTTCGGTCCTTCTCACATTGAATGTCTTTCAGTCCTTGTCACATTGAATGTCTTTCGGTCCTTCTCACATTGAATGTCTTTCAGTGCTTCTCACATTGAATGTCTTTCGGTGCTTCTCACATTGAATGTCTTTCAGTCCTTCTCACATTGAATGTCTTTCAGTCCTTGTCACATTGAATGTCTTTCGGTCCTTCTCACATTGAATGTCTTTCAGTGCTTCTCACATTGAATGTCTTTCGGTGCTTCTCACATTGAATGTCTTTCAGTCCTTCTCACATTGAATGTCTTTCAGTCCTTGTCACATTGAATGTCTTTCAGTCCTTCTCACATTGAATGTCTTTCAGTGCTTCTCACGTTGAATGTCTTTCAGTGCTTCTCACATTGAATGTCTTTCAGTCCTTGTCACATTGAATGTCTTTCAGTCCTTCTCACGTTGAATGTCTTTCAGTCCTTGTCACATTGAATGTCTTTCAGTCCTTCTCACATTGAATGTCTTTCAGTGCTTCTCACATTGAATGTCTTTCAGTCCTTGTCACATTGAATGTCTTTCAGTCCTTCTCACGTTGAATGTCTTTCAGTCCTTGTCACATTGAATGTCTTTCAGTCCTTTTCACATTGAATGTCTTTCGGTGCTTCTCACATTGAATGTCTTTCGGTGCTTCTCACATTGAATGTCTTTCGGTGCTTCTCACATTGAATGTCTTTCGGTGCTTCTCACATTGAATGTCTTTCAGTGCTTCTCACATTGAATGTCTTTCGGTGCTTCTCACATTGAATGTCTTTCAGTCCTTGTCACATTGAATGTCTTTCAGTCCTTGTCACATTGAATGTCTTTCGGTGCTTCTCACATTGAATGTCTTTCAGTCCTTGTCACATTGAATGTCTTTCGGTGCTTCTCACATTGAATGTCTTTCAGTGCTTCTCACATTGAATGTCTTTCAGTGCTTCTCACATTGAATGTCTTTCAGTCCTTGTCACATTGAATGTCTTTCAGTCCTTGTCACATTGAATGTCTTTCGGTGCTTCTCACATTGAATGTCTTTCAGTGCTTCTCACATTGAATGTCTTTCAGTGCTTCTCACATTGAATGTCTTTCGGTGCTTCTCACATTGAATGTCTTTCGGTGCTTCTCACATTGAATGTCTTTCAGTCCTTGTCACATTGAATGTCTTTCGGTGCTTCTCACATTGAATGTCTTTCAGTGCTTCTCACATTGAATGTCTTTCAGTGCTTCTCACATTGAATGTCTTTCAGTGCTTCTCACATTGAATGTCTTTCAGTCCTTCTCACATTGAATGTCTTTCAGTCCTTTTCACATTGAATGTCTTTCAGTGCTTCTCACATTGAATGTCTTTCGGTCCTTCTCACGTTGAATGTCTTTCAGTCCTTGTCACATTGAATGTCTTTCAGTGCTTCTCACATTGAATGTCTTTCAGTGCTTCTCACGTTGAATGTCTTTCAGTCCTTTTCACATTGAATGTCTTTCAGTGCTTTTCACATTGAATGTCTTTCAGTCCTTGTCACATTGAATGTCTTTCGGTGCTTCTCACATTGAATGTCTTTCAGTGCTTCTCACATTGAATGTCTTTCAGTGCTTCTCACATTGAATGTCTTTCGGTGCTTCTCACATTGAATGTCTTTCGGTGCTTCTCACATTGAATGTCTTTCAGTGCTTCTCACATTGAATGTCTTTCAGTGCTTCTCACATTGAATGTCTTTCGGTGCTTCTCACATTGAATGTCTTTCAGTGCTTCTCACATTGAATGTCTTTCAGTGCTTCTCACATTGAATGTCTTTCGGTGCTTCTCACATTGAATGTCTTTCGGTGCTTCTCACATTGAATGTCTTTCAGTGCTTCTCACATTGAATGTCTTTCAGTCCTTCTCACATTGAATGTCTTTCAGTCCTTCTCACATTGAATGTCTTTCAGTCCTTGTCACATTGAATGTCTTTCAGTCCTTGTCACATTGAATGTCTTTCGGTGCTTCTCACATTGAATGTCTTTCAGTGCTTCTCACATTGAATGTCTTTCAGTCCTTTTCACATTGAATGTCTTTCAGTCCTTTTCACATTGAATGTCTTTCAGTGCTTCTCACATTGAATGTCTTTCAGTGCTTCTCACATTGAATGTCTTTCAGTCCTTCTCACATTGAATGTCTTTCAGTCCTTCTCACATTGAATGTCTTTCAGTCCTTGTCACATTGAATGTCTTTCAGTGCTTCTCACATTGAATGTCTTTCAGTCCTTCTCACATTGAATGTCTTTCAGTCCTTGTCACATTGAATGTCTTTCAGTCCTTCTCACATTGAATGTCTTTCGGTGCTTCTCACATTGAATGTCTTTCAGTCCTTGTCACATTGAATGTCTTTCAGTGCTTCTCACATTGAATGTCTTTCGGTCCTTCTCACATTGAATGTCTTTCAGTCCTTGTCACATTGAATGTCTTTCAGTGCTTCTCACATTGAATGTCTTTCAGTCCTTCTCACATTGAATGTCTTTCGGTGCTTCTCACATTGAATGTCTTTCGGTGCTTCTCACATTGAATGTCTTTCGGTGCTTCTCACATTGAATGTCTTTCGGTGCTTCTCACATTGAATGTCTTTCAGTGCTTCTCACATTGAATGTCACCATCTATTTTGGCAGCATGCTTTGTTCTTTTGTCTGTCCCAAATAGCTTATGCTGGATACATTGCACTTTAAGTTATAACACTTATGTTTGATACATTGCACTTTAAGTTATAACACTTATGTTTGATACATTGCACTTTAAGTTATAACGCTTATGTTTGATTTTTGTAGCGGCTACAAAAGACAGATGTCTGCAGGATGGATCAAACGTTCCACACGAACAACAATGGGTCAAAGTGAGTGACACATTTTTCTTAACCTCACAAAATAAAACCTTCATTCAAATGTGTTATCGTCTTATGTCTCATTTGTAATGTTAAGGCATACAAAATAAACTACAAGTTTTCAGTTCCCCAACCAACCCTGGTTTTACCACCGAAACCTTACACCTTTTTTAATGTAAAAATAAAAAAATAGAGAGAAAAATGTGCACATTTGAGAAGGGAAGTTACCCATCACCAACGTCAAGGGACACAACTGGCATGAGTTCTGGCCAATGAAAAGCTTTGTAGAAAAAAGAATCACTTTGTTTAAACAAGATTTTATTAAAGAAATACAGGGTGGCATGTATATACTGTATACGATATAGACATTTGTGACCACACAACAAGCTAAGCTTATATTAAGTGTGGTAATAAATATGTACATCTAGATAGGAAATATTATTAAATAACATATTCTTACTACAACTCACATAAATAGCATTAACTTCAGTTTGATGCGTTAGACATTGAAGCACTGACCCTGGTAACAGGGGGAGATAACTCCCAAAACAAAACAAACCCTTGACAACGGGTCCCGGGAGTTACCTCCCCCCCACCGGCTGCCCGCGCATGCGCTGGACATACTGCCGGTATAGTCATTCCCTTCTTCAACACGCTAGCGAATAGACGTGTTTGCACTCTGGCTGTTTTCTTCAGCCGCTGGCCTGCCACGGTAGGCCGTTGACCCTTTGAAGTCTGAACGCTTCTTGCCTCTACTACGGTGAGATCTTTCTTGTTTATCTTGTTTTGCCTTGCCGCCATTTGCAAAGTGTATTTTGTTGGGGAACTTGACTCTAACTTGTCGGAGTTTCTTGTTCTTCTCAACTTGGCTTATAACGGTCAGGGCACTGTTAGCTGGTGCCGGCCGCCATTTGCATTTTGTAATTGTTGTTGAAATTTTGCACTTCGTCTTACGAAGTTTTTCTGTTCGTCAACTTGGCGCTTTCAGGTAGGAGCACCGTTGTTTAGGTGCCTGCCTTCTTTTGCTTGATTATTTTTGGGTTGTGAAACTTTTTGCTCCGATTTCTGGGGTCTTTTGTTGTCTCAACCTACTGTAGGCAGAGCGCTGTGTTACAAGCGCATGCCGCCATTTGCATTTTTGTTTTGTCTGCCGGTTGCGGAACTTTTGACTCCGATTTCTGGAGTTTTTTGTTACTTCAACCTAGTGTAGGCAGTGCCCGGTGTTACGGGTGCATGCCGCCATTTGCATTTTAGAATTTTGTATTATTTTTGCGAAATTTTCTCGTTGTGACTTGTCATTTCGATGGCGGACAAGGGGAAGAGCTCTGCCAAGCAGGTACCGGTGGGGTCGCCGCTGGGCAGTTCTGGGTCTGCGTCTTCGTCTAAAAGTAAATCTAAGAAGTCGCGTTCGAAAGATAAAGATAAAGGTTCGCCGGCGAAACGACCTCTGGTCAGTGTGTTTGATCCGGTGAGCAAGGAGTCGTTGCGTGTTTCGATTGATCCTCCTGCTAGCATGCCTGTGTTGTCGCCGCAGGAGAAAGAGACCCAGGCGGTCTCGCGCGATGAATTGTTTGCTCTTTTTTCTACTTTCAAGGATCAAATGAGGGAGATGCTGGCAACTGACAGGGGTGTGTCTTACTCCACCATTCCAGCTTTGCCTCCAGGGGTTGGCAACGCTGCCTCTTTGTCGAGGATTCTTCCTTCTGCTACGATTACGTCGGCGGACGTTGCTGATCCTCAGCTTTCGGCTTCGGCCGATCAGGTACGTGTTCGTGGAAGTTCGGGGTGTTCGGCGCAAATGCGTGCTGCTCATCTCGACGGTTATTCCACCCTTGACGCTGGGGCCGGTACGTCCGGTCCCTCGTACTCGGGTTCAACTGCTTCGGCAAAGGGATTTCCGGCCACAGGATCTCTTCCGAGAGATCGTGGCACTTTCATTTCGTTACCATCGACTTCCGGTTCACAGCCTACGGGGGTTCCGGTCGTTGGTGGTAACGGCAATCCGTTTCCTGCCTTCACTTCCGCTCAGGCGGCTGTGGTCGGCGGGGGACAGGTTGGGTCGGCTTCCGGTCAAAGCACAGGTGTGTTTCCGGTCGCCTTTCCTTCCGGATTGCCAGCTACCAGTGGTAGCAGCTCGGCTATACCGGTTCCCCTTGGTGTGGTTACACAGGGTTCCGGTACGACGAGTTCATCAGTTCCGTTTAGGGACAATGATGGTTCCGGTCATGATCGGTCTTCATCGGACATCTTTGTTGATGATGGGGATGTTGACGAAGATTGTGGCGACTCTTCTGAGGCGGAACACAACTTTCGGGTTGAGAGGAGTTTCTCACGCGCGCTGAGTGCCGCCGCTGAGGTTACCTCTAGATATTTTGCGGAGGGGGTGTCAACTTCGTCTTCACGGCTAGCAGCACCTCCTTCCGCGTTTGGCGATTTCCGGGGGGACAGTGAGGCTGGTGTCCGCTTCCGGTTTCGGGAGTCTCCCTCTATAGCCTATCAGATGGCTAGGGTCCTGGGTGCCAATTCCGATAGCATCGTTCCTCTTTTAACTGCACATGGGGATGCGCCGGAGTCTGTTCAAAATTGGTTGGCATCGCCGAGTGATTGTTCTCGCATGCCGGCGGATTTGAACCGTAAACCTAGGCTGTACGGGAAGCCTGTTCATTTGATCGATTCTTTCGCGCTTCCGAGTTCCCCGCTTCAGGTCACTCCGGAGCTGGCGAACTTACGGAAGGATGGGTACAAGAAGGAGAGGCCTTCAGTCTGTACCGAAGCCGGCGTGATCGCGATTGAGGAAGCTGGGAGAGTTTCTCTCGAATTGTCTTCCGTGTCTGACACTCTTATTAGAGCGTTGTCCAGATCCATCTCTGTGTCGCTGGAGCCCTTTAAGTTCCGGGACGACGCGGTGGAAGAAGATGTTGTAACTTTGTTAGCAGCTCTTGCTAAGATCGTAGCTGAGCAGACCGCAACTTCGGCCAAGTTGTACACGCAGGCCGTGATGTGGCGTCGCGAAGCTCTGTTGAAGGACTCGAGACTGTCGGATAAAGCCACTGTTGAGGCTTTGAAAGTTTCTCCTTTCGCGAGTCAGAGCCTACTGGGTCCTGAGTCTCTTGAGGCTCTCAGGCGAGAGTCTCAATATGCGAAGGACTTGCATTTTGTTAAGCTGTCTGAGCTTGCCCTTAAGCAGGGTCAGAAAAAAGGTGGTTCGGCGCCGCCTTCATCTTCTCGCGGCTCTGGACAGAAGACGAGGTCGCACAGGGGCGGCAGCCGTTCTCGCCCCTACAATAAGAGACCTTCCTTCGGGAAGAAGGGGTCAGGTGGCAAGCCTAACCCCCAATGAAGGCTCCCCGATCCAGCCACTCCCCTAGCCCCTACCCCTTTGGTAGCGGGCGGCCTCTCAAGGGCCGTTCCAGCTTGGTTGGCTCTTACGAGCAACTCTTGGGTTACGGGAGTGGTTCGATCGGGGTTCCGGTTGCTCTGGTTGGAGGACAAGGCCCCTCTAACCAGGACAACACCCAGGTTCAAGTTCCCCGCCGATCCAGAGGCTTGTGCCGTTATTCAGGCGGAAGTTCTACTGCTCTTGCGGAAGCAAGCGGTAGAAGAGGTCATCGATCGTCGGTCCCCTGGCTTTTACGGGAGGCTGTTTGTCGTCCCGAAAGCGTCAGGGGGTTGGCGACCGGTGTTGGATCTGTCTCCCTTGAACGGCTTCCTCCGGAAAGTTCCGTTCAAGATGGAGACTCCAGCGTCTGTCAGGGAGGCCCTTCGTCCGTCGGACTGGGTCACTTCCATCGATCTGACAGACGCGTACTTCCACATTCTGATGCACAGGTCAGATCGAAAGTGGCTGCGGTTCCTGTGGGGCGACAGGGTGTTCCAGTTCAGGGCGCTGCCGTTCGGGCTTTCTTTAGCACCCTGGATTTTCACCATGATAGTGCGCCAGCTTTGCGCGTTAGTGCGCCAGAAAGGGATTCGTCTCAGAGTTTATCTGGACGACTGGTTGATTCTGAGTCAACAGAGTCCCTGTGCGGGCAGCACACCCAGATAGTCTTGCAGACTGCGAGAGACTTAGGTTTCTTCGTGAACCAAGGGAAGTCCGACTTGGTTCCCTCTCAGGAGTTCACTTATCTGGGCATGGTGTTCGACACCCTAGCTTGGACTGTGCGTCCCGCCCAGCGGAGGATAGACAAGCTGCAGGATCTGGTCAGGTCTCTGTCAAGCCTCCGCCACGCGCCTGTCAGGGTGTTGGCGTCACTCCAGGGCCAGATGGAGTCGATGTCTACCCTGATTCCTCTGGGCAGAGTTCACAAACGCCCGTTTCAGGCGTTTCTGAACTCTGCCTGGGATCCAGCCTCGCAAGGTTGGAATCTGTCTCTTCCCCTTCAGGGATGGTTCCTGGAGTCAACAAGGCAGTGGTTGGATTCGGCCTGGCTGGCTCAGGGCGTTCCGATTTCCTTGCCCCCCCCGGAGTTGCATCTTTTTACCGATGCGTCCCTTCAGGGTTGGGGAGCTCATCTGGAGGGGAACACAGCTTCCGGTCTTTGGGACCAGGATCAGAAATCGTTGCATATCAACATTCTGGAGTTGGAAGCAGTGCACCTCGGGCTTCGGGAGTTTGTCGCCTCGTTGCGGGGCAAGCATGTGTTGATCCGCACGGACAACACCACTGTGGCCGCGTACCTGAACAAGCAGGGGGGTACGCGCTCGCTGGTTCTGTCCAACAGAGCTTGCGAGATTCTCGCTTGGGCGTTCCTTCAGGGAATTGTGATTTCAGCGAAGTACCTTCCGGGGTGCCTGAACATCTTGGCAGATTCACTCAGTCGCACTTCGCAGATTCTGCACTCGGAGTGGACTATTGCACACCAAGCACTGCGGCGTCTGTGGACGCAGGTGGACAAACCCCTCGTGGATCTGTTTGCCACCCAGTTCTCTCGGCGTCTCCCAGTCTTCGTGTCTCCAGTGCCCGACCCGGAGGCTTGGGAGGTCAACGCCATGGAAATAGACTGGAAGGATCTGGTAGCTATGCCTTCCCTCCCATTCCGTTGCTGAGCAAGGTACTGAGAAAGGCGGACTTGGAGAAGCCAAGGCTGGTTCTCATAGCGCCGTTGTGGCCGAGCCAGGCGTGGTTTCCGGACCTTCTTCGTCTAGCCGACGGTCCACCCATTCCTCTCGATCTTCGAGAAGGGGAGCTTCTGCAACCGAGGTCGGGGACCCCTCACAGGGACCCTCATCTCCTGGCTCTACACGCTTGGGTTCTGTCAGGAGAGCGTTGAAGCGCACTGGGGCGTCAGACCTCACTCTGACATTGGTGCAGAAGACGCATAGAAGATCTACTTCTGATGTTTATTCGTCCCATTGGGCTGCTTGGGCCCAGTGGTGTCGTCTTAACGGCGTTAACCCGTTGTCTCCACGTACTATGCAGGTTGCAAATCATTTGGCTTGGCTGTCCTCCCAAGGTCGGACGGCGTCTACCCTCAGGGTACGTCGTTCTGCCATTTCCACTACCCTCAAGCAGTTGGGACGCTCTATTGCCCTGGACGGGGTGATCGCAAGTGTCATTAAAGGTTCCGCTCTTAGCTCTGCTTCACGCAGAACGTCTGTCCCAGCCTGGGATCTCTTACTGGTACTGGAATTTTTGCGCTCCTCGGTTTTCGAACCTTTGAAAGAGGCTAGTCTGTCTAACCTTACTAAGAAGACTCTCCTACTTATTTTGCTTGCGTCAGCGCGTCGGGGAAGCGAGGTTCACGCTCTTTCTGGACTTAATCAGGATATTTCCTTCGAAAAAGATGGCTCGGTTATCTTGCGTTTTTCGCCTGTGTTTTTAGCAAAGAATCAAAAACCTAACCAGCCGTCTCCTGTTGTGAACATACAGTCGCTGCGTTCTATTTTACCGCGCGGTGACCCTGACCTCTTGAACTGCCCAGTCCGGGCTCTGCGGGCTTACCTGTCTCGCACGGCTCCGTTAAGAGCTTCATCTCAGAAATTGCTTTTCATCTCGTTAAACGTAGCCAGAGATAAGGATATCGTTAAGACGACTTTGGTCTGCCGGGCTTATAAGGCAAGCATATGAGTGGTGGCAGACACATGGGGGGGGACGCTCCGTTCTCCCATTACGGTCGCCTCGTACGCATGAGGCGAGAGCCTGGGCCGCCTCTCTAGCGGTCTTGCGCTCAGGCAGGATGACTGAAGTGCTCAGAGCAGCATACTGGAAGTCTGAAGACGTTTTCATAAACTTTTATCTACGTGATATTGCCAGCACTAGGCAAGATGGCTCGAGCTGTTTGCCTGCCATGGTGGCAGCTGGCCAGGTTCTACCGAAGGTTTAGGTGAGTTTCCCGCCTCCTTGTGTAGCAATCTGCTATTTATGTGAGTTGTAGTAAGAATATGTTATTTAATCGAAAATTTCTTATCAAATTTTCATTTAATTAATATACTTACCAACTCACATAGTTAATGCCCTCCCTACCTACCCCGCTTTGTGTGGTTTAAGGTGGTGTTTCAGTGGGAATGACTATACCGGCAGTATGTCCAGCGCATGCGCGGGCAGCCGGTGGGGGGAGGTAACTCCCGGGACCCGTTGTCAAGGGTTTGTTTTGTTTTGGGAGTTATCTCCCCCTGTTACCAGGGTCAGTGCTTCAATGTCTAACGCATCAAACTGAAGTTAATGCTATTTATGTGAGTTGGTAAGTATATTAATTAAATGAAAATTTCGATTTCACGTGATGTCAAGGTCAGAGAATTGCTCATACCTTTATTAGAAATGTAAAACAGACAAGATACATTTTTTACAAAAAAAGAAGAAAAAATATAACAAAAGAATTAGAGGATGTGACAGAGGACGGGAAGGGATTTAACTTTAATTTTCAGCAATATCGGGGAGATATGAGTCGGTAAGGTGGGTATACAGAGGGGGGGGGGGGAGGGGGGGGTGTCAGAGAGACGATGACTGTCACAGACTTGCCAATTAAATGTTTCTGCAGCAGCAATAATTTCGTCCAAAGTGTTGTCCAAACTAATTAAGCTGGGATTAGTCATGTAAATACACAGAAAAACCTTAAGCAAGATTCACTCAAGCTTGACTTTCAGTAAAAGCGTTAAACAACATGACCTGCCAATAATCAAATACTGGATCATTAACATGGTGACCACAGGGTAATCAAAATCTATCACTTAACCTTATAAAAGTATGTACCTTTTCGAATATTTCAATGTTTTCGAATCACTTCTACGTACCCTGATTTTTTTTGACCATCTCGCTGGAAAGAAACAATTTTGTTTGTGCGTCTACAATCATTTGTGTGTGTGTGTGTGTTTCAGATTGGAAAACAAGGCAAAGAAAAGAAGAAAGCGCAGAGGAAAGAGAAAGTCTGATGGACCCTGACAGATCGAGATCGACTACAAGTATCCATTGCCCGCTTCACTAAGAGGAGGTCCAAGGATACCAACGAGGTTTTTGTTAGTCTAAATCAGTAAATGCCTGTATAGAGAGGTTTTATGGGCGTTTAACCTAATGTATGGGTGGCCGAGTGGTAACGCACTTGCGAGAGGTTGCGTGTTCGACCCTGGGTCAGGCCGCTATTTTCTCCCCCCCTTTCCTAACCTAGGTGGTGGGTTCAAGTGCTAGTCTTTCGGATGAGACGAAAAACCGAGGTCCCTTCGTGTACACTACATTGGGGGTGCACGTTAAAGATCCCACGATTGACAAAAGGGTCTTTCCTGGCAAAATTGTATAGGCATAGATAAAAATGTCCACCAAATACCCGTGTGACTTGGAATAATAGGCCGTGAAAAGTAGGATATGCGCCGAAATGGCTGCGATCTGCTGGCCGATGTGAATGCGTGATGTATTGTGTAAAAAATTCCATCTCACACGGCATAAATAAATCCCTGCGCCTTGAATATGTGCGCGATATAAATTGCATAAAAAAATAATATTAAAAAAATAAAATAATAAAAAAAAAAATAAAAAAAATTTAAAAAAAATCCCTGCGCTTAGAACTGTACCCACGGAATACGCGTGATATAAGCCTCATTGATTGATTGATTGATTGATGTATGGTAAGTAACTGGCGCTCGCACAGTTAATTGATGAGGCAAACCTCCATTGTCAATTACACATTGTGAAAGCTTTTTGTCACTCTCCATGTTACCGGGTGCTGCTTGCCGACATCATAGACCTCTAAATATAGGTCCCTGCCGACATTATTGTCTTTTACTAGCATTTATTTTGTTCTTACTTATTTTAATACTTCTTGTGTCGTAATCAAAAAGAAATGACAGAGAAGCAAAGAAAACCAAAAGTAACTGGAATGATTTTGCTGATTTTTTCATTTACATGGACTGCAATATAAAAAAAAATAAATGTCCAGTTGTATGAGTCTGACAACATGCATCATTTGTTTATGTTCTGTTCAATGCACAAATGTCAACATTGTTTATGTTCTGTTCAATGCACAAATGTCAACATTGTTTATGAGCAATCGATGGTTGTTGTCGTATTGGGTGTTTTTGTTATTTGTTTGTTGGTTTTAGCAAGTGCTTTTAACCTTCGCCGCAGGAATCGCTTGACAAGTGGGCCCCTTCATCCCCCCTTCCTCGTCCTGATATGGCTCTGCGTAGTCGGCTGGACGTTAAGCAACAAATAAACAAACAAACAAACAAAATAGCCTTCGCCGGCACTCGTTATCGACTACACACGGACGCACTCGTGGGTCCGTGCGGACCCAGAAGGGTGTTTGATTGCAAATATCTCCTAAACGAGTTGGAATTCTTTAATGAGCTTTTAGAAATGCCTCAGACACCTAAAAAGCTATCATCTCCTAAAAGCTCATTAAATTTCAGTGATAATTGATTAATTATGCACGGTATTTGGAACAATTAAAATATTATGGGTCTGCATGGCCCCACGAGTGCCACGGAAGGGTTAGCACAATTTTCCTTCTTTGAGAAGTATGGGTCCGCACGGACCCACGAGTGCCTCGGAAGGGTATACACGCTTTTCCTTCTTTGAGAAGTATGGGTCCGCACGTCCCCACGAATGCTTCCGTGTGTAGTCTAAATTTGACCATTAATTAATTAATTAATTATCACTGAAATTTAATGAGCTTTTAGGAGATGATAGCTTGTTGGGTGTCTGAGGCATTTCTAAAAGCTCATT
Source organism: Littorina saxatilis (assembly GCF_037325665.1). NCBI lineage: Eukaryota > Metazoa > Mollusca > Gastropoda > Littorinimorpha > Littorinidae > Littorina > Littorina saxatilis. Next base: position 884,999 of record NC_090245.1, on the reverse strand, counting down.
AAAAAATTCCAACTCGTTTAAGAGATATTTGCAATCAAACACCCTTCTGGGTCCGCACGGACCCATGAGTGCCGGCGAAGGTTAAACACAAATCCTGTCAGAAAATTGGAGAGAAAAAAACAGAAGATATTTTTGAAGTTTCATGATGACAAAGGTACATTCATGGCTCTGGGTAGACTGCAGTATGTTTTTAGACTGCAGTATGTTTTTAGACTGCAGTATGATTTTAGACTGCAGTATGTTTTTAGACTGCAGTATGTTTTTAGACTGCAGTATGTTTTTAGACTGCAGTATGTTTTTAGACTTGGGCTTCAGCTATCATTGTTATCCGTTGCAAGCCCCTGGAGCAATTTTTGATTAGTCCTTTTGTGAACAAGAAACAATTAACAAGTGGCTCTATCCCACCTCCCCCCCTTTCCCCGTCGCGATATAACCTTCGTGGTTGAAAACGACGTTAAACACCAAATAAAGAAAGAAAGATCATTGTTATCTTTGAGGTTTTGGGTTATCTAACCTGATGATAGGAGTGTGTACATTGTTGCTTCAACGACTAGATTGCTGATAAAGCTGTACATTGTACAACATTGTCACATTGCTGATAAAGCTGTACATTGTACAACATTGTCACTACATTGTACAACATTGTCACATTGCTGATAAAGCTGTACATTGTACAACATTGTCACATTGCTGATAAAGCTGTACATTGTACAACATTGTCACATTGCTGATAAAGCTTTACATTGTACAACACTGTCACATTGCTGATAAAGCTGTACATTGTACAACACTGTCACATTGCTGATAAAGCTGTACATTGTACAACACTGTCACATTGCTGATAAAGCTTTACATTGTACAACACTGTCACATTGCTGATAAAGCTGTACATTGTACAACATTGTCACATTGCTGATAAAGCTGTACATTGTACAACATTGTCACTACATTGTACAACATTGTCACATTGCTGATAAAGCTGTACATTGTACAACATTGTCACAAATGTTCATTTTGACTGATTGGGAATGTTTACAGCTTTAATTTGCTCAGATTTCAGGATAAAGAGGAATAAATAAAAACTGTCCATGTATCTGCTTCTGTCTTGTGCGGTGAATGTATGTGCTACGGCGAGATGAAATCATGCATAGGACTTCAGTAGTAAAGTACTGTTACAACTACAAGCCAACGTTAAACATACGAAGATGAAAAAAACCCACTGTCATTTGGAAAAAGAGAAAGTCATCACTAGTCTTCTTCTTCTTTGTTCATGGGCTTAGACTCCCACGTTCACTCATGTTTTTAGCACAAGTGGATTTTTACGTGTAGGACCGTTTTTACCCCGCCATTCAGGCAGCATACGCCGATTTCAGGGGAGGCATGCTGGGTATTTTCGTGTTTCTATAACCCACCGAACTCTGACATGGATTACAGGATCTTTTCCGTGCGCACTTGGTCTTGTGCTTGCGTGTACACACGAAGGGGGTTAAGTCACTAGCAGGTCTGCACAGAAGTTGACCTGGGAGATCGGAAAAATCTCCACTCTTAACCCACCAGGCGGCAGCGACCGGGATTTGAACTCACGACCTCCCGATTAGGAGGCCGACTTCTTGTCACCACGCTACTGCGCCCATCATCACTAGTCTCGATCCTTCTCATCAATTATTCATAATAAAGCAGTGTGAGTTTGAACCTCTCAAGATAAAGCTTTTGTGACTGGTGAAGAAAATATCGTTTCTTGAACAGACCATGAACGATGTTCCCAGTTGTGTAACCAGGGCTAACACCCCAAAAAAGTTAAAAACCTGAAGGCCTGTGTAACCAGGGCCAACACCCAAACAAGTTAAAAACCTGAAGGCCTGTGTACCCAGGGCTAACACCCAAACAAGTTAAAAACCTGAAGGCCTGTGTAACCAGGGCTAACACCCCAAAAAAGTTAAAAACCTGAAGGCCTGTGTAACCAGGGCCAACACTTTTTTTGTTGTTATCTTGTAGCGGCAGAGAACAGCCTCTCCTGGTACCAAAATGTATGTTAATAAATGATAAAATAATTCACACTTTGCCTCCATCACCCATCCAAACTAAAAAAAATAACTTGGTTTTAAGTTTGACTTCAAGAAACCGGATTTTCTGGTTTTAAAAGTTTTCATAAGGCTGGGTTTCCGGCGAGATCCGGAAAGGTGTTTAGCCCTGTGTAACTGTTAAGTAAAGAGGCTTATATTACACCGCACAAACATATTTGCCATAACAGCGGAACCCCCCTTAACACCTCCCTCTTTCTTAACATCTCATTTTCTCAGTTTTGTTAAATTCTTAAAAGGGGGGTTCCTAAAAGGGGGGTTCCTAAAATTTTGTTAAGGTCTTAACACTTTCGCGACGGGAGGTGACTATATTAGTAATAGCGCTGCAACGCCCACGGACGGGAAGTGACTATTTTAGTATTAGACATACAAGGTACACGACTCGTGATTGCTTCCCGGTTTTTGAAGCTTGCAGTAAATTGAGTTGTTTCCCTTGACACACTTGGTGTGCCCTTCCGCCATATGCAAAATTAGCCTGATTTGTGCGTTTTTTTCGAGAAAAAAAATGAATCGAAGGCGAGCCTTGTCACGGGAGGAGATTCTCCGGATGTTGGATCTTGAGGACCCTGTAGATCATGATTCCGACGTGTTGTTTTCGCCTCAAGAAAGCGATAATAGCAGTGATATTGAGGAAGAAACAGTCCTGTTGTTGCTGCTAGTATGAGTCGGCAAACTACACGTGTTAGGGTGGTACTGCATGAATCTTCGAATGTGTAGTTGCAAGGGGGGCGTGGCAGCACTGATAACAATGGATGGCTGGAGCCTAATCCTTTTGGAAATGTTCATAGGTGTACAGTTGGGACTTTGTTGTGAAAATGTGACTTATATTCAATATGGATTACCTAGACATCATTTGGTGAGTGTCACAGTTTTGTTTCATTTGAGTCAGGATGCTGTGAGTGAATGCGGGATTTGCTTGTTTTTTTCTTTGTACTGTCTCCTTATTTCTGTGTAGAATTTTAACAATATTTCAGCTAATTCATAGGTTTTACACCTTGTTTGGTTATAAAATTATTTATACTTTCTGTTAAAAAATAACTTTTAAAAAAGCAGTGGAAAAGAAAACACACAAAAAAACGTTAAAAAACACAAATTATCACCCTTTCACCCCCCCCCCCCCTTTGCTAAAACAAATCGCGTGACAAACTTATAAATAGCACGACTGAACTGGGCATCCATTTTTTAATTAGTACACAAAATTTGGTGGTGATTGGACTTAATTCAAGCTTGCTAGACAGATTTCTTTACAGTTACTGTTTTTTGGGAAGTTTCTTGGTGGCAAGCTTGGGCAGGCAGGACGTTAACGCCGTGGCAATGCTAGTCACAATAGTGTTAAAAAGGGGTTTCACTGTGTAGCATTGCCCCCATAAAGATTGGCTCGTTTCACTGTGTAGCATTGCCCCCATAAAGATTGGCTCGTTTCACTGTGTAGCATTGCCCCCATAAAGATTGGCTCGTTTCACTGTGTAGCATTGCCCCCATAAAGATTGGCTCGTTTCACTGTGTAGCATTGCCCCCATAAAGATTGGCTCGTTTCACTGTGTAGCATTGCCCCCATAAAGATTGGCTCGTTTCACTGTGTAGCATTGCCCCCATAAAGATTGGCTCGTTTCACTGTGTAGCTTTGCCCCCATAAAGATTGGCTCGTTTCACTGTGTAGCATTGCCCCCATAAAGATTGGCTCGTTTCACTGTGTAGCATTGCCCCCATAAAGATTGGCTCGTTTCACTGTGTAGCATTGCCCCCATAAAGATTGGCTCGTTTCACTGTGTAGCATTGCCCCCATAAAGATTGGCTCGTTTCACTGTGTAGCATTGCCCCCATAAAGATTGGCTCGTTTCACTGTGTAGCATTGCCCCCATAAAGATTGGCTCGTTTCACTGTGTAGCATTGCCCCCATAAAGATTGGCTCGTTTCACTGTGTAGCATTGCCCCCATAAAGATTGGCTCGTTTCACTGTGTAGCATTGCCCCCATAAAGATTGGCTCGTTTCACTGTGTAGCATTGCCCCCATAAAGATTGGCTCGTTTCACTGTGTAGCATTGCCCCCATAAAGATTGGCTCGTTTCACTGTGTAGCATTGCCCCCATAAAGATTGGCTCGTTTCACTGTGTAGCATTGCCCCCATAAAGATTGGCTCGTTTCACTGTGTAGCATTGCCCCCATAAAGATTGGCTCGTTTCACTGTGTAGCATTGCCCCCATAAAGATTGGCTCGTTTCACTGTGTAGCATTGCCCCCATAAAGATTGGCTCGTTTCACTGTGTAGCATTGCCCCCATAAAGATTGGCTCGTTTCACTGTGTAGCATTGCCCCCATAAAGATTGGCTCGTTTCACTGTGTAGCATTGCCCCCATAAAGATTGGCTCGTTTCACTGTGTAGCATTGCCCCCATAAAGATTGGCTCGTTTCACTGTGTAGCATTGCCCCCATAAAGATTGGCTCGTTTCACTGTGTAGCATTGCCCCCATAAAGATTGGCTCGTTTCACTGTGTAGCATTGCCCCCATAAAGATTGGCTCGATTCACTGTGTAGCATTGCCCCCATAAAGATTGGCTCGTTTCACTGTGTAGCATTGCCCCCATAAAGATTGGCTCGTTTCACTGTGTAGCATTGCCCCCATAAAGATTGGCTCGTTTCACTGTGTAGCATTGCCCCCATAAAGATTGGCTCGTTTCACTGTGTAGCATTGCCCCCATAAAGATTGGCTCGTTTCACTGTGTAGCATTGCCCCCATAAAGATTGGCTCGTTTCACTGTGTAGCATTGCCCCCATAAAGATTGGCTCGTTTCACTGTGTAGCATTGCCCCCATAAAGATTGGCTCGTTTCACTGTGTAGCATTGCCCCCATAAAGATTGGCTCGTTTCACTGTGTAGCATTGCCCCCATAAAGATTGGCTCGTTTCACTGTGTAGCATTGCCCCCATAAAGATTGGCTCGTTTCACTGTGTAGCATTGCCCCCATAAAGATTGGCTCGTTTCACTGTGTAGCATTGCCCCCATAAAGATTGGCTCGTTTCACTGTGTAGCATTGCCCCCATAAAGATTGGCTCGTTTCACTGTGTAGCATTGCCCCCATAAAGATTGGCTCGTTTCACTGTGTAGCATTGCCCCCATAAAGATTGGCTCGTTTCACTGTGTAGCATTGCCCCCATAAAGATTGGCTCGTTTCACTGTGTAGCATTGCCCTCATAAAGATTGGCTCGTTTCACTGTGTAGCATTGCCCCCATAAAGATTGGCTCGTTTCACTGTGTAGCATTGCCCCCATAAAGATTGGCTCGTTTCACTGTGTAGCATTGCCCCCATAAAGATTGGCTCGTTTCACTGTGTAGCATTGCCCCCATAAAGATTGGCTCGTTTCACTGTGTAGCATTGCCCCCATAAAGATTGGCTCGTTTCACTGTGTAGCATTGCCCCCATAAAGATTGGCTCGTTTCACTGTGTAGCATTGCCCCCATAAAGATTGGCTCGTTTCACTGTGTAGCATTGCCCCCATAAAGATTGGCTCGTTTCACTGTGTAGCATTGCCCCCATAAAGATTGGCTCGTTTCACTGTGTAGCATTGCCCCCATAAAGATTGGCTCGTTTCACTGTGTAGCATTGCCCCCATAAAGATTGGCTCGTTTCACTGTGTAGCATTGCCCCCATAAAGATTGGCTCGTTTCACTGTGTAGCATTGCCCCCATAAAGATTGGCTCGTTTCACTGTGTAGCATTGCCCCCATAAAGATTGGCTCGTTTCACTGTGTAGCATTGCCCCCATAAAGATTGGCTCGTTTCACTGTGTAGCATTGCCCCCATAAAGATTGGCTCGTTTCACTGTGTAGCATTGCCCCCATAAAGATTGGCTCGTTTCACTGTGTAGCATTGCCCCCATAAAGATTGGCTCGTTTCACTGTGTAGCATTGCCCCCATAAAGATTGGCTCGTTTCACTGTGTAGCATTGCCCCCATAAAGATTGGCTCGATTCACTGTGTAGCATTGCCCCCATAAAGATTGGCTCGTTTCACTGTGTAGCATTGCCCCCATAAAGATTGGCTCGTTTCACTGTGTAGCATTGCCCCCATAAAGATTGGCTCGTTTCACTGTGTAGCATTGCCCCCATAAAGATTGGCTCGTTTCACTGTGTAGCATTGCCCCCATAAAGATTGGCTCGTTTCACTGTGTAGCATTGCCCCCATAAAGATTGGCTCGTTTCACTGTGTAGCATTGCCCCCATAAAGATTGGCTCGTTTCACTGTGTAGCATTGCCCCCATAAAGATTGGCTCGATTCACTGTGTAGCATTGCCCCCATAAAGATTGGCTCGTTTCACTGTGTAGCATTGCCCCCATAAAGATTGGCTCGTTTCACTGTGTAGCATTGCCCCCATAAAGATTGGCTCGTTTCACTGTGTAGCATTGCCCCCATAAAGATTGGCTCGTTTCACTGTGTAGCATTGCCCCCATAAAGATTGGCTCGTTTCACTGTGTAGCATTGCCCCCATAAAGATTGGCTCGTTTCACTGTGTAGCATTGCCCCCATAAAGATTGGCTCGTTTCACTGTGTAGCATTGCCCCCATAAAGATTGGCTCGTTTCACTGTGTAGCATTGCCCCCATAAAGATTGGCTCGTTTCACTGTGTAGCATTGCCCCCATAAAGATTGGCTCGTTTCACTGTGTAGCATTGCCCCCATAAAGATTGGCTCGTTTCACTGTGTAGCATTGCCCCCATAAAGATTGGCTCGTTTCACTGTGTAGCATTGCCCCCATAAAGATTGGCTCGTTTCACTGTGTAGCATTGCCCCCATAAAGATTGGCTCGTTTCACTGTGTAGCATTGCCCCCATAAAGATTGGCTCGTTTCACTGTGTAGCATTGCCCCCATAAAGATTGGCTCGTTTCACTGTGTAGCATTGCCCCCATAAAGATTGGCTCGTTTCACTGTGTAGCATTGCCCCCATAAAGATTGGCTCGTTTCACTGTGTAGCATTGCCCCCATAAAGATTGGCTCGTTTCACTGTGTAGCATTGCCCCCATAAAGATTGGCTCGTTTCACTGTGTAGCATTGCCCCCATAAAGATTGGCTCGTTTCACTGTGTAGCATTGCCCCCATAAAGATTGGCTCGTTTCACTGTGTAGCATTGCCCCCATAAAGATTGGCTCGTTTCACTGTGTAGCATTGCCCCCATAAAGATTGGCTCGTTTCACTGTGTAGCATTGCCCCCATAAAGATTGGCTCGTTTCACTGTGTAGCATTGCCCCCATAAAGATTGGCTCGTTTCACTGTGTAGCATTGCCCCCATAAAGATTGGCTCGTTTCACTGTGTAGCATTGCCCCCATAAAGATTGGCTCGTTTCACTGTGTAGCATTGCCCCCATAAAGATTGGCTCGTTTCACTGTGTAGCATTGCCCCCATAAAGATTGGCTCGTTTCACTGTGTAGCATTGCCCCCATAAAGATTGGCTCGTTTCACTGTGTAGCATTGCCCCCATAAAGATTGGCTCGTTTCACTGTGTAGCATTGCCCCCATAAAGATTGGCTCGTTTCACTGTGTAGCATTGCCCCCATAAAGATTGGCTCGTTTCACTGTGTAGCATTGCCCCCATAAAGATTGGCTCGTTTCACTGTGTAGCATTGCCCCCATAAAGATTGGCTCGTTTCACTGTGTAGCATTGCCCCCATAAAGATTGGCTCGTTTCACTGTGTAGCATTGCCCCCATAAAGATTGGCTCGTTTCACTGTGTAGCATTGCCCCCATAAAGATTGGCTCGTTTCACTGTGTAGCATTGCCCCCATAAAGATTGGCTCGTTTCACTGTGTAGCATTGCCCCCATAAAGATTGGCTCGTTTCACTGTGTAGCATTGCCCCCATAAAGATTGGCTCGTTTCACTGTGTAGCATTGCCCCCATAAAGATTGGCTCGTTTCACTGTGTAGCATTGCCCCCATAAAGATTGGCTCGTTTCACTGTGTAGCATTGCCCCCATAAAGATTGGCTCGTTTCACTGTGTAGCATTGCCCCCATAAAGATTGGCTCGTTTCACTGTGTAGCATTGCCCCCATAAAGATTGGCTCGTTTCACTGTGTAGCATTGCCCCCATAAAGATTGGCTCGTTTCACTGTGTAGCATTGCCCCCATAAAGATTGGCTCGTTTCACTGTGTAGCATTGCCCCCATAAAGATTGGCTCGTTTCACTGTGTAGCATTGCCCCCATAAAGATTGGCTCGTTTCACTGTGTAGCATTGCCCCCATAAAGATTGGCTCGTTTCACTGTGTAGCATTGCCCCCATAAAGATTGGCTCGTTTCACTGTGTAGCATTGCCCCCATAAAGATTGGCTCGTTTCACTGTGTAGCATTGCCCCCATAAAGATTGGCTCGTTTCACTGTGTAGCATTGCCCCCATAAAGATTGGCTCGTTTCACTGTGTAGCATTGCCCCCATAAAGATTGGCTCGTTTCACTGTGTAGCATTGCCCCCATAAAGATTGGCTCGTTTCACTGTGTAGCATTGCCCCCATAAAGATTGGCTCGTTTCACTGTGTAGCATTGCCCCCATAAAGATTGGCTCGTTTCACTGTGTAGCATTGCCCCCATAAAGATTGGCTCGTTTCACTGTGTAGCATTGCCCCCATAAAGATTGGCTCGTTTCACTGTGTAGCATTGCCCCCATAAAGATTGGCTCGTTTCACTGTGTAGCATTGCCCCCATAAAGATTGGCTCGTTTCACTGTGTAGCATTGTCCCCATAAAGATTGGCTCGTTTCACTGTGTAGCATTGCCCCCATAAAGATTGGCTCGTTTCACTGTGTAGCATTGCCCTCATAAAGATTGGCTCGTTTCACTGTGTAGCATTGTCCCCATAAAGATTGGCTCGTTTCACTGTGTAGCATTGTCCCCATAAAGATTGGCTCGTTTCACTGTGTAGCATTGCCCCCATAAAGATTGGCTCGTTTCACTGTGTAGCATTGCCCTCATAAAGATTGGCTCGTTTCACTGTGTAGCATTGTCCCCATAATAAAGATTGGCTCGTTTCACTGTGTAGCATTGTCCCCATAATAAAGATTGGCTCGTTTCACTGTGTAGCATTGCCCCCATAAAGATTGGCTCGATTCACTGTGTAGCATTGCCCCCATAAAGATTGGCTCGTTTCACTGTGTAGCATTGCCCCCATAAAGATTGGCTCGTTTCACTGTGTAGCATTGCCCCCATAAAGATTGGCTCGTTTCACTGTGTAGCATTGCCCCCATAAAGATTGGCTCGTTTCACTGTGTAGCATTGCCCCCATAAAGATTGGCTCGTTTCACTGTGTAGCATTGCCCCCATAAAGATTGGCTCGTTTCACTGTGTAGCATTGCCCCCATAAAGATTGGCTCGTTTCCAAAAGTAATCAGATAGAAGTGCACTGAACAAGGGAGAAAACAGTTCAACTATTTTATTGTCGTACCAACACAACATGAGAAGTCAAACAAAACTCAGATGATGGTTATACAGTACATTATGTACATCTTTATACAAAACTCAGATGATGGTTATACAGTACATTATATACATCTTTATACAACCATCAGGTAACGGGTATGCAAGACAGGAAAATGAACAGAAATTTACAAATATGGTAAAGAAGAAATGAAACAAAGTGCAAATAAATATTTTCTAAAATGCAACACATCAAACAATTTGTCTCAATGTAAAAAATAAATGACAAAATCAAAGGGAAATGAATTTCTTCACTCAACTAAAATTGTCTCGAGCAAATCTCATTGAAATCAAGGATGGTGATACAATGATCATCTCACTTTCTCTCCCTCTCTCTTTCTCACACACACATCTCGCACATATCAAAGCAAAATACCAAACTTTGCGACCAAAACAGATAAATAAATGAAGCCCCCAGGGAAGTAGGACGTCTCTAACAACATCTGCTATCATGTGCAGACACGACTCGCAAGTTTTCAAGGGAAGTAATCAAAACAGAGAAAAAAATTATTCCTATTTCATGTGTGTCATTTGAAGTTGCATGAAAACTACAGTCACTCAGATCATTGAAAATAGCTGTCATCAGGAGTAAGAAAACAAAAGTGCTCATAAGCAAAGCACAAACTTTTACACTCGTCCTCTTGCTACTAAAAACAAAACCAAAAAGTCTATAAAGATTTGTAGAAGATGCCTGCTTATAATATGCTGAGAAAGAGTCAATGAAACAAATATATTGAAAACGGAAGGCATTTCAAATACATGTACATGTATATATACTGCTTGGAATGTACGACACTGGCTGTTTGTCTGGTAATAAATAACTACATGTAATTTGCTTACAAAGACGGACTGTAATTTGAGGGGAAAACAAATTTGCCTGTCATGATGGGCCGCCTGCAACGTAGGGCCACTCTGGCTGGTCCCAAGGGTGTCCTCTCATCACTGGTACCACTGTACTTTCCTCTGTATCACCTCTACACTTCTCCCTGTGCTGGATATTTTAGAGAAAATAGTCCCCAAAAAATTAAAAAAGAGAAATAAATAAATTTTGTATAAAAGTTTCCAACTGAATCCATATTTATCACTGAACATCGTTCTATTGCACTTCATTGTTGATAGTGTTCTGCAATGTGTGTAATCTCCATTGTTGATACTGTTGTGCAATGTGTGTAATCTTCATTGTTGATAGTGTTGTGCAATGTGTGTAATCTTCATTGTTGATAGTGTTGTGCAATGTGTGTAATCTTCATTGTTGATACTGTTGTACAATGTGTGTAATCTCCATTGTTGATACTGTTGTACAATGTGTGTAATCTCCATTGTTGATAGTGTTGTGCAATGTGTGTAATCTTCATTGTTGATAGTGTTGTGCAATGTGTGTAATCTTCATTGTTGATAGTGTTGTGCAATGTGTGTAATCTTCATTGTTGATACTGTTGTGCAATGTGTGTAATCTTCATTGTTGATACTGTTGTGCAATGTGTGTAATCTCCATTGTTGATAGTGTTGTGCAATGTGTGTAATCTCCATTGTTGATAGTGTTGTGCAATGTGTGTAATCTCCATTGTTGATAGTGTTGTACAATGTGTGTAATCTTCATTGTTGATAGTGTTGTGCAATGTGTGTAATCTTCATTGTTGATAGTGTTGTGCAATGTGTGTAATCTCCATTGTTGATAGTGTTGTGCAATGTGTGTAATCTTCATTGTTGATAGTGTTGTGCAATGTGTGTAATCTTCATTGGAAGCCAGAGTTCACATGGCGTCAAAATGGAAACGCTGGGACTCTTGCAGTTTCTCTTTCTTGTCCTCCACCTGAAAACAAAAACATAACATGAATAACCTAATTTTCTTAAAACATACAGGATCAGGATCAGGAAGGATACCTGTCTGTTGGGTAGAAACTTATGGAATTTTTACTAGCAACACACAGACATACACACACACATGCGTACAAAACATGGCCAATATTGCCACCCAATGAAAAGCTCAGTTTTCTATTTCCCTGTCTGCACCCTCATGTCCCCCTCACCCAAACACACACAATGTCATCATCTTCTCTCTCCCCCCCCCCCCACCCCCTTTTCCATTGTTTTTCAGACTCTTCAAATCCATTTTTATTTTTTTATTTCCTAAGAACATTCAGAGGACAGGGCTGAGGTGCCACTCAAACAGAAGAGAACAAACCACGGGGTCTGATTCGTTGAAATCACAACAAATCTCAAAATCAACCAATCCCAAATGCACTGTTGCTGTCTTCCGACCGGTTGGTATCTTTCTCGTGTATCTCATCCCTGATGTCCAGTTGACTGGTGACCAGCAGCACCCAACTGATGTCTCATCCCTGGGGCCGGTAATATGAACAGCGTATTTTGGACGGTCGAGCAACCACAGTCGACTGACTGTTAAGTCAGTTGACTGCAGTCTGCTGACCGGCCGTGTTTTGACGGGTAATATGTGCAGCGCGGTAGCACTGACAGTCGGCTGACTAGACAGTCAGCCGCTCAGTGGTATTTTTAGAACATTACAACTTCCGATGTAAACATCGGTCCTGTTTTGGCGGTACCGGTATCTAAATTTCGGCGCCGACCCTAAACTTTTTTTTTCCAAACTCAAATTTTTTATTTTTTTTTGGGTGGTAAAGGACAGGGTGAGAAAATTTGATCATTAAAAATCTGAAAAATGTAAAAAAAATATTGTTTTTAGAAAACGATCCAAATTTACGTTCATCTTATTCTCCATCATTTGCTGATTCCAAAAACATATAAATATGTTATATTTGAATTAAAAACAAGCTCTGAAAATTAAATATAAAAAAATTATTATCAAAATTAAATTATCGGAATCAATTTAAAAACACTTTCATCTTATTCCTTGTCGGTTCCTGATTCTAAAAACATATAGATATGATATGTTTGGATTAAAAACACGCTCAGAAAGTTAAAACAAGTAGAGACACTGCGGTCGATCGACCGAAAAAGGTGCCTGTAAGCCCAACCGCAGTCGGGCGACTGTTTTCAGTTGGACCGGCAGTTGTTCGCGCTCATATTACTGACTTTTGCGGTTCAACGTCGACCCACCGTCAGTTTCACGGTCAGCCGACCGATGACTAGCTACATATTACCGGACCCTGATGTCCAGTTGACTGGTGACCAGCAGCACCCAACTGCTCTTTTTCCTCTTCCTAACCCACTACCCCCTGCCCGAGTGTCTGCAAAACTCACCCACTATCCCCTGCCCGAGTGTCTGCAAAACTCACCCACTACCCCCTGCCCGAGTGTCTGCAAAACTCACCCACTACCCCCTGCCCGAGTGTCTCCAAAACTCACCCACTACCCCCTGCCCGAGTGTCTGCAAAACTCACCCGCTACCCCCTGCCCGAGTGTCTCCAAAACTCACCCACTATCCCCTGCCCGAGTGTCTGCAAAACTCACCCACTATCCCCTGCCCGAGTGTCTGCAAAACTCACCCGCTCTCTCCAGTGCAGCAGTGCGATGATGGCAACGATGAAAGCACAGGTACCCAGCAGAGAGGCTCCCGTCAAGAGAACCAGGCGACTGGGTGTCACGTATAGCTTGGTACGCCAGCTACAGACAGGTCAAGGATAACAACAGGTTAAAGTCAAGCCACTGACAGCAAAGAGGTGAAGGATAACAACAGGTTAAAGTCAAGCCACTGACAGCAGAGAGGTGAAGGATAACACCAGGTTAAAGTCAAGCCACTGACAGCAAAGAGGTGAAGGATAACACCAGGTTAAAGTCAAGCCACTGACAGCAGAGAGGTGAAGGATAACAACAGGTTAAAGTCAAGCCACTGACAGCAGAGAGGTGAAGGATAACACCAGGTTAAAGTCAAGCCACTGACAGCAAAGAGGTGAAGGATAACACCAGGTTAAAGTCAAGCCACTGACAGCAGAGAGGTGAAGGATAACACCAGGTTAAAGTCAAGCCACTGACAGCAAAGAGGTGAAGGATAACACCAGGTTAAAGTCAAGCCACTGACAGCAGAGAGGTGAAGGATAACAACAGGTTAAAGTCAAGCCACTGACAGCAAAGAGGTGAAGGATAACAACAGGTTAAAGTCAAGCCAGCAGAGAGGCTCCCGTCAAGAGAACCAGGCGACTGGGTGTCACGTATAGCTTGGTACGCCAGCTACAGACAGGTCAAGGATAACACCAGGTTAAAGTCAAGCCAGCAGAGAGGCTCCCGTCAAGAGAACCAGGCGACTGGGTGGCACATATAGCTTGGTATGCCAGCTACAGGTGAAGGATAACAACAGGTTAAACTCAAGCCACTGACTGCATAAATAAAAGGGATAGACAAGAAGAGCAAACGCTCGATCGAGTCACTTTCGCAGTTCTGAATATTATATGAGGCATCAGATGGACAGGAAGAAATTGCTATTCACAACACAATGCATACCTGAAGAATGAGATTGCATGGATCGAGCAACAAAATATTTACCTTGGCATTAAAAATACTCTCATTAATCTCACATAAACAAACCCCATCAATAACTTAATTCACATAAACTAGCATCATTAATTTTTTTTCGAAGCAATCATATTAACAGTAGACACACTAACATTTGTTACTCTTAGAGCTGTGTCACTTTTATAGTTTACGAGAAAAGCCCAACGTTAAGTTGTGTGTTGACGAACAGGAAAGGCTAGTTATCTCCCCTGTGTTTCCGATAACGTTTGTAAAAAGCTACAGATGTAAATAATTTGATGTAAAGAATAATCCTATAAAGTTTGAATCAAATCCGATGAATAGTTTCAGAGATATGATATTTCAATTTTTTTCCTTCAAGACATACCTGTGACCTTGAAAAAGGTCAAAGGTCACCAAAGCAGACGTCAAAGTGTAGAGGTCACTGGGAGTCACGTTCACATAAAATTTGAGCCCGGTCACTTTTATAGTTTCCGAGAAAAGCCAAACGTTAAGTTGTGTGTTGCCGAACAGAAAAGGCTAGTTATCTCCCTTGTTTTTCTGATAACGTTCGTAAAAGGCTACAGATGTAAATACTTTGATGTAAAGAATAATCCTACAAAGTTTCAATCACATCCGATGAACTTTGTCAAAGATATAAAATGTCTAATTTTTCCTTTGACGCTGACCTGTGACCTTGAAAAAGGTCAAAGGTCAACGAAACCATCGTTAAAGTGTAGAGGTCATTGGAGGTCACGACTAAACAAAATATGAGCCCGATCGCTTTGATAGTTTCCGAGAAAAGTCCAACGTTAAGGTGGTGTCTACGGACGGCCGGCCGGACGGCCGGCCGGCCGGCCGGACAGACTAACACTGACCGATTACATAGAGTCACTTTTTCTCAAGTGACTCAAAAACAGAAACAAAGAAAGCGAGGAGATGAATTTTACAAAAGATGAAAGACACCAAAGAAGAGGAAAGAACTTCTCCCCTACCTCCCCTTCTCCCCTACCTCCCCTACCTCCCCTTCTCCCAGGGCAGAGGACAACGTACATGTGTTGTGGGTGAAATTGATATAGGTAGACAGTAGCACCTATGACAGGAGCACCCATTGAACCAGTCAATGTCCCTACATTGCACATATCCTTTCATGACTTTGTAGAGAAAGTGACGACAAAGTGTCCTTTTAATTAAAGGGATGACAGAAGGTGTCCTTTAATGGGGGAGTCCTTTATTGTGAGGTGTCCTGTCATGGAATGAGCCTCATATCCTAGGTACTACTGTACTTGATTTTATAAACAACATGCAGAGAATAGAAACAGTGATGCTGGCATTCAACTTATTCTTTTAGCTCATGAATACTGTATTCTGTATCATGAATACTGTATTCTGTATCATGAATACTGTATTCTGTATCATGAATACTGTATTCTGTATCATGAATACTGTATTCTGTATCATGAATACTGTATTCTGTATCATGAATACTGTATTCTGTATCATGAATGCGAAGATGATTTTTCATACACGATAAAATCTTAAAAGTAAAACAAGATCAAATTGATCAGATTGGTTTTGTTGGTTATATCTTATCCACACAATCTGATGCCTCACTGAAACTTCATGCATGGATGCATGTGCAACAAACCTTGACGGAGAATCGGTGGGGTGAGGGATGACAACAAGCTGAGCGTTGGGAATTATGGACGGCCACGACCTCTGACGCTTGGACTGCAATAAAAATTTAAAAAAAAAATAAATAAAACAAATATAAACTCGGCAAAACAATTATTGCACCCATTTTCGTACCCCAACTAAAGCATGTATTCCCGTGTCAATGAAGTCAAACTTTCATTCCCATTCAAGGCCCTCTACCTGGCTATCTGGGGCACTTTTCGGATCAAACATTTCTTTACATGACCGCCCCCCAAATAAGGGTACCGTACTTTCCGGGTCATAAGGCGCGACTTTTTTCCTCGAGTTCGACCCCTGCGTCTTGTATAACGAAGCGCCTAATCCGTGTATGAAATACGAAAAAAATCAAAGAGACCGCTTGAGTACCAGTCAAACAACTTGTGATAATGCATGTTTCAGCTACTAGGTACTGCCCTGCCTTTGATCTGGCCGCACACACAGATTTCCACTCTGTTAAACTCGGTCACTGACCGGTCACTGACCCCGATGCAGGAAGTGTTTCCTCTCTCAGATATGACAGGGGAACCACCTCTCATGGCAAAAACTGGGTCATTGACCCCTGGGAAGAAGGTCGTGTCTTTTAACAAGGCCACCCAGCTATCACAATGCCTTTGATCTGGCCGCACACACAGAGCACACATATTTTCACTCAGTTAAAGTCGGTCACTGACCGGTCACTGACCCCGATGCAGGAAGTGTTTCCTCTCTCAGATATGACAGGGGAACCACCTCTCATGGCAAAAACTGGGTCATTTTGGTGCGCCCTATCGGCCCCCTGCGTCCAATGGGTGACTGGATTACAATTTTGTTTAAAAAGAAGGGGGTGCGTCTTAGATAACGAAGCGCCTTGTCACCCGGAAAGTACGGTACCCCCAAAACTGACCTGACAAAAACGTAAGGTACCAATTAAAAAATCGACAAAAATTCAGAGTAGGCACAACTTGGCCATTTTTACAGACGAGGAGAGAGCCAAATCTGTTGACATGTCCACTTGGGTTTTAGTAAACAGCTGTGAGAGTGACACACTCCATCAGACTCGGTTGTAAAAGTAAAAGAGAGACGTCAAATAAAGACAAGACTGACCGTGCCAGAAGGGTTCTGTATTCCAACCTCCAGCACGTCCACAAAGTTGGGGGTCTGACCCAGACCGAACACCTCGAAGGGCAGCTGTAGGGAGAAGTATGCAGACTGGGACAGCTAAGATGCTGCAGACAGAGAGAAAAGGACATTTTATTCATAAAATACCGCCACAAAAAGGAACAGATACATGGCTGCCAACCTTATGACTGAAATTCCTGTGGGGGTCCATGGACAACGCAAAAAACTCTTACATGGTAACATGGGGAGATAACTCTTAAACAAAAACCATATGCCATATAAGGCATGGTCCGTGGTAGTTATCCCCCCTACCGGTGTCCTGCGCATGCGCCGGATGTATACCGGTGACACTCATTCCTTCCTGAAACATATACCCCTTTATACACAATTTGCGGGGCAGGCTGGGAGGGAATTTGATATGTGAGTTGGTAAGTATATTAATTAAATGTAAGTTTACTTTTGAAACTTCCGATTAAATTACATATTCTTAGCCAACTCACATAGATAGCAGATTGCTAATTAAGGTGGTGGGTGTAAATTTACTCACAGTTAACATCTTGTAAGTACTTGTCCGGCAGCTACCATAGCTGACAGACCATGAGTTCCATCCTGTCGGGTACTTACTATGTCCCGCAGGTAGAAATTCATGAATACGTCCTTGGACGTCTAATAAGCTGCATTCATAACCTCTGCAAGTCTTCTAGACTTTGAGTACAGCTAAAGAAGAGGCCCACACTCTGATTTCTTGAGTCCGTGCTGCCTGAAGAGAAAGGACTGACTGCCCCCCCCCCCCCCCCCATTTTCTTGCCACAACTTGTCAGCATGCTTAATCAATGTGGCAGTCCATCTAGCTAAGGTTGACTTGGCTAAGTCATTGCCTCTACCAGTGTTGATGGATATGAACAAAAGCCTTTGTTTTGGTGATCTAAACGGATCAGTGCGAGTCAGAAAAACTTTCCAAAACTCGAAATGGTCAAGTGGTTAAATATGGCTCTAGCGGAGCCGAAATATTGCAAAGCGGTTTGAATTGTATTATCGGAGCTGGTTTCTCCAGTTTCTACTTATTTGCGAGAAATTTTGAACGCAACCTAAGCGAGCAAAACCAGACAGAAAATGCACTTACTCCCACTTCTCTCAGAAGCTAGTAGAGTAAGAATAAACGATGACAAAAAAGTCAAGAAGATCCTCTTGCTTAACTCCATTATGGTTGTTCTTTCTTTCTTTATTTGGTGTTTAACGTCGTTTTCAACCATTCAAGGTATATCGCGACGGGATTATGGTTGTAACACCTGTGGTTATTAACCGAAGATGAAATGTCAACTGAGAGAGAAGCGTTATCTATCAACAATAGAATAGAATGCTGCGTATCAGGGTAAAGTCCCAAACTGAGGAAACTTTAGAACTTTGAGAGCTATGAGTAGTAGAAGAAGTTCGTGGTTTAGCGCCAGCTTTAACCGTTTTGCCCTATTGAGAACCAGGTGAGTGTGAAGGAAATCACGAATAACATTGACAGGCAAAGTTTATAGTGATAGCCTCCACGCTTTTAGAGCGCTAACCAGAGATAGTAGAGTGACGTAGAGAAGTGTATGGCACATTCTGTGAATTCAACTCACTGGCCGAGAGAGTTGACTTTGTACATCGCAACGAAAGTATAGTTACACTTAACCACTGTCCAGTGACAGGGAGGGGTTGTCACGGGAATCGACCGGGAGAAAGGAAGCCCGAGTAGAGCACTTAACAGGTAAATGGAATAAGCATTTGAGTATCGTTAATGTTTATCGCATAAGTTGAATCGACTAACACTGTAACTTTAAACATAGCAGACAGATATCTAAGACAAGATGTCCGCTATTTATGTTGTGCAGTGCGTCGTATAACCGGTCAGACAGGAAGGTAGCGACCAGATGACGGCACCAAGGATCTGAGAAGTCGCCGTAATTATCTTACCTATTGGCTCGCCTAGCGGAGATTCGACGGGATTTATAGACGCTAGAGCACGGTTATTTTGTGTCCGTATAGTTGGACCCTAGAGGTCACTGGGCGATAGTTACTGCGTAGACCGAGGTCGCCAGTAAAAGGATTTAGTAGTAAATACATTTCCTAGTGTACGGCTATAGAAGCTGTGTGATTCTGTGTAGGACCAGAATTAAAATATGTCTACAAGAACTTGATTACTTAAGAGATACAGAATATTTAGTAGACAGAGTAGACGGTGATTTTTGACTATACAAGAGTCGTGAGTCGTGAGTCGTTACACTTAAAATAGATATCGTGCGCCTATGAGGTCACGCACGGACTGGTTGTATTTCTTTACCTGATTGAAGAGTAGAGAGTTTTGATAGCGCAATTGTACGAGATTGTCATCTCTAGTTGTTTTTTGCTACAAAACTGTGAGTACCGGATTTTTTGAGTATCTAACCTTTATGTTCATGATTGTGTGTATTTGTGTGTATGCTGTTATACCTGATTAATACAGTGGAGGGAACCTACATTTGGAGTTGTGTTTGATTCCTGTATGACAGCGTGCTAACGCATTTGCATTCATTCACAGTGAGCAAGTCTGCTTGGCAGAGCTCTTAGTTTCTCTTTATGTCTAGGATGTCGGCCATTTTGAAAGTCAAATATGGCGGACAACTGTTCAAAAGACAAGTGGCAAAATCTTCAAAAACGCTAAGAAATCTTCTCGTAATACAAAAAAGGAACGCTCTCAACGATTCCTGAAGAAGTGAAGAAGGACGTTGATAAGTTACCAAGATTCGATGGCCTTCCCTGAGAGATAGGCCGAAAAAGCCTGAGCACCTCAAAACACGTCATGCAACGCGGGTTGAAGGAAAAGGAATGAGTGTCACCGGTATACATCCGGCGCATGCGCAGGACACCGGTAGGGGGGATAACTACCACGGACCATGCCTTATATGGCATATGGTTTTTGTTTAAGAGTTATCTCCCCATGTTACCATGTAAGAGTGCTTCAATGTCTTAGCAACCAAACGAAGTTATTGCTATCTATGTGAGTTGGGTAAGAATATGTCATTTAATCTTTTTTTGTAGTTTTCAGCGGCATCATTAGAGGGCCCAAACCGGAAAGAAGCACAACTTATTTTGTGTACATGCGCACATCCACTCGGCTGGTCTCCGTTAACCAGAGCGTCTTTTCACTGGTCTCGGTTAACCAGAGCGTCTTTTCCCTGGTGTCGTCCCTCCCCCCAAAAGAGGCTGCTTTCACATTTCTTTTTTAGAAAATTTCCCTTTTGGGAAAATCGAACAGATTTCGTGATTTCGTGACGGATTTCAAACATCGGGAGATTACAACAAAATTCAGGAGGGTTGGCAGCTATGCAGATATGACAAAAAGAAAAAATGTATAAAGGTATATTCAACAGCCATTTTGCCCAGGTAAAAAAAAAAGGAAAATAATCTAAAATGTTTCTAAATAGATTTAGAGCTAGATGTTTCGAAAGTCCATATACAGTACTAACTCTATTTACAATAGACTCTGTAACTCACAATTTTCACAGCAAGATACAAATTCTAAAAATAAAACTTGAAAATGTTGTTACAACGAAAGGGGGTGAGCATAGACACAGAATTGTTTTTGTTTTGTAGATAACACTGAGACTGAGACTGAGACTGAGACTGAGACTGAGACTGAGACTGAGACTGAGAGTGAGACATGCACAACAAACTGTATCCTCCGTGTTTTGTAGATTAGACTGAGAAATGCACAACAAACTGTATCCTCCGTGTTTTGTAGATTAGACTGAGACATGCACAACAAACTGTATCCTCCGTGTTTTGTAGATAACACTGAGAGTGAGACATGCACAACAAACTGTATCCTCCGTGTTTTGTAGATTAGACTGAGAGTGAGAAATGCACAACAAACTGTATCCTCCGTGTTTTGTAGATTAGACTGAGAGTGAGACATGCACAACAAACTGTATCCTCCGTGTTTTGTAGATTAGACTGAGAGTGAGAAATGCACAACAAACTGTATCGTCCGTGTTTTGTAGATTATACTGAGACTGAGAAATGCACAACAAACTGTATCCTCCGTGTTTTGTAGATTAGACTGAGACATGCACAACAAACTGTATCCTCCGTGTTTTGTAGATTAGACTGAGACATGCACAACAAACTGTATCCTCCGTGTTTTGTAGATTAGACTGAGACATGCACAACAAACTGTATCCTCCGTGTTTTGTAGATTAGACTGAGACATGCACAACAAACTGTATCCTCCGTGTTTTGTAGATTAGACTGAGACATGCACAACAAACTGTATCCTCCGTGTTTTGTAGATTAGACTGAGACATGCACAACAAACTGTATCCTCCGTGTTTTGTAGATTAGACTGAGAGTGAGACATGCACAACAAACTGTATCCTCCGTGTTTTGTAGATTAGACTGAGACATGCACAACAAACTGTATCCTCCGTGTTTTGTAGATTAGACTGAGAAAATGCACAACAAACTGTATCCTCCGTGTTTTGTAGATTAGACTGAGAGTGAGAAATGCACAACAAACTGTATCCTCCGTGTTTTGTAGATTAGACTGAGAGTGAGAAATGCACAACAAACTGTATCCTCCGTGTTTTGTAGATTAGACTGAGAGTGAGAAATGCACAACAAACTGTATCCTCCGTGTTTTGTAGATTAGACTGAGAGTGAGACATGCACAACAAACTGTATCCTCCGTGTTTTGTAGATTATACTGAGACTGAGAAATGCACAACAAACTGTATCCTCCGTGTTTTGTAGATTAGACTGAGAGTGAGACATGCACAACAAACTGTATCCTCCGTGTTTTGTAGATTAGACTGAGAGTGAGACATGCACAACAAACTGTATCCTCCGTGTTTTCTAGATTATACTGAGAGTGAGAAATGCACAACAAACTGTATCCTCCGTGTTTTGTAGATTAGACTGAGAGTGAGACATGCACAACAAACTGTATCCTCCGTGTTTTGTAGATTAGACTGAGAGTGAGAAATGCACAACAAACTGTATCCTCCGTGTTTTGTAGATTAGACTGAGAGTGAGAAATGCACAACAAACTGTATCCTCCGTGTTTTGTAGATTAGACTGAGACTGAGAAATGCACAACAAACTGTATCCTCCGTGTTTTGTAGATTAGACTGAGAAATGCACAACAAACTGTATCCTCCGTGTTTTGTAGATTAGACTGAGACATGCACAACAAACTGTATCCTCCGTGTTTTGTAGATTAGACTGAGAGTGAGACATGCACAACAAACTGTATCCTCCGTGTTTTGTAGATTAGACTGAGACATGCACAACAAACTGTATCCTCCGTGTTTTGTAAATTATACTGAGAGTGAGAAATGCACAACAAACTGTATCCTCCGTGTTTTGTAGATTAGACTGAGAGTGAGAAATGCACAACAAACTGTATCCTCCGTGTTTTGTAGATTAGACTGAGAGTGAGACATGCACAACAAACTGTATCCTCCGTGTTTTGTAGATTATACTGAGAGTGAGAAATGCACAACAAACTGTATCCTCCGTGTTTTGTAGATTAGACTGAGAGTGAGACATGCACAACAAACTGTATCCTCCGTGTTTTGTAGATTAGACTGAGAGTGAGAAATGCACAACAAACTGTATCGTCCGTGTTTTGTAGATTAGACTGAGAGTGAGAAATGCACAACAAACTGTATCCTCCGTGTTTTGTAGATTAGACTGAGAGTGAGAAATGCACAACAAACTGTATCCTCCGTGTTTTGTAGATTAGACTGAGAAATGCACAACAAACTGTATCCTCCGTGTTTTGTAGATTAGACTGAGAAATGCACAACAAACTGTATCCTCCGTGTTTTGTAGATTAGACTGAGAGTGAGACATGCACAACAAACTGTATCCTCCGTGTTTTGTAGATTAGACTGAGACATGCACAACAAACTGTATCCTCCGTGTTTTGTAGATTAGACTGAGACATGCACAACAAACTGTATCCTCCGTGTTTTGTAGATTAGACTGAGACATGCACAACAAACTGTATCCTCCGTGTTTTGTAGATAACACTGAGACATGCACAACAAACTGTATCCTCCGTGTTTTGTAGATTAGACTGAGAGTGAGAAATGCACAACAAACTGTATCGTCCGTGTTTTGTAGATTAGACTGAGAGTGAGAAATGCACAACAAACTGTATCGTCCGTGTTTTGTAGATTATACTGAGACTGAGAAATGCACAACAAACTGTATCCTCCGTGTTTTGTAGATTAGACTGAGAGTGAGAAATGCACAACAAACTGTATCCTCCGTGTTTTGTAGATTAGACTGAGAGTGAGAAATGCACAACAAACTGTATCCTCCGTGTTTTGTAGATTAGACTGAGAGTGAGAAATGCACAACAAACTGTATCCTCCGTGTTTTGTAGATTAGACTGAGAGTGAGAAATGCACAACAAACTGTATCGTCCGTGTTTTGTAGATTAGACTGAGAGTGAGAAATGCACAACAAACTGTATCCTCCGTGTTTTGTAGATTAGACTGAGAGTGAGAAATGCACAACAAACTGTATCCTCCGTGTTTTGTAGATTAGACTGAGAGTGAGAAATGCACAACAAACTGTATCCTCCGTGTTTTGTAGATTAGACTGAGAGTGAGAAATGCACAACAAACTGTATCCTCCGTGTTTTGTAGATTAGACTGAGAGTGAGAAATGCACAACAAACTGTATCCTCCGTGTTTTGTAGATTAGACTGAGAGTGAGAAATGCACAACAAACTGTATCCTCCGTGTTTTGTAGATTAGACTGAGAGTGAGAAATGCACAACAAACTGTATCCTCCGTGTTTTGTAGATTAGACTGAGAGTGAGAAATGCACAACAAACTGTATCCTCCGTGTTTTGTAGATTAGACTGAGAGTGAGAAATGCACAACAAACTGTATCCTCCGTGTTTTGTAGATTAGACTGAGAGTGAGAAATGCACAACAAACTGTATCCTCCGTGTTTTGTAGATTAGACTGAGAGTGAGAAATGCACAACAAACTGTATCCTCCGTGTTTTGTAGATTAGACTGAGAGTGAGAAATGCACAACAAACTGTATCCTCCGTGTTTTGTAGATTAGACTGAGAGTGAGAAATGCACAACAAACTGTATCCTCCGTGTTTTGTAGATTAGACTGAGAGTGAGAAATGCACAACAAACTGTATCCTCCGTGTTTTGTAGATTAGACTGAGAGTGAGACATGCACAACAAACTGTATCCTCCGTGTTTTGTAGATTAGACTGAGAGTGAGAAATGCACAACAAACTGTATCCTCCGTGTTTTGTAGATTAGACTGAGAGTGAGAAATGCACAACAAACTGTATCCTCCGTGTTTTGTAGATTAGACTGAGAGTGAGAAATGCACAACAAACTGTATCCTCCGTGTTTTGTAGATTAGACTGAGAGTGAGAAATGCACAACAAACTGTATCGTCCGTGTTTTGTAGATTAGACTGAGAGTGAGAAATGCACAACAAACTGTATCCTCCGTGTTTTGTAGATTAGACTGAGAGTGAGAAATGCACAACAAACTGTATCCTCCGTGTTTTGTAGATTAGACTGAGAGTGAGAAATGCACAACAAACTGTATCGTCCGTGTTTTGTAGATTATACTGAGACTGAGAAATGCACAACAAACTGTATCCTCCGTGTTTTGTAGATTAGACTGAGACTGAGAAATGCACAACAAACTGTATCCTCCGTGTTTTGTAGATTAGACTGAGAAATGCACAACAAACTGTATCCTCCGTGTTTTGTAGATTAGACTGAGAGTGAGAAATGCACAACAAACTGTATCCTCCGTGTTTTGATTTTACCAGCCATTCCAATTACAGGTATACTCACCAACTCCAATTTCTGTTTTCCCAGCGGAGGTTGTGGTCTGAAATCGGATGACGGGACCCACCTGATTCACACCGTATGGCTGCAACACAAACGGCTTTTACGTCAGACTCTGGACACGGTTAATTCACCCAGACATTGCATACACACTCAGACAGACCTAGATACATGCCATTTGCACTTAAATGGAAAATGTCATTTACCTCATGTCCCAGCGATTCATAAAGTAATGAAAATTATAATGACAAAATAATCAAAGTAAGAGAAATCTTACCTCATGGCCGTTCTGGCACTTGTCTTCACACAGACCGCTCACAACTGCACACAGAATGAATATCATGACAGCAATCAGCACAGACATCAATACCAACACGTAACATTCTCACATCAATCTCTAAAAGCATCTGATACTGTTGTAGTCATCTTTGTTGTCTCTCTTACTCTACCTCTCTGCTAATCGCAATCAAAAGTCACTGTAAATCATTCAAGCCAAAGTAATGAACTGGTGTTGACAAGCATCAAGTGTTTTGTCCCCTGAGAAGACAGGTAGGCCAATTTCACAAAAAAAAGGACAATAGCGTACCCATGACTTTCAGAAAGTATGCATCTGCCGTAAAGTCTTGTTCCAATGCCCTCAACTCAAAAGTGTCATTTGTATAGACTGACAGCAGCACGTCCAGGATTCCCTGAAATAACACAAATTAAGAATAGGAGTACGTTCTTTGTTTGTTTGTGTGTGTGTGTGCATCTTGCCAATGAATCGACATTATTGTGTCTTTGTATGGTTGTACATGTATATGGATGGCAGCAAAACTGGCAAAAAGCCGACAGTATTGTGTCTTTGTATGGTTGTACATGTATATGGATGGCAGCAAAAAGCCGACAGTATTGTGTCTTTGTATGGTTGTACATGTATATGGATGGCAGCAAAAAGCCGACAGTATTGTGTCTTTGTATGGTTGTACATGTATATGGATGGCAGCAAAAAGCCGACATTATTGTGTCTTTGTATGGTTGTACATGTATATGGATGGCAGCAAAACTGGCAAAAAGCTGACAATATAATTGCAAGAAATCAACCAAAAATGACCTAAATTTGCTAAAAAAAACACCAGACACTACCACCACAACAACTGTACTCTTTCTACAATCACCACTGATAATAATCACAGACTAAATAAACCCCTCATACATACACAATAAGAATTCTACATTATGTGTCTGCACACATGTGCCTTGTGTACTTTTACATTTGCATAGTTGTGTGTTCACCGCAACATGTCTTTGCACTAGAGCTGATGACTGTCTCACCGGTCACATGTCTCACCGGTCACATGTCTCACCGGTCACATGTCTCACCGGTCACATGTCTCACCGGTCACATGTCTCACCGGTCACATGTCTCACCGCTCACATGTCTCACCGGTCACATGTATCAAAGATTGGAGCAGCCACAGTGTGCTGACTTATAAGCACTTACATTTTCCATGAAGTCGTAGAAAGTTGCTAGCGGCGGATCTTTTGACGGGGGGTACAAGGGCTGGGTGAGTTCCACATGAAAGCTCCGGGAGAAGTTATCAGCACTTGCGACATTCTGCATCAAATATGTCGCGTAGCTGCCATTGCTGGAAAGAGAAGTAAACAATATACATGTACACAAATGGTTACAAAGCTATACAACAGTATAATGCAAAATGGATCAAATAATTAAATTAATTAAAACTTCACAGACTATTTTGTTTTTGTTGCTCATGTAAAGTCAGACAATCTCATAAGAAAATCTAACAAAAAGATAAATTAGAACACACGTTGTCAGACTTGAGGAAAATAAAAGCGCACACTCAGTATGAGAGACATCAAGTGACTACTGGGTAATCAGGCATTCCAAGGGGTCGCTCCAAGGGGTCGCAATAAAACAACCGGTGAGAAGACAATACCTCCCTTTTCTCTTTGTGCAGCATCTGTGTGTGTGTATGTGTGTGCAGCGTATGTGTGTGTGTGTGCAGTGTATGTGTGTGTGTGTGTGTGTGCAGCGTATGTGTATGTGTGTGTGTGTGCAGCATCTGTGTGTGTGTGTGTGTGTGCAGCATCTGTGTGTGTGTGTGTGTGTGTGTGTGCAGCATCTGTGTGTGTGTGTGTGTGTGCAGCATCTCTGTGTGTGTGTGTGTGTGTGTGCAGCATCTGTGTGTGTGTGTGTGTGTGTGTGTGTGTGTGCAGCATCTGTGTGTGTGTGTGTGTGTGTGTGTGCAGCATCTGTGTGTGTGTGTGTGTGTGTGTGCAGCATCTGTGTGTGTGTGTGCAGCATCTGTGTGTGTGTGTGTGCAGCATCTGTGTGTGTGTGTGCAGCATCTGTGTGTGTGTGTGTGTGCAGCATCTGTGTGTGTATGTGTGTGCAGCATCTGTGTGTGTGTATGTGTGTGCAGCATCTGTGTGTGTGTGTGTGTGTGTGCAGCATCTGTGTGTGTGTGTGTGTGTGTGCAGCATCTGTGTGTGTGTGTGTGTGCAGCATCTGTGTGTGTGTGTGTGTGTGTGCAGCATCTGTGTGTGTGTGTGTGTGTGTGTGCAGCATCTGTGTGTGTGTGTGTGTGTGTGCAGCATCTGTGTGTGTGTATGTGTGTGCAGCATCTGTGTGTGTGTGTGTGTGTGCAGCATCTGTGTGTGTGTGTGTGTGTGCAGCATCTGTGTGTGTGTATGTGTGTGCAGCATCTGTGTGTGTGTGTGTGTGTGTGCAGCATCTGTGTGTGTGTGTGTGCAGCATCTGTGTGTGTGTGTGTGTGTGTGTGCAGCATCTGTGTGTGTGTATGTGTGTGCAGCATCTGTGTGTGTGTATGTGTGTGCAGCATCTGTGTGTGTGTGTGTGTGTGTGTGCAGCATCTGTGTGTGTGTATGTGTGTGCAGCGTATGTGTGTGTGTGTGCAGTGTATGTGTGTGTGTGTGTGTGTGCAGCGTATGTGTATGTGTGTGTGCGTTGATACACACATGTGATATGAGAGCACATGTATAAGCACAGCGCTGAAAACTGACCTGGATTTGAGAACAGTCAAAGCGTCAGGGAAGCCGTCCAAGTTAAAGTCACCAAAGCGAAGCGCCACAGGAACGTTTAACCAGCCCTTAGTTTTGCTAATCGCCGCAAACTGCCATGTTTCTTTGCCGTTGTTCAAGTTCACATGTAGATTATACCACTGTCAAAAAAAAACACGTTTTGTTCAATCTTTTTATTCATTTACATGAAATAATCAATGTGCAAAGTATTTGTCCATGCATGTTTGCTGAAACAGCCTTTTTGAAAAAGGAAAGAGTAAAAGTCAAAAACCTTAAAAGGAAAGAGTAAAAGTCAAAAACCTTAAAAGGGAAAAGAGCCGGACACTTCAGTCTTTATTCATGTGTCCCTGATCACTTGAATGGTCTACCACTAGAAGTTCACCTTCTATACAACAATTTGTTTTAAAGCAAAACCAAAATACATTTGACGAAAGATGACAGCATGTCCTTCATGAACCAGTTATGTCTTGTACAAATCACAACAATCACAGTTATGTGTTGTACAAATCACAACAATCACAGTTATGTGTTGTACAAATCACAACAATCACAGTTACGTCTTGTACAAATCACAACAATCACAGTTATGTGTTGTACAAATCACAACAATGACAGTTACGTCTTGTACAAATCACAACAATCACAGTTACGTCTTGTACAAATCACAACAATGACAGTTATGTGTTGTACAAATCACAACAATGACAGTTATGTGTTGTACAAATCACAACAATGACAGTTATGTGTTGTACAAATCACAACAATGACAGTTATGTGTTGTACAAATCACAACAATGACAGTTACGTCTTGTACAGATCACAATCACAGTTATGTGTTGTACAAATCACAACAATCACAGTTATGTCTTGTACAAATCACAACAATCACAGTTATGTGTTGTACAAATCACAACAATCACAGTTACGTCTTGTACAAATCACAACAATCACAGTTATGTGTTGTACAAATCACAACAATGACAGTTATGTGTTGTACAAATCACAACAATGACAGTTACGTCTTGTACAGATCACAACAATGACAGTTACGTCTTGTACAAATCACAACAATCACAGTTACGTCTTGTACAAATCACAACAATGACAGTTACGTCTTGTACAAATCACAACAATCACAGTTACGTCTTGTACAAATCACAACAATCACAGTTATGTGTTGTACAAATCACAACAATGACAGTTACGTCTTGTACAGATCACAATGACAGTTATGTCTTGTACAGATCACAACAATCACAGTTATGTCTTGTACAAATCACAACAATCACAGTTATGTGTTGTACAAATCACAACAATGACAGTTACGTCTTGTACAAATCACAACAATCACAGTTACGTCTTGTACAAATCACAACAATCACAGTTATGTGTTGTACAAATCACAACAATGACAGTTACGTCTTGTACAGATCACAACAATGACAGTTACGTCTTGTACAAATCACAACAATCACAGTTACGTCTTGTACAAATCACAACAATCACAGTTATGTGTTGTACAAATCACAACAATGACAGTTACGTCTTGTACAAATCACAACAATGACAGTTATGTGTTGTACAAATCACAACAATGACAGTTATGTGTTGTACAGATCACAACAATCACAGTTACGTCTTGTACAGATCACAACAATCACAGTTACGTCTTGTACAAATCACAACAATCATATTGGCAGATCAAAGCGACTGGTATAAACGATTCCACTAACCGTCCCTCTTCACAACAATGACATTGGCAGATCAAAGTGACTGGTATAAACGATTCCACTAACCGTCCCTCTTCACAACAATGACATTGGCAGATCAAAGCGACTGGTATAAACGATTCTACTAACCATTCCTCTTCCGTAGACAAAGACGACACTCTGAGCGCAAGCGTCGTCAAGACAACCCGGCAAGATGATGTTGATCTCATGATTATCGTCTGCAACATGTAAAACAACTCATGGCTTTCAGGGGCTCAAACTCTTTCACAAAACAAACAAAATCAATACAAATGTTGGCTGTAAAATCTGACCCTCGCAGACATGTTAAACTCACACAGACACAGGTCATCCTTGTTAGCACTAAGACAGCAGCACCACCACGACACACACAAGAGCACATCATCATGAATACACACGCAAGAACACACCATCACCATCACTATCAACACAAAGACACCACCACGACACACACAAGTCCGTCGCGATATAACCTTCGTGGTTGAAAACGACGTTAAACACCAAATAAAGAAAGAAACACACACAAGCACACACCGCCATAACCACTCAGTGATAATATCCCAATGTATTCCTTATGCTCAATTCACTACAACATAAGTTCAACTCTTCATGTAGGGTTAAACTGTGACGAACAGATAGGCTACAGCAAGGCACACACAGCCTAACACAAGCATGGCCACCCCCCACCCCCCACACACAATGTCCTGTACAGTCTTTATGCTCAGTATCAAGTCAGAAAAACATTGAATCAAGTACTGGTTGGTCCGGTGTCAGAATAATGTGACTGGGTGATACATGAAGCCTGTGCTGCGACTTCTGTCTTGTGTGTGGCGCCCGTTATATGTCAAAGCAGCACCGCCCTGATATGGCCCTTCGTGGTCGGCTTTCTTTCTTTATTTGGTGTTTAACGTCGTTTTCAACCGTTCAAGGTTATATCGCGACGGGGAAAGGGATAGAGCCACTTGTTAATTGTTTCTTGTTCACAAAAGCACTAATCAAAAAATTGCTCCAGGGGCCGTGGTCGGCTGGGCGTTAAGCAAACAAACAAACAAACAAACAAATTGAATCAAGTCTTTTATTGGGTGGGTGGGTGGGGGTGGTGTTGAACTGTTATAAACAAAGAAGCCAAAGCAAGTAAAGAAAATGCAGCCAGCTCACTCAGGTCATGGTAGGAAGGTCGATCAAAGCTCTTCATTTCCGCTGGGGATGGGATGGTCTGGTCCCACGTTAGTACACCGTCCTGTAAGCACAATGCCTGGATTATGATTTGCACTCATAACTGACACAGACCCATACAAAATAACAATATCTTTAGCCAAAAAGTTTTGTACAAAAATCCTTCCTGAAAAGGGAAGACTGTCTTTAATTGCTGCGTGACAATAAGGGACAGCCTTCATTTCACCATCAGTGTCTTGTTCTTGTTACACAGGTTCCCCAATCAATCATTTTCCTCCTTGGCATTAAGATGTTCTTTATGGATTCTTTCCACACACACATTATCCTCTAGCTGCTTTTCAGCAGTTGCCTACCTTGTTCAACCAGATTTCAAACTGAAGGCGGCCATCTTTCTCAGACACCATGCACAGATCTGAACAAGAAAACAACAGTGTTTACTTTCATTTCTCAGACACCATGCACAGATCTGAACCAGAAAACAACAGTGTTTACTTTCATTTCTCAGACACCATGCACAGATCTGAACCAGAAAACAACAAGGAGTGGGGTTCAACATGTATGACAGTGTTTACTTTCATTTCTCTTTTCTTCTTCTGTGTTCATGGGCTGAAACTCCCACATACACTTGTGCTGTTTATACACTTGTGCTGTTTATACACTTGTGCTGTTTTTACACTTGTGCTGTTTATACACTTGTGCTGTTTTTACACTTGTGCTGTTTTTACACTTGTGCTGTTTATACACTTGTGCTGTTTATACACTTGTGCTGTTTTTACACTTGTGCTGTTTATACACTTGTGCTGTTTATACACTTGTGCTGTTTTTACACTTGTGCTGTTTATACACTTGTGCTGTTTTTACACTTGTGCTGTTTATACACTTGTGCTGTTTATACACTTGTGCTGTTTTTACACTTGTGCTGTTTTTGCACGAGTGGGGTTTAACATGTATGATAGTTTTTACCCCACCATTTAGGCAGCCATACACAAATTGCGGAGGATGCATGCTTGGTATTTTCTTGTTTATTTAACCTATGAAACTCTGACATAGATTACAGAATCCACACACAAAGGGGGGTAAGGCACTCGCAGGTCCGCACATAAGTTGAACTGAGAGATTGGAAAATCGCCACCCTTACCCACAAGGCGCGCCGGGATTTGAACACTCGACCTTCTGCTCAGGGCCTTATCCACTAGGTCATTGTGCCTTATCCACTAGGTCATTGTGCCTTATCCACTAGGTCATTGTGCCTTATCCACTAGGTCATTGTGCCTTATCCACTAGGTCATTGTGCCTTATCCACTAGGTCATTGTGCCTTATCCACTAGGTCATTGTGCCTTATCCACTAGGTCATTGTGCCTTATCCACTAGGTCATTGTGTCTTATCCACTAGGTCATTGTGCCTTATCCACTAGGTCATTGTGTCTTATCCACTAGGTCATTGTGCCTTGTCCACTAGGTCATTGTGCCTTATCCACTAGGTCATTGTGCCTTATCCACTAGGTCATTGTGCCTTATCCACTAGGTCATTGTGCCTTATCCACTAGGTCATTGTGCCTTATCCACTAGGTCATTGTGCCTTGTCCACTAGGTCATTGTGCCTTGTCCACTAGGTCATTGTGCCTTATCCACTAGGTCATTGTGCCTTATCCACTAGGTCATTGTGCCTTATCCACTAGGTCATTGTGCCTTATCCACTAGGTCATTGTGCCTTATCCACTAGGTCATTGTGTCTGTCATGTCATGTTTCTGTTTTAATTCTGTTATAAAAATTACTTTACTCAGGCAACACTGTTCTGTGGGACAGCATTCTGATAAGTATAGTCAACTCTGGAGGTTCTGCTGAAATCTATCTTACACTCTGATAAGTATAGTCAACTCTGGAGGTTCTGCTGAAATCTATCTTACACTCTGATAAGTATAGTCAACTCTGGAGGTTCTGCTGAAATCTATCTTACACTCTGATAAGTAGAGTCAACTCTGGAGGTTCTGCTGAAATCTATCTTACATTCTGATAAGTAGAGTCAACTCTGGAGGTTCTGCTGAAATCTATCTTACATTCTGATAAGTAGAGTCAACTCTGGAGGTTCTGCTGAAATTTATCTTACACTCTAATAAGTAGAGTCAACTCTGGAGGTTCTGCTGAAATCTATCCTACACTCTGCATCTGATAAGTAGAGTCAACTCTGGAGGTTCTGCTGAAATCTATCTTACATTCTGATAAGTAGAGTCAACTCTGGAGGTTCTGCTGAAATCTATCTTACATTCTGATAAGTAGAGTCAACTCTGGAGGTTCTGCTGAAATCTATCTTACACTCTGATAAGTAGAGTCAACTCTGGAGGTTCTGCTGAAATCTATCTTACACTCTGATAAGTATAGTCAACTCTGGAGGTTCTGCTGAAATCTATCTTACACTCTGATAAGTAGAGTCAACTCTGGAGGTTCTGCTGAAATCTATCTTACACTCTGATAAGTAGAGTCAACTCTGGAGGTTCTGCTGAAATTTATCTTACACTCTGATAAGTATAGTCAACTCTGGAGGTTCTGCTGAAATCTATCTTACATTCTGATAAGTAGAGTCAACTCTGGAGGTTCTGCTGAAATCTATCTTACATTCTGATAAGTAGAGTCAACTCTGGAGGTTCTGCTGAAATCTATCTTACATTCTGATAAGTAGAGTCAACTCTGGAGGTTCTGCTGAAATCTATCTTACATTCTGATAAGTAGAGTCAACTCTGGAGGTTCTGCTGAAATCTATATTACACTCTGATAAGTATAGTCAACTCTGGAGGTTCTGCTGAAATCTATCTTACACTCTGATAAGTAGAGTCAACTCTGGAGGTTCTGCTGAAATCTATCTTACACTCTGATAAGTAGAGTCAACTCTGGAGGTTCTGCTGAAATCTATCTTACACTCTGATAAATAGAGTCAACTCTGGAGGTTCTGCTGAAATCTATCTTACACTCCGATAAGTAGAGTCAACTCTGGAGGTTCTGCTGAAATCTATCTTACATTCTGATAAGTAGAGTCAACTCTGGAGGTTCTGCTGAAATCTATCTTACACTCTGATAAGCATAGTCAACTCTGGAGGTTCTGCTAAAATCTATCTTACACTCTGATAAGTAGAGTCAACTCTGGAGGTTCTGCTGAAATCTATCTTACACTCTGATAAGTAGAGTCAACTCTGGAGGTTCTGCTGAAATCTATCTTACACTCTGATAAGTATAGTCAACTCTGGAGGTTCTGCTGAAATCTATCTTACACTCTGATAAGTATAGTCAACTCTGGAGGTTCTGCTGAAATCTATCCTACACTCTGATAAGTATAGTCAACTCTGGAGGTTCTGCTGAAATCTATCTTACACTCTGATAAGTAGAGTCAACTCTGGAGGTTCTGCTGAAATCTATCTTACACTCTGATAAGTAGAGTCAACTCTGGAGGTTCTGCTGAAATCTATCTTACACTTGTAATAAATCCTTATTAACTAGTTATTTCAAGTTCAATCAACAGATTGCCTAGTTTTTACAAGAAATGATTTTTGGTTTACAGTCCTTTAACGTTGATTATATGACTATCAGTCCTTAAACGTTGATTATATGACTATCAGTCCTTAAACTGTGATTATATGACAATCAGTCCTTAAACGTTGATTATATGACTATATTTTGTCTGGGGCCTTACTGGCACAATGCTCAAGTTTACTTCAATACTTGACTTTTTATTCTGCCTCTGACTAACAGGTCATGAAACAGCTTTTGCAGTCAAGAAAAAATCACCACCGTTGTATCTATCACCCTCAAATTGAAAACACATACCTGGCACCAAATCCCCACCGTTGTATCTATCACCCTCAAATTGAAAACACATACCTGGCACCAAATCCCCACCGTTGTATCTATCACCCTCAAATTGAAAACACATACCTGGCACCAAATCCCCACCGTTGTATCTATCACCCTCAAATTGAAAACACATACCTGGCACCAAATCCCCACCGTTGTATCTATCACCCTCAAATTGAAAACACATACCTGGCACCAAATCCCCACCGTTGTATCTATCACCCTCAAATTGAAAACACATACCTGGCACCAAATCCCCACCGTTGTATCTATCACCCTCAAATTGAAAACACATACCTGGCACCAAATCCCCACCGTTGTATCTATCACCCTCAAATTGAAAACACATACCTGGCACCAAATCCCCACCGTTGTATCTATCACCCTCAAATTGAAAACACATACCTGGCACCAAATCCCCACCGTTGTATCTATCACCCTCAAATTGAAAACACATACCTGGCACCAAATCACCACCGTTGTATCTATCACCCTCAAATTGAAAACACATACCTGGCACCAAATCCCCATTAACATCGTAAAAAGCACTTGACTGTGGAATTCTCAACGGGTCCAGATCTGAAGTTCCATTGGTCACTTTCTGTCTTGTATAATTTCGTTCTTTCCTGGAAAAATACCAGCGCAGCTGATCATTATATCTTACTCTTTTTAGCAATGCTTCTCTCATCTTCAAATGATACACTGTCAGTGACAGGCAAGCTCATTTAAATGTATTCGTTTTAAATTCAAAGTTTGAAAAGTGCTACTTATATTTCAAACGTTTGATAATGATATTCACATACAGTGCCACTTATATTTCAAATGTTTGACAATGATATTCACATACAGTGCTACTTATATTTCAAATGTTTGATAATGATATTCACATACAGTGCCACTTATATTTCAAATGTTTGACAATGATATTCACATACAGTGCTACTTATATTTCAAATGTTTGATAATGATATTCACATACAGTGCCACTTATATTTCAAATGTTTGATAATGATATTCACATACAGTGCTACTTATATTTCAAATGTTTGATAATGATATTCACATACAGTGCCACTTATATTTCAAATGTTTGATAATGATATTCACATACAGTGCCACTTATATTTCAAATGTTTGATAATGATATTCACATACAGTGCCACTTATATTTTAAATGTTTGATAATGATATTCACATACAGTGCCACTTATATTTTAAATGTTTGATAATGATATTCACATACAGTGCTACTTATATTCTAAATGTTTGATAATGATATTCACATACAGTGCCACTTATATTTTAAATGTTTGATAATGATATTCACATACAGTGCCACTTATATTTTAAATGTTTGATAATGATATTCACATACAGTGCCACTTATATTTTAAATGTTTGATAATGATATTCACATACAGTGCCACTTATATTTTAAATGTTTGATAATGATATTCACATACAGTGCCACTTATATTTTAAATGTTTGATAATGATATTCACATACAACATAAATAAAGAGAATGAAGTGTACGTATCAACAACATACCCAAAGATGAAGTATGAGCGCTCTCCTCCCGCCTCTCCTCCCGCAATTTCTCCGACTAAATCTGGAATCATGTCGCCATTGACACTGCAAGCACAAAATTAATGCAAGTCATCACTTACACCTGTGCAAGTTATTACACACACACCTGTGCAAGTCATCACACACACCTGTGCAAGCCGACCGTAAAACATGAACCGATCCAACATCCTCTGCCTCAATGGTGCTACTGATCAGATCAGATCAGATCATCAACACAAGCCTTTACAAAGATACTGTCACAAGATCAGATCATCAATACAAGCCTTTACAAAGATACTGTCACAAGATCAGATCATCAATACAAGCCTTTACAAAGATACTGTCACAAGATCAGATCATCAATACAAGCCTTTACAAAGATACTGTCACAAGATCAGATCATCAATACAAGCCTTTACAAAGATACTGTCACAAGATCAGATCATCAATACAAGCCTTTACAAAGATACTGTCACAAGATCAGATCATCAATACAAGCCTTTACAAGATACTGTCACAATTCCCAAGGAGAGGAGAGGTGAGGTGCGAGGCGAAGGGTGTGAGACACAGACAACCGAACAAAACAATCAAAGAGTGAAAAAATAACAAACGAGAATGAAGTAACAATAAACAAGACTTTATTTATAATAACAGAAAGAAAAAAAAGTTATTTAAACCTAACATAAGAAAATAGAAATAGAGGAGTTTGTCCAATCTCAGTATTCTGCTACATACCCTACCAAACATCCACACCGTTCGCTGTTCTAGTCTGCACTCCACAAACATCCACACCGTTCGCTGTTCTAGTCTGCACTCCACAAACATCCACACCGTTCGCTGTTCTAGTCTGCACTCCACAAACATCCACACCGTTCGCTGTTCTAGTCTGCACTCCACAAACATCCACACCGTTCGCTGTTCTAGTCTGCACTCCACAAACATCCACACCGTTCGCTGTTCTAGTCTGCACTCCACAAACATCCACACCGTTCGCTGTTCTAGTCTGCACTCCACAAACATCCACACCGTTCGCTGTTCTAGTCTGCACTCCACAAACATCCACACCGTTCGCTGTTCTAGTCTGCACTCCACAAACATCCACACCGTTCGCTGTTCTAGTCTGCACTCCACAAACATCCACACCGTTCGCTGTTCTAGTCTGCACTCCACAAACATCCACACCGTTCGCTGTTCTAGTCTGCACTCCACAAACATCCACACCGTTCGCTGTTCTGGTCTGCACTCCACAAACATCCACACCGTTCGCTGTTCTAGTCTGCACTCCACAAACATCCACACCGTTCGCTGTTCTAGTCTGCACTCCACAAACATCCACACCGTTCGCTGTTCTAGTCTGCACTCCACAAACATCCACACCGTTCGCTGTTCTAGTCTGCACTCCACAAACATCCACACCGTTCGCTGTTCTAGTCTGCACTCCACAAACATCCACACCGTTCGCTGTTCTAGTCTGCACTCCACAAACATCCACACCGTTCGCTGTTCTAGTCTGCACTCCACAAACATCCACACCGTTCGCTGTTCTAGTCTGCACTCCACAAACATCCACACCGTTCGCTGTTCTAGTCTGCACTCCACAAACATCCACACCGTTCGCTGTTCTAGTCTGCACTCCACAAACATCCACACCGTTCGCTGTTCTAGTCTGCACTCCACAAACATCCACACCGTTCGCTGTTCTAGTCTGCACTCCACAAACATCCACACCGTTCGCTGTTCTAGTCTGCACTCCACAAACATCCACACCATTCGCTGTTCTAGTCTGCACTCCACAAACACAGCTCACACACACGTCATTCGCAAACCATTCAACCACAACTCTAAGCTAGTTCATGTGCGACTCTCATCACGTCAAAAGCGTACTCTGACTCGGCACGTTCATTCCTAAAACTAACACTTGTGACAGATACGAAACTGTTTTAAAGCACAAACATATCTAAGCTGTAAAAAATGCTCAAACCAAACTACATAGAAGTAGGAATTACAAATGAACAACAACAACAAACACACAAGAAACAAATTCAAACATGTATGTAACAGACTAAACTCCATTCTGTAATTAAAAATGTCCTTACTCAATGACCGATGGTTGGTCTTTCAGGGTGTCGTTCAGGTGAAACACTGTAGGATCTGGAAACAATGGACACTATCAAATAATATGTGCACATTAAAGAGCAAATCATATCAAAACCAATGAATAATATACTGCAAATATTCATGATTACACAAAAAGTAAAACTATTCAATCAATAATTTAACAATCTATCGATCTATCAAGCTGTTTTGCAATCAATCAATGGATTTAACAATCTATCGATCTATCAAGCTGTTTTGCAATCAATCAATGGATTTAACAATCTATCGATCTATCAAGCTGTTTTGCAATCAATCAATAATTTAACAATCTATCGATCTATCAAGCTGTTGTGCAATCAATCAATGGATTTAACAATCTATCGATCTATCAAGCTGTTTTGCAATCAATCAATAATTTAACAATCTATCGATCTATCAAGCTGTTTTGCAATCAATCAATAATTTAACAATCTATCGATCTATCAAGCTGTTTCGCAATCAATCAATAATTTAACAATCTATCAAGCTGTTTTGCAATCAATCAATAATTTAACAATCTATCGATCTATCAAGCTGTTTTGCAATCAATCAATAATTTAACAATCTATCGATCTATCAAGCTGTTTTGCAATCAATCAATGGATTTAACAATCTATCGATCTATCAAGCTGTTTTGCAATCAATCAATGGATTTAACTTGTACTTTCTAAGGCCTCACGAGGCCTGACAACTTTAACCCATTTGGGACTGGAGCTGCCATAGTTTTGTATCACCTCTCACCAAAAGATTTGCTGTAAAACAGTAAATGCACAAAGTAGAACTCAGTAGTAGTGTCGCAAACAGCTACACTCGGCCTGTACACTTCAATCAATCAATATGAGGCTTATATCGCGCGTATTCCGTGGGTACAGTTCTAAGCGCAAGGATTTATTTAATTTTTTTTTATATTTAAATTTTATTTTTTATTTTTATGCAATTTATATCGCGCACATATTCAAGGCGCAGGGATTTATTTATGCCGTGTGAGATGGAATTATTTTTACACAATACATTACGCATTCACATCGGCCAGCAGATCGCAGCCATTTTGGCGCATATCCTACTTTTCACGGCCTATTATTCCAAGTCACACGGGTATTTTGGTGGACATTTTTATCTATGCCTATACAATTTTGCCAGGAAAGACCCTTTTGTCAATCGTGGGATCTTTAACGTGCACACCCCAATGTAGTGTACACGAAGGGACCTCGGTTTTTCGTCTCATCCGAAAGACTAGCACTAGGTTAGGAAAGGGGAAAATTGCTAACGCCCTGACCCAGTGTCGAACTCGCAACCTCTCGCTTCCGAGCGCAAGTGCGTTACCACTCGGCCACCCAGTCCACTTGTGCTTTGTGAATGTGAACCTTAGCAGGGTGCTACAAGTAAGTACATGTAGAAGAGATGTTAACTCTCAGCTGACAGAAATGAAAACATGTGAGTAACCCGAGTGACGTAACCGCGTTCCGAATTAATATTCTAAGAACCCGCATGCGAAGAGATTTTGTCCGGACAGTATCAATAAATGTTTCAGAGTGGACTGTGCATTTTGAACGTTGTTCTATAATAATTATTATAATAATAGAACATTTATATACCGAAAAGTTCTGTGCCAGCGTTGCCCCAGTGGATCTCCACGGTCGACCCATCTTTATTTGTCCCATCTTTATTTGTCCGAGTCACCAGCAAGTCCATCTGACCATCACCGTCAAAGTCACCGGGCGCCACGCCGCTGATGCGGGTGACTCCGACACCACCTGACTTGTACAGAAGTCTCTGCCAAAACTCTGTCCTCTTCTTCGTCACATCTTCCTTTGCTTGCATCAAATAAATCCCCAGACCTGTAATGTCACAATTTGGGAATAAACAATGACGTTCCCTTTTCAAACATGAGCTGAAACACAAATCTTGTTTCTGACTGCAGTGGTAAAGATAGCAGCAATACACTACAGTGACCGGCACGGTTGGCCTAGTGGTAAGGCGTCCGCCCCGTGATCGGGAGGTCGTGGGTTCAAACCCCGGCCGGGTCATACATAAGACTTTAAAAAGTGCTTGCGAATGTCTACCGATCATTGCGAATGCATACGAATCCAGATTCGCAAGGACATTCGGCACAGTGTAAGACAGAAATAACGAATATTTGCGAATGCCTTGTGAGCGTGACGAATACATTGCGATGATTACAAATGTTTGCAATAATATTCGGCACAGTGTAAGACAGAAATAACGAATATTTGCGAATGCCTTGTGAGCGTGACGAATACATTGCGATGATTACAAATGTCTTGCGAATACTTGCGAGTACGTTGGGGAAAAAATTAAAAATACGACTTCCTTGTCAATATTAGAAACATGTTGCTATGTTCGAAACAAGAGACGAATGGTAGCGTATGGTTAAGAATATTTACGAATGTCTTGCGACCATGTCCCGATCATTGCGAATTATTGGAAAATGCTATTCGCAAGGGCAATTCGGCACAGTGTAAGAGTAGCTTTGGTAGTAGTAGTAGTAGTGGTTAGGGACTGGATTGGTATCCATAAGCCTCACGGCTTTTTTTCGCGTCCCATCTAATTAACAAATTGTTTCAGGTCAATCATAATAACATCAATTATCGTACAAATAAAGTGACTCAGTCATAAGTTTTTGTACGTCCAGCAGATTTTTGAAAGTGTTAATAGTTTGTGCATTTCTAACAACATCAGACAGTGTGTTCCATGATGGTGCAACTCTGTTAGAAAAGGAATGTTTCCGGATATTAGTTTTACTAAATTCAATAAGGATTTTGTCCGTATTTTTCCTCGTTACATCAGTGGTAGACTTCTTGAAAAAAGACTCGACTTTGACATTATCAATACCCTGTTATGGCCCTGTCACACGACCGTTTTAAAGCCTGCGTATGCCGACGTATGGGACATTTGAATAAGTACGCTGGCGTACGTCGAATACGTTATGGGTACGTTTTGTATACGTTAAGAGGACTCTGAAGCACGCTGGCATACGTCGTAGTATGCTGACCATACGTCGAGAATTTTTGTGCATGCACAAAACTTTGCTGCGTGCTCAGCGTACTACGACGTATGCCAGCGTACTTCAGCGTCCTCTTAACGTATACAAAACGTACCCATAACGTATTCGACGTACGCCAGCGTACTTATTCAAATGTCCCATACGTCGGCATACGCAGGCTTTAAAATGGTCGTGTGACAGGGCCATAAGATTGTATAGGTCTGTACCAGGTCGCCTCTGAGTCTTCTCGATTTAAGGGTCGGGAGATTGAGTACCCGTAGTCTTTCAACATATGTCATGTTTGTCAAGGCCTTAACCAGTTTAGTCGCTCTCCTTTGCACCCTTTCAAGGGCGGCTGATTGACGCTTTAGATACGGATGCCAGATAACGTTGGCATATTCTAAATGTGGTCTAACCAATGCTTTATACAATTTTGTAAATGTGTCATTGTCAAGATAGGAAAATGTTCTTTTTATTATGCCAAGCATTTTATTCGCTTTATTTATTATGTTTTGAATATGTTTGTCAAAACTCAGGTGATTGTCAAATGTTTCACCCAAATCTTTCTCCTCCTCGCACTTCATAACTGTTTTCATTTCATCATTCACCCTCATTGAATAATCATGTCTCGGAGTATTTTTGCCCATATGCAGGACTTTACACTAAGATACGTTAAAATACAAGTTCCATTTATCTGACCATTTCTGGAGATTATGAATGTCATTTTGTATTGTTTGGTATCGCTGGGGTACATCATACAATTTGGTATCATCTGCAAAATACTTTGCAGGTACTTTGTACTGTATCCGGTAGGTCATTAAGGCCTTAAAAACAAGAGGTGTGGTTACGGTAACCCGACCTACCCTATTTTTAGGGGCCGACCCTATAACTTTTTTATTACATTTAGATCCAATGACTGACAATCGCTTGTGGGTAGATTTATTTGAGTGAGAATTATTACAATTAAGCCACAAACACCAATTGAGCCATGAATTGAGCCATTTTCGTCTCGAATTCCTCTGATCTTCTAAGTTGTTTTTTTTAAAAGGTAAGTTCAAAATTGTTCAAAAGAATATCCATAGTCGCACACTTATTTCCCTGTCAAGTAGGTTTAATTTGTATACATTAGAAAAAAAAGTTTAAAAAAAAAAGTGATTGCATACCTTCCTACCCTATTTGTTTTTGGCTATGTTACCTTAACCACACCTATTTTTATTTTTTTGGCCTAATAAAGACTGTAAACAAAACAGGAGCGAAACAAAGCAAAGCATGTGGGACGGACATCTTGCGAGGGCTGTCACGACTCAATGGTCGAAGCTCTCTTGGCATTCGAATCAAAACAAAGCATGTGGGACGGATGCCTCGCGAGAGCTGCTTAAACTCTGGAGTGTTGCTGAGAAAGGGAGATCGACCGAGATGTGAGAACCTGTGTAAGAAGATACCTCAGAATAACACTAACAGAAAGAAAGTAAAAAAAAGTAAAAGAAAGAAGCAGAGATTTTTTAATCTAGTTCTCATAAGAGCACGATCAAGTTAGCAGGTAATCTTGAACTTTAGCGTGTTAAATTCATAGCTCAGAATCCAGTGACATTCTTGACTTATTTTTGATACAAGTCCATGTAAGCAAGCCAAAGAACATTTGTTATGAAATTAATTGACAGATTGAGCTCCAAACTTAAGCATAATTAATTAATTTGGTTGTTCAATCGACGAAAATGCACCGAAAATGGCGTACGTTGTCAACCATGGGACATCATTTACACGAAAGAGTTGTCTCCCTTGTTCGCTCACACGGATAATTCCTTCTTTGACCCATGTAAATGAAATGCATTCGTACAGTTCATCGGAGTTCATTCCGTAACTTCTAAGGGATCTAAAATGACTTGTTATGATTACAAGTGCAGGTTCTACAAATTTGGAGACTTAAATGCCTCTGAATTATGAGCTATGAATTTAACACGCTAAAGTTCAAGATTACCTGTTAGCATCATCATATCTAACTGTTGACAGAAAGAAAAAGAAA
The DNA here is from genome assembly GCF_037325665.1 of Littorina saxatilis. Classification (NCBI taxonomy): domain Eukaryota; kingdom Metazoa; phylum Mollusca; class Gastropoda; order Littorinimorpha; family Littorinidae; genus Littorina; species Littorina saxatilis. The sequence goes on along the minus strand of NC_090245.1, from coordinate 841,844 downwards.
ACAAAGATGAGTCAGACGAAGCCAACACTGGCAACAGGTCCTACCGTCGTCCGACAGGACGAAAATATCCGTCAGTTTGTCAGCGTTGAAATCTCCAAAGGCGGCAACTACCCCATTCTTCTTGGAACCGAACACATCGTATGTTACATCTGAGAGAGATCCTTGGCATATCACCAAGGAGTAACCAGATATAACGATCACGGAAAGAGTCAAACTAGCGAACAACATTTCATTTCTACTCTGGCAACAAACCGGAAATACATTGATCAAGGGAGGCTACGCACTGAAGACATTGACATCTGCATGCCCAAAAGGTCCCAAACTTCAAGTTATATTGCACATAACATATCAAGGTGGAACATTTCACACGTACGAAAGAGCAGATCCAAAAGTTAATATGACTATAAGTTAATATGCGGCTCATTTTCCAATAAATAGTCTTCTTCTCCATTTTACCAAAAATACGAAAAGCGTGCAAGTCACGTTTTAATGTTTAATTCACAATAAAACACGATTTGACTGACCATACGGTTAATCCGTAATAGTCTATCAGTTAACAGCATATACTCTCAGACCAGCAGAAACACAAAACTTCTTTCAAAAACAGGTTTGATTGTAATTTTTGAATTTGAAAAATACCCACAAAGTCAAGTTGTGGGGAAAATATACTTGCACCTGATGCAACAAACACAAACTTTGACTGAATGAGGAAAATGATGATCAGCGGTATCATCATTTTGTAAACTAATATACTGATCTTCTTTCCTGAAACAACTTAAACATTCATATCGTTTCCCATCAATAAAAACGATTAAGATATCACTGACTCAAGAGAGTCAGTATTTGAAGAGACATTCATAATTCTTCAAACACCATTTTTGTATATATTTGCCAATCCAAAAACAAAGAGCCGGTGTAACGATCCGGATCGACTGCCAACGTTCCAAAATTCAGAATCAAAAACTAGAAAGGTAAGTCGTTGGAACGTTTGTTATTGACAAAACAATACGTTGCATCCCCAAATATATGGACCCAGCGCTATTTTAAGTGCACGGACAAACATGATAATTGACTTTCCCAACAAACGGCCGAACATTCCATCAAGCTAAGTTCTTGTTACTACTTGTTTATCTGTGCACTTAAAAGACTGTTGGGTCGATATATTTGTGACTGTAACGTATTGTTTTGTCAATAACAAACGTTCCAAAAACTTACCTTTCTCGGTTTTTTTATTCGTATTATATATATTTGGGTCAAAAGATGTTTGCCGCAAAGCAAAACTGTCAGCCTCCTTTTTGCGACAAATACTGGGGTTGTCGGCGGAGAGGCACAGAGAAGATTAAAATGTAAACAGAGTGTTTTTAAGACCGAGATGTTGTTGCAACTAGAAAAACAGACTCGGCTTCTTTGCGCGTAGCAGATGCACAACAGACTTCTGCTATAGCAGCAGGTGACATTTCAAGCAGAAGCCTGAGAAGGTCGGGCATCGGGCTGAGTGATCCAAGAGCAAGGTCTCTGGAAGTTGAACAGTGGATGTTGGAACCGCACAAAAATGGAGTGCGGAGGCGAACGAAGATGGTCGACAAGCAGCTGCAGCAGCTACCGGGACGAAATGCGCTACCTAGATGACCCCGCGTTTCCAAACAATATGACGCACACAAATACATCATTGATCGTGGAAATGTTGGATGAATACTACTTTCGATGTAAGTGTACAATGTTTGGTTGATGAAACACCATCCAGGGTTTAGATATATTGTGTATGTTTACGATGTTTGGTTGCTTTGGGACGAGGGCATCTGAATGGGAAGGTCAGTAAGGGATGTCAAGGGAGGGGCTAAAAGAGATTCTTGTAAGATTTTCAAACTAATCATATCCTGTGTAGAAAATGTTATAATATACATTATATTATATATTATATGAGTTGTTCTTCAGTACTCGTGACAGAAAGGGGGAAAAGTGGTCAAAATTCAAATCTCTAGTTTTGTTTTTGAAATATAGCTTTTCATAAAGCAGAAATACTGTACTATCTGAAGTACATGTAAGAAAAAATCACTGGTTCACATGGTTCTTACATAATCTAACTTTTAAAGCTGGTTCTTGTGTGTCTGTGTGTATGTTTGTATGATGACGATAGGACCCGAAACGGCTGCACGGACTGAGACAGGAATTGCAGAGAATGTTCTTTGCCACTCGAGTCGTGTCATAGGGTACTTTTGGAACAGTAAATTTGAAAGGATTCTTTAAAAAACGGCGAAAAACATTATACCCTGTGAGCTATCGAGGATCCTCCCCGTCTGGGCTGTCGAAACATGGTCTTGTTAAAAGACGTTTTCAAATGGTTAACGGGGAGATACACTCGAAGCACATGTAGCGAAGTTATGTTGCCAAATCATCAAAGATCAACATTTCACTACACGGATCGATGCACACAGTCGAAATAGATGTGACTTTCACACGACCGAAGACTACTTACTAGCAGACTACAAGATCTAAATATTTAGATCAGTGAGAGCAATCCGTTGAAGAACAGTTACTCCGCTTATTCGTCTTCAGTTAAGCTTATTTCCCCTGCCAGAAGTTTCCTTGCAGATCTGCAGTCGCGTCAGTAGTGAAATGAACTAGTGTCATCCGAAGATTCTTCTCAGTCAATGATCAAAGCACAGTAAGTTCTATGCTGACAAAAGTCACTTTAGGAAAACACGACCATTGACTTCATTTATGAGCCCAAAGGTACATACGTTATTGAGGTCTGTCGTTTGATGTCACAATTCATGCGTCCCACCTGTGACCTATGGAGGGCAAGATGGGGGAACGTACATGAATCATGACTGACATAGAGATAGGCTGTCTGCTGCCATTGTCACTTTGTTCATGTTAGCTCACCTGGCATATCTCTTGGGCGCCTGAAGCATGTGCCTTTGCCCGCCAGCCCTTTACATGACACTCAATAGTCGCTGCTCACGTCATGCAAACAAATTGGACAGACCTGGGTAACTGCTAGTGTATTGCTAGCTGAAACTTGGTATGACTGAATGTATAGCTGTGTGTCTTGCATCTTGGTATGACTGAATGTATAGCTGTGTGTCTTGCATCTTGAAATACATTGGAACACTCCTTTTAGGATCCCCGATTTAAGACGTCACCCTTTTTAAGAACTTGATATTTGAGATTTCTTGTTCTTAACATCTGTAAATTCACCTCCATTTTAAGAATCCCTCCTTTTTCAAAAATGTAAGACCTAGTTTTCTCAGATTTTTTGAGGTCTTAAAAGGCGGGTTTCACAGTACAAGATAAACGTGATTGACTGATCTGAAAAGATGTGTGGATCATAGACTATACTTTTTTGTTTGTGAAAATTGTTGCTGCGTGAATTGTTTGTTTGCACGGATAATTTGTAAAATACTTTGTGTGACGGAATGGTTTTTTTTACCCAGTTGACGTTTGTTTTTATTTTTGTGAAGTCAAGCGTCAAATCCTGCAGTACCAGAGCTGCACGCTCGGCCTGTTTCCCTCCATCGGCTCCAAGAGTAACCCCAGCAAAGTAGCCTATGTTCGTGACAGCATTTACTGTGCAATGGCATCATGGGCCATGGCTCAGGCCTACAGGTGGGTTGATCTTTGTGTCGCTGTCATGAATAGATCTTTGTGTCGCTGTCATGAATAGATCTTTGTGTCGCTGTCATGAATAGATCTTTGTGTCACTGTCATGAAAAGATCTTTGTGTCACAGTCATGAATAGATCTTTGTGTCGCTGTCATTGTCACAGTTTCAGTGACATGTTTGAGAAAGTAACTTTGTTGGGCGCCTTTCTCAAATTGCAACGTAATGCGCCTGTGCTGGCCATACCGCATTGCGGAAAAGTTTTGGCTGAGAGCACGAAATTCACGTGGAAACCGTGCGGGTATCGGGTGATTTCGTTCACCGTTTAGAACACGTGTTCCAAGCATGCTATAGGTGTGTTTGGTAGGCGACCAGTGATTGGTCAGGAAGATCGCTTGGTTTGGGGAAGCGATTGCTGATTGGTGAGGGAGATCACATGGTCTTTCTTTGCAGTCCTTCTTTCTTTCTTTTTCTACATGCTTTTGCAGACAGAGGTTTGGTTTGTTTCCGTGACTAAGATTTGGAGGATTCCAACGCGTTGCAAGACTGGTTTAGGTCGACCAACGGGCTTCTGGCGTCAGTGCAGAACGCAGAAGGCTTAGGACGTGGGGGATTTGGCTACATACTTTCGCTGACGAGCGGGAGCCAAATATTCAAGTGGTTTACTTGGGAGAGCTACGTTTTACGAGCTGTTGAGCTTGTTGCTGGTTGTTGCTGGACGTTTGCTACCTGGCTGCTACCTGTTTGCTGTTGAAGACGGGCTACACTGTTGCTGTCCTTTGTTCTACGGTTGCTGTTCTACGGCTGTTACTGGTGTTGCTCCAACTTTCACCCGTATGCTCCACTGCGTTTCATCGAATGGACCCTGACTACACCGAGAGTTGAGTGCACCCATGCGTAAACGCTCCCCACCTTGTCATCTTTCTAACCCTTTATGAAGAACTTTGAGTTGTGACAACGTGGAGTGTTAACGCCTGTACAGACTAAGACTTTTTACAGAGCAGCTAAGTGTTTTCTAACTTTACACGGTTCAGCGTGTTCTTATTATTTCATAAACTCTAACTGGCTTTAGTCAGTTATTATTGCTTTACGACTTGGTCGTAAAAACACTTTTGGCTTCACGAGAAGAGGGAGGTGGAGAGTTAGTGTATATAAACAGACGTCTAGAACTTATACTTTTGTTGTTTCTAACTTTTTTGTGTGACTGCGAGAGTGGATCGTGGTGTGGTTAGTCAGTTAGCAGTAATTGACCGTTTTAGGTCTTTCATTTGACCATTAAAATGTGACAGTCATGAATAGATCTTTGTGTCGCTGTCATGAATAGATGTTTTTCTCACAGTCACAAATAGATCTTTGTATCACTGTCATGAAAAGATCTTTGTGTCACAGTCATGAATAGATCTTTTTGTCACAGTCACGAATAGATCTTTGTGTCACAGTCATGAATAGATCTTTGTGTCACTGTCATGAATAGATCTTTTTGTCACAGTCACGAATAGATCTTTGTGTCACAGTCATGAATAGATCTTTGTGTCACTGTCATGAATAGATCTTTGTATCACTGTCATGAATAGATCTTTGTGTCACAGTCATGAATAGATCTTTGTGTCACTGTCATGAATAGATCTTTGTATCACTGTCATGAAAAGATCTTTTTGTCACAGTCACGAATAGATCTTTGTGTCACAGTCATGAATAGATCTTTGTGTCACTGTCATGAATAGATCTTTTTGTCACAGTCACGAATAGATCTTTGTGTCACAGTCATGAATAGATCTTTGTGTCACTGTCATGAATAGATCTTTGTCTCACTGTCATGAATAGATCTTTGCATCACAGTCATGAATAGATCTTTTTCTCACAGTTACGAATAGATCTTTTTATCACAGTCACGAATAGATCTTTGTGTCACAGTCATAAATAGATTTGTTTTCTCACAGTCACAAATAGATGTTTTTCTCACAGTCACAAATAGATCTTTTTATCACAGTCACGAATAGATCTTTGTGTCGCAGTCATAAATAGATCTTTGTGTCACTGTCATGAATAGATCTTTGTGTCATTGTCATGAATAGATCTTTTTCTCCGTCATGAATAGATCTTTCTGTCGCTGTCATGAATAGATCTTTGTCTCACTGTCATGAATAGATCTTTGTGTCACTGTCATGAATAGATCCTTTTCTCACTGTCACGAATAGATTTTTGTCTCACTGTCATGACTAGATCTTTGTGTCGCTGTCATGAATAGATCTTTGTCTCACTGTCATGAACAGATCTTTGTGTCACAGTCATGAATAGATACTTGTGTCACTGTCATGAATAGATCTTTGTGTCACAGTCATGAATAGATCTTTGTGTCACAGTCATGAATAGATATTTGTCTCACAGTCATGAATAGATACTTGTGTCACTGTCATGAATAGATACTTGTGTCACTGTCACGAATAGATCTTTGTGTCACAGTCATGAATAGATCTTTGTGTCACTGTCATGAATAGATCTTTGTGTCACTGTCATGAATAGATCTTTGTGTCACTGTCATGAATAGATCTTTGTGTCACTGTCATGAATAGATTTTTTTCTCACAGTCACGAATAGATCTTTGTGTCACAGTCATGAATAGATCTTTTTCTCACTGTCACAAATAGATCTTTGTGTCACAGTCATGAATTGATCTTTGTGTCACAGTCATGAATAGATCTTTTTCTCACAGTTACGAATAGATCTTTTTATCACAGTCACGAATAGATCTTTGTGTCGCAGTCATAAATAGATCTTTGTGTCACTGTCATGAATAGATCTTTGTGTCATTGTCATGAATAGATCTTTTTCTCCGTCATGAATAGATCTTTTTCTCCGTCATGAATAGATCTTTGTCTCACTGTCATGAATAGATCTTTGTGTCACTGTCATGAATAGATCCTTTTCTCACAGTCACGAATAGATTTTTGTCTCACTGTCATGAATAGATCTTTGTCTCATGACAACTGTCATGAATAGATCTTTGTCTCACTGTCACAAATAGATCTTTGTCTCACTGTCATGAATAGATCCTTGTCTCACTGTCATGAATATATATCTTGTCACAAATAGATCTTTGTGTCTCTGTCATGAATAGATTTTTGTGTCTCTGTCATGAATAGATCTATGTGTCACTGTCATGAATAGGTCTGTGTGTCACTGTCATGAATAGATCCTTGTCTCACTGTCATGAATATATATCTTTTTTCACTGTCACAAATAGATCTTTGTCTCACTGTCATGAATAGATCCTTGTCTCACTGTCATGAATAGATCTTTGTCTCCCTGTCATGAATAGATCTTTGTCTCCCTGTCATGAATAGATCTTTGTCTCCCTGTCATGAATAGATCTTTGTCTCCCTGTCATGAATAGATCTTTGTCTCCCTGTCATGAATAGATCTGTGTCCCCCTGTCATGAATAGATCTTTGTCTCCCTGTCATGAATATATCCTTGTCTCCCTGTCATGAATAGATCTTTGTCATAGATCTTTGTCTCCCTGTCATGAATAGATCTTTGTCTCCCTGTCATGAATAGATCTTTGTCTCCCTGTCATGAATAGATCTTTGTCTCACTGTCATGAATAGATCTTTGTCTCACTGTCATGAATAGATCTTTGTCATAGATCTTTGTCTCCCTGTCATGAATAGATCTTTGTCTCCCTGTCATGAATAGATCTTTGTCTCCCTGTCATGAATAGATCATACAGATTGTGTAGAGTGGGGGGATGGGGGTGGATGGAGATTATCGCTTCATGCTGACATGTTTTTTTCTTGCTGAAAATTCTCAGCATACTGAAAATACAAATTTCATGACATGTTTATCAGCATAATATGGGCATACATGCATGTATCCTGTCTGTGTGTGTGTGGCATTTAATCATGAACTATGCACACACTGTTTTGCTTCCCTTTTTGTGCCCATGTCTTTGTATGCAGGTTCAACCTTACAATTATGTCATGGCATGTACTATGATGTAGGTAATGATGTGTCCGATACACATGAATACATGCAGTTTGTCTTTGTGTTGTTTTATCAGGCGTATCGATGATGATCGTGGTCGCAACCATGAGTTGAGCCAGGCGTGTGTCAAGTGTATGCGCGGCATTCTCTTCTGCTGGATTCGACAAGCCGATCGAGTAAGAAACTGGACATTTAGTTTTAGAATATTTCAGAGGTTGTTGACATTGACCTCTAGGTCTTCTAATCAAAATGCTAAGTTGTAATGAGTAAGTACACACATGGCTTTGATTGTGATGTGTCTTTTTCAGGATGTCAGTGTGTCAGATTGTATTGACCTGTTTTGTGCTTTACACAGTCAGCTTTGTAAATGCCTACATTTGAAACTACATACATCTCTTGTGTTTTTAATGTTTTTAATTTCTTTTATTGCAACATTTATTTGCTAGGTTGAGGTGTTCAAGAAAAACCAGAGCCCCAAGTGTGCGCTGCACTCCGTCTTCGACATGATCACCGGGGATTCCATCTTGGAGGATGAGGAATACGACCATCTGCAGGTAAACTATACATCCAGCTCACAGGTAAACTATACATCCACATGATCCAGCTCACAGGTACATGTTATTGCCTTGAGGCGGTGGCATTCTGTACCCTTTTTATTCTCACAGATTGCAGATTCTTTCTTCTTTTTTTTTTTTAGTTCATGGGCGGAAACTCCCATGTTCACTCATGTTTCTTGTATGTGTGGGTTTTTATATGTATGGCCGTTTATCCCCCGCCATTCAGGCAGCCATATGCTGCTTTCGGGGGAAGCATGCTGGGTATTTTTGTGTTTCTGTAACCCACCGAACTCTGACATGGATGACAGGATATTTTCCGTGCGCACTTGGTCTTGTGTTTGCGTGTACCTACGAAGAGGGATAAGGCACTAACAGGTCTGCACACAAGTTGACCTGGGAGAGCGGACAAATCTTCACCCTTAACCCACAAGGTGGCCGCGGCCGGGATTTGAACTCACGACCTTCCGATTAGGAGGCCGATATTTTATCCACTCAGCCCGTCTTCAGCTTTTACTGTTTTGGTGTGCATGTTGGGTGTGATTTCTACCTGTATTTTTCCGTCTAGCATTGCTTACAGGAGACATGCAAAAGGTAGTGCAGTTCGGTGTTGGCTTGTGTTTGTTTGTTGTTGGGGTGAGATGGGAGTTGTTGGGGTGAGATGGGAGTTGTTGGGGTGTGATGGGGAGTCAGCGTGTTTCTTTATTTTACTTTTCTTTTCTTGACCTTTGCAGGTGTTTCATTGTTGGAATAATGTGAAATATATTTCAGTATTTTTGTGGTGAAGAAGTTTGGGCTGGTACTACATCAGTGAGTAGATCTTGAAGAGCGTTTGGTTTGTTCTTGTTCAGGTTGACTTCTCGCGGTGAGAGAAGCAAATACTGGAATGCTTCAGTTATGTTGACGTGTATTGAACTGCACATGATGGGTCTCTAGCCCGGTTGGTAGCCCAGCATGGGTTTAGGGACTAGAACTGTTGACACACACACACCTAGCACACTGGAAGACAAGGGTGGCCTGTTAAACTCTCACCATGGGGTTAGGGACTAGAACTGTTGACACAGACACCTAGCACACTGGAAGACAAGGGTGGCCTGTTAAACTCTCACCATGGGGTTAGGGACTAGAACTGTTGACACAGACACCTAGCACACTGGACGACAAGGGTGACCTGTTAAACTCTCACCATGGGGTTAGGGACTAGAACTGTTGACACAGACACCTAGCACACTGGACGACAAGGGTGGCCTGTTTAACTCTCACCATGGGGTTAGGGACTAGAACTGTTGACACAGACACCTAGCACACTGGAAGACAAGGGTGAAGCCTGTTTAACTCTCACAATGGGTTTAGGGACTAGAACTGTTGACACAGACACCTAGCACACTGGACGACAAGGGTGGCCTGTTCAACTCTCACAATGGGTTTAGGGACTAGAACTGTTGACACAGACACCTAGCACACTGGACGACAAGGGTGGCCTGTTCAACTCTCACAATGGGTTTAGGGACTAGAACTGTTGACACAGACACCTAGCACACTGGACGACAAGGGTGGCCTGTTAAACTCTCACCATGGGGTTAGGGACTAGAACTGTTGACACAGACACCTAGCACACTGGACGACAAGGGTGGCCTGTTCAACTCTCACAATGGGTTTAGGGACTAGAACTGTTGACACAGACACCTAGCACACTGGACGACAAGGGTGGCCTGTTCAACTCTCACAATGGGTTTAGGGACTAGAACTGTTGACACACACACCTAGCACACTGGAAGACAAGGGTGGCCTGTTAAACTTTCACCATGGGGTTAGGGACTAGAACTGTTGACACAGACACCTAGCACACTGGACGACAAGGGTGGCCTGTTAAACTCTCACCATGGGGTTAGGGACTAGAACTGTTGACACAGACACCTAGCACACTGGACGACAAGGGTGGCCTGTTAAACTCTCACCATGGGGTTAGGGACTAGAACTGTTGACACAGACACCTAGCACACTGGAAGACAAGGGTGAAGCCTGTTTAACTCTCACAATGGGTTTAGGGACTAGAACTGTTGACACAGACACCTAGCACACTGGACGACAAGGGTGGCCTGTTCAACTCTCACAATGGGTTTAGGGACTTGAACTGTTGACACAGACACCTAGCACACTGGACGACAAGGGTGGCCTGTTCAACTCTCACAATGGGTTTAGGGACTAGAACTGTTGACACAGACACCTAGCACACTGGACGACAAGGGTGGCCTGTTTAACTCTCACCATGGGGTTAGGGACTAGAACTGTTGACACAGACACCTAGCACACTGGACGACAAGGGTGGCCTGTTTAACTCTCACCATGGGGTTAGGGACTAGAACTGTTGACACAGACACCTAGCACACTGGACGACAAGGGTGGCCTGTTTAACTCTCACCATGGGGTTAGGGACTAGGGTTAGTGATGACTCGGGATACAGAACTTAGAAGAAGTGATGACTCAGGATACAGATCTTAGAAGAAGTGATGACTCAGGATACAGAACTTAGAAGAAGTGATGACTCGGGATACAGATCTTAGAAGTGATGACTCAGGATACAGAACTTAGAAGTGATGACTCAGGATACAGATCTTAGAAGTGCATGATGACTCAGGATACAGATCTTAGAAGTGCATGATGACTCAGGATACAGAACTTAGAAGAAGTGATGACTCAGGATACAGATCTTAGAAGTGATGACTCAGGATACAGATCTTAGAAGTGATGACTCAGGATACAGAACTTGGAAGAAGTGATGACTCAGGATACAGATCTTAGAAGTGATGACTCAGGATACAGAACTTGGAAGAAGTGATGACTCAGGATACAGAACTTAGAAGAAGTGATGACTCAGGATACAGAACTTAGAAGAAGTGATGACTCAGGATACAGAACTTAGAAGAAGTGATGACTCAGGATACAGAACTTAGAAGAAGTGATGACTCAGGATACAGAACTTAGAAGTGATGACTCAGGATACAGATCTTAGAAGTAATGACTCAGGATACAGAACTTAGAAGAAGTGATGACTCAGGATACAGAACTTAGAAGTGATGACTCAGGATACAGAACTTTGAAGAAGTGATGACTCAGGATACAGAACTTAGAAGAAGTGATGACTCAGGATACAGAACTTAGAAGAAGTGATGACTCAGGATACAGAACTTAGAAGAAGTGATGACTCAGGATACAGAACTTAGAAGAAGTGATGACTCAGGATACAGATCTTAGAAGTGATGACTCAGGATACAGAACTTAGAAGAAGTGATGACTCAGGATGCAGAACTTAGAAGTGATGACTCAGGATACAGAACTTAGAAGAAGTGATGACTCAGGATACAGAACTTAGAAGTGATGACTCAGGATACAGATCTTAGAAGAAGACTATGGTAGCAAGAATATGACTTGTTGTGATACAAACTTGCTTGTAGGACGTCCGATGTTCCCTTCACTTTGGGTTTGCATTCTTGTTGTGATTGTTGTTGTTGACAAGGTTCTGAAAGTGATGAGTGAGACTGGAGTTAAACAAGGAAAGAAGAAGAACATCAAATAATCCTTGCTTGTTCTCTCAAAAGAAATTGTAATATATGTGAGTTTTAATCATCACTGTTTATATTTACTTTTCATGATGACTTTGGTTGTTGTTAATGTTGATGCATCTGCAATGTTCAGTTTGTGTATTCTGGTTGTTTTTAGTCTCCTTCTGACCGTCGTTTTGGTATGGAGTTTTTGTCTCTAATAAACTTAACTTGCAAATATTCTGCATCAGAAAATAATGATCTAAACCCAGCACAAGCTCCTGATGGTGAGATGAATATTGCATCTAGTTTATCACGGAGACACATTTTCAGTGAGATGAATATTGCATCTAGCTTATCACGGAGACACATTTTGAGTGAGATGAATATTGCATCTACCTTATCAATATCATGGAGACACATTTTCATTGAGATGAATATTGCATCTAGCTTATCACGGAGACACATTTTCATTGAGATGAATATTGCATCTAGCTTATCACGGAGACACATTTTGAGTGAGATGAATATTGCATCTACCTTATCAATATCATGGAGACACATTTTCATTGAGATGAATATTGCATCTAGCTTATCACGGAGACACATTTTCAGTGAGATGAATATTGCATCTAGCTTATCACGGAGACACATTTTCATTGAGATGA
>NC_090245.1:791994-824494 GCF_037325665.1 Littorina saxatilis | reverse complement strand
TCCACCTTGCCCCGCGAGTCCAGCTCCAAAGTAAGTGTGTTTCTGTGTGAGTCCATCTTGCCCCGCGAGTCCAGCTCCAAAGTAAGTGTGTTTCTGTGTGAGTCCATCTTGCCTCGCGAGTCCAGCTCCAAAGTAAGTGTGTTTCTGTGTGAGTCCGTCTTGCCTCGCGAGTCCAGCTCCAAAGTAAGTGTGTTTCTGTGTGAGTCCATCTTGCCCCGCGAGTCCAGCTCCAAAGTAAGTGTGTTTCTGTGTGAGTCCATCTTGCCCCGCAAGTCTAGCTCCAAAGTAAGTGTGTTTCTGTGTGAGTCCGTCTTGCCTCGCGAGTCCAGCTCCAAAGTAAGTGTGTTTCTGTGTGAGTCCATCTTGCCCCGCGAGTCTAGCTCCAAAGTAAGTGTGTTTCTGTGTGAGTCCATCTTGCCTCGCGAGTCCAGCTCCAAAGTAAGTGTGTTTCTGTGTGAGTCCATCTTGCCTCGCGAGTCCAGCTCCAAAGTAAGTGTGTTTCTGTGTGAGTCCATCTTGCCTCGCGAGTCCAGCTCCAAAGTAAGTGTGTTTCTGTGTGAGTCCATCTTGCCTCGCGAGTCCAGCTCCAAAGTAAGTGTGTTTCTGTGTGAGTCCGTCTTGCCTCCCGAGTCCAGCTCCAAAGTAAGTGTGTTTCTGTGTGAGTCCATCTTGCCCCGCGAGTCCAGCTCCAAAGTAAGTGTGTTTCTGTGTGAGTCCATCTTGCCCCGCAAGTCCAGCTCCAAAGTAAGTGTGTTTCTGTGTGAGTCCATCTTGCCCCGCAAGTCTAGCTCCAAAGTAAGTGTGTTTCTGTGTGAGTCCGTCTTGCCTCGCGAGTCCAGCTCCAAAGTAAGTGTGTTTCTGTGTGAGTCCATCTTGCCTCGCGAGTCCAGCTCCAAAGTAAGTGTGTTTCTGTGTGAGTCCATCTTGCCTCGCGAGTCCAGCTCCAAAGTAAGTGTGTTTCTGTGTGAGTCCATCTTGCCCCGCGAGTCTAGCTCCAAAGTAAGTGTGTTTCTGTGTGAGTCCATCTTGCCCCACGAGTTTGTTTTGTTTGTATGTTTGCTTAACGCCCAGCCGACCACGAAGGGCCATATCAGGGCGGTGCTGCTTTGACATATAATGTGCGCCACACACAAGACAGAAGTCGCAGCACAGGCTTCATGTCTTACCCAGTCACATTATTCTGACACCGGACCAACCAGTCCTAGCACGAACCCCATAATGCCAGATGCCAGGCGGAGCAGCCACTAGGTTGCCAATTTTAAAATCTTAGGTATGACCCGGCCGGGGTTCGAACCCACGACCTCCCGATCACGGGGCGGACGCCTTACCACTAGGCCAACCGTGCCGGTGCCCCGCGAGTCCAGCTCCAAAGTAAGTGTGTTTCTGTGTGAGATTTCTTTGTTTATATGTATAGGTATGTTACCATTGGAGATTCAGAAGTCACGGTTGATTACATTTGTGATGAATTCACCCACAGCAGCCTCTAACACGGGGAAGGCTCGGTCTGTAGCTCAGTCAGTAGCGCGGGTTTGGTATCAACTTCATAACTGTCAGTGAGGCTTTGATCTGGGTTGGTAACAAATTGATAGCTACCAGTGTGGCTTTGAATTGGGTTGTTAACAAGTTCATAGCTATCAGTGTGGCTTTGAGCTGGGTTGGTAACAAGTTCATAGCTATCAGTGTGGCTTTGAGTTGGGTTGGTAACAAGTTCATAGCTATCAATGAGGCTTTGATCTGGGTTGGTAACAAGTTGATAGCTATCAGTGTGGCCTTGAATTGGGTTGGTAACAAGTTTATAGCTATCAGTGTGGCTTTGAGCTGGGTTGGTAACAAGTTCATAGCTATCAGTGTGGCCTTGAATTGGGTTGGTAACAAGTTCATAGCTATCAGTGTGGCTTTGAGCTGGGTTGGTAACAAGTTCATAGCTATCAGTGTGGCTTTGAGCTGGGTTGGTAACAAGTTCATAGCTATCAGTGTGGCTTTGAGCTGGGTTGGTAACAAGTTCATAGCTATCAATGAGGCTTTGAGTTGGGTTGGTAACAAGTTCATAGCTATCAGTGTGGCTTTGAGCTGGGTTGGTAACAAGTTCATAGCTATCAGTGTGGCATGAATTGGGTTGGTAACAAGTAACAGGTTCAGCGCTATTAGTGTGGCTTTGAGCTGGAACTTATTCCTAATCTTGGCCTTTCCCAGAATGCAACCTGTCTGTCCACAGAACACTGACGCCTCTCTGCTGCCGACACTGTGCTGGCCGGCCTTCGCTATCCACGAGAACCCCATCAAGTACCGCGCCATGGGCAAGGTCATGCGGCGTCTCAAGGGCAGGTTTGGCATCAAACGTTTCTTGCGGGATGGATACAAGACCATTATGGAGGACAAGGCCAGAAAGTACTACCGGCCCGCTGAAGTCAAGGCAAGTCTGACATGTTGTTTGGTGTTTGTACACTGCTACCTGTCTGCTGAAGTCAAGGCAAGTCTGACATGTTGTTTGGTGTTTGTACACTGCTACCTGTCTGCTGTAGTCAAGGCAAGTCTGACATGTTGTTTGGTGTTTGTACACTGCTACCTGTCTGCTGTAGTCAAGGCAAGTCTGACATGTTGTTTGGTGTTTGTACACTGCTACCTGTCTGCTGTAGTCAAGGCAAGTCTGACATGTTGTTTGGTGTTTGTTGTTTGGTGTTTGTACACTGCTACCTGTCTGCTGTAGTCAAGGCAAGTCTGACATGTTGTTTGGTGTTTGTACACTGCTACCTGTCTGCTGTAGTCAAGGCAAGTCTGACATGTTGTTTGGTGTTTGTACAGTGCTACCTGTCTGCTGAAGTCAAGGCAAGACTGACATGTTGTTTGGTGTTTGTACACTGCTACCTGTCTGCTGTAGTCAAGGCAAGACTGACATGTTGTTTGGTGTTTGTTGTTTGGTGTTTGTACACTGCTACCTGTCTGCTGTAGTCAAGGCAAGTCTGACATGTTGTTTGGTGTTTGTTGTTTGGTGTTTGTACACTGCTACCTGTCTGCTGAAGTCAAGGCAAGTCTGACATGTTGTTTGGTGTTTGTACACTGCTACCTGTCTGCTGAAGTCAAGGCAAGTCTGACATGTTGTTTGGTTGTTTGGTGTTTGTACACTGCTAC
The DNA here is from genome assembly GCF_037325665.1 of Littorina saxatilis. NCBI lineage: Eukaryota > Metazoa > Mollusca > Gastropoda > Littorinimorpha > Littorinidae > Littorina > Littorina saxatilis. The sequence goes on along the minus strand of NC_090245.1, from coordinate 821,365 downwards.
CTGTCTGCTGAAGTCAAGGCAAGTCTGACATGTTGTTTGGTGTTTGTACATTGCTACCTGTCTGCTGAAGTCAAGGCAAGTCTGACATGTTGTTTGGTGTTTGTACACTGCTACCTGTCTGCTGAAGTCAAGGCAAGTCTGACATGTTGTTTGGTGTTTGTTGTTTGGTGTTTGTACACTGCTACCTGTCTGCTGAAGTCAAGGCAAGACTGATATGTTGTTTGGTGTTTGTACACTGCTACCTGTCTGCTGAAGTCAAGGCAAGACTGACATGTTGTTTGGTGTTTGTACACTGCTACCTGTCTGCTGAAGTCAAGGCAAGTCTGACATGTTGTTTGGTGTTTGTACAGTGCTACCTGTCTGCTGTAGTCAAGGCAAGTCTGACATGTTGTTTGGTGTTTGTACAGTGCTACCTGTCTGCTGAAGTCAAGGCAAGTCTGACATGTTGTTTGGTGTTTGTACACTGCTACCTGTCTGTTGTAGTCAAGGCAAGACTGACATGTTGTTTGGTGTTTGTACACTGCTACCTGTCTGCTGAAGTCAAGGCAAGATAAAAATGTCCACCAAAATACCCGTGTGACCTGGAATAATAGGCCGTGAAAGGTGGATGCAGCGCCTATAGGCTGTTGATCTACTGGCCGATGTGAATGCGTGATATATTGTGTAAAAAAATCCATCTCACACGGCATTACAGCAGTCCCTCTCATGAACGGACTCCCTTGGGCCATAGCAAAACTGTCCGTACATTGCAGGTGTCCGGTCACGGGAGGGGTGACCACACCACCCCCTCCCCCAAACACTCACACAGAGACACACAAACAACAGGATTGAGTCTATGCTAATCACTTCTTGTGGCTACTAAACAATAACAATAAACTCCTAATACTTCTTTAAACGTTCTGTAAAAATGATTTGTATGAAAAGTGTTGAAAAGAAGAGATAAAATAAATCCTCAAGGCAGTGAACACACTCACCATGCACTGACATACGAAAGCAGCCACACAAACACAGCACAGAGGAGCGTGTGCAGATGCTTTGCAAGAATAAGCTTGAAAACCAGTTTGAATAAATAGCAGCAGATAGAGCTGCATGTCATAATCATGTAATTTATTTTCTTCTTGTCTGGCTTTATTGACTGCGTGCCGGTCATGTGGCATGGCAGTGACTTTTCACTCTTCAGTCGGAAATACACTGTACATAAAACAGCTCCCACTCTCCCTCACTAATGCCTACCCCAAGCCGTGACAACTGATGCTTGGAAATTGTGTGGAAGAGTACACCTCTCTATTTCTCTCCAATGCTCTTCCTGCTGACATGCAGTGACACCGGACACCCCTCAGAGTTTAGCCAGCTACCCCTCCACACCCCCCCACCCTCCCTCTCTCTCACTCCCTCTCTCTCACTCCCTCCAACCATGTACTGTTTGGGGCTGTGGCCAGAGAGGCCAGCTGCACTGTTCACTCAGAGCAAAACCCGTTGACTGTGTCGTAACTTTTGACAAAGCAAGACAACTGAAGGGTTCACAGATTAGGCAACCGACTCACTGGTCAAGGCTGAGGGGAAACAAGAGTATCTTGTCAATGAAAGAGGTTACACACAGACACACGATGCTGAGAACTGTGGCCGGTTTTTCACTCTCTTTCGCTCAGGACCTTCATCGGTTTCTGTTGTTTACGTCCAACAGACAAGAATAAAGAGCACAGTGCAGTTTCATGTTGGCATCTTCACATGTACTTCACTTCTGACCAAAACTACCCCCCCTCCTGATGGGTACACGTGCACTGAAGTTATCAGTGACTGTCATCACGCCATTGCGGCTGTGATCTTTGTACCAAGAGCCGGACTGCTCTGTTATCGATTTTGTTGTGGTGAAAATTTGACGATGGTCTGTCCATACATTGGAGGTATGACCTGCTGTTGGGACCGAAAATGAGTGTCCGCGTCCACGTTTTGCAGGTGTCCGTTTAAGGGGGGGCAAATATAGAAGGAAAACACTCCGTGCCGAGCAAATGTGTCCGTACATGTCAGGTGTCCGCTCACGCCGGGGGCAGTACATTGCAGGGAGTGCTCTAATAGGTAACATGCGCCTTGAGTCGCCTTGTGTGGTGAGATAATTATGTGCGCGATATAAATCCTCGTAAATTAATAAATAAATAAATGTTGTTTGGTGTTTGTACACTGCTACCTGCCATAAACGGACACACTAGGAACGAGCCAAAAGTGTCCCTACATTGCAGGTGGCCTGTCATGACAGGTATAGTTTGGTACAGTGGGACCAGCCCACAGTGTCCCTACATTGCAGGTGGCCTGTCATGACAGGTATAGTTTGGTACAGTGGGACCAGCCCACAGTGTTCCTACATTGAAGGTGGCCTGTCATGACAGGTATACTGTGGTCATGATAATAGAAAAGGGACAACAGAATGCTTTCATGGGAAGTGTTCTCATCAGAGGGTCCTCATATTGCTGGTACGGGTGTATGAGGAATTTTGTTGTTCTGTTGAAGTGATGAGTTTGCTATGATTTTGCTGAATGTTGGTGGGGAGATATTTAGCCTCTTCCATGTGTTGTTCTGTTGAAGTGATGAGTTTGCTAGGATTTTGCTGAATGTTGGTGGGGAGATATTTAGCCTCTTCCATGTGTTGTTTTGTGATGCTCAAAGATGCTCTTCCAGTTCAAGTGTCCAGACAGCTTTCTAACACAAAAAATAACTTATTCCCCCCTCTGCTTCTTTACCTCTGTAAACTTGTAGAGCTAGTTATTTTTCGATAATGACCCAGCAACCAAACAAATAACGAGCCAGCAACAGCCTGAATCCTCGATAGTGCAATGGGTTGAGAAGCTGTTCTGTTTCGGTACTACTTTTGCGACTGAAAAGTTCCGAACGCTCGAATGTACGAAGTATACATCTCTGGAGCAAACAATACAAACATACCGCATTTAAATTAACAACTACAGGCTTGAACACATGAATCTCCATGTAAAATCCATGAGTTCGGTTGTTTTCTGAATCTAGATCTGCCGTGCACAAACGTTCAACACAAGCAAATTCCCAAGGCAAGTAACTCTCATACTTTGTCTAGCGACAAGAGTAGTTCCCCTTTCAAATTTCTTTTCACTCAGTTTCTTCGACAACAGATTGCAATCCGACGGTCAGTTTTCAACAATATTTCATTTTATAAACAGATCACACGCAACCAAATGCACACATCTCATCAATTTAAAGAACATAAAGCGGTTTCATACACTATTTTCCCCAGAAAACTGAACTTCATACAGTTTTTAACGTTGGAACACGGGTGCAAAAGTTCGTCTGCTAGTCCCATTTGACGAAAGAACATTATCCTAAGCGATACCAAAACATGAACAGAACACACAATATCTGCCTTTACCGCCACAGCAGAATAACAACATATCTGTTCTCTTGATTTTAATCCAAAACAGGGAGTTAACAGAATGGAATGATTTGCACGGAACTATACAACCGCGCATTATTCAATCGCCTGTGCAGGTTGACTGGTTGAGTGAATAGGATTCGATCAAACTTTTGCACAAAAACTCCTCTTTTCTTTGAATAACTGAAGAAAGGAGGAATAAAGAGGTTACACACCTCGTCTCAGTGATTATTAAAAATAATGGTCGAAGTTAGCGGATCATGAAAAATGCGAGCTTCAGCGAGCTTTTTCATGACCGTGAACTGAGACAAAATCACTGAGACTCGGCATGTAACCTCTACATATTGCACTGGATTTACTGGAGTAAAGCTGGCATGTTACCTCTACATATTGCACTGGATTTACTGGAGTAAACCTGGCGTGTTACCTCTACATATTGCACTGGATTTACTGGAGTAAACCTGGCGTGTAACCTCTACATATTGCACTGGATTTACTGGAGTAAAGCTGGCGTGTGTTTATAGCCTCAGATGTTTTGATATCATACTCGTTTTATTCCAGAACTTTGACAACATTGAATGTGAATGGCCGATGTTCCTCATCTACATGATCATTGACTGTAAGTATCACCATTTAATCATGATGTGCTGAGTAAACGTTGCTGTACAATATACATACAGTAAAAGTTGCTGTACAATATACATACAGTAAAACTATAAGCACACTTTTTGTGTTTGTGCATGCGTGCTTGTGCGTGCGTGTGTCTGTGTGCGCGTGTGCATGTGTGCGTGTGTGAGTGTGGCTTGCCTCTATATGAATCCCTGTTTGACACTGCTGTGGTTGTTGCAGACATCTATACCTCTATGTGTTGCGGACATCTATACCTCTATGTGTAGAGGACATCTATACCTCTCTGTGTTGCAGACATCTATACCTCTATGTGTAGAGGACATATATACCTCTATGTGTTGAGGACATCTATACCTCTCTGTGTTGCGGACATCTATACCTCTATTTGTTGCTGACATCTATACCTCTATGTGTTGCAGACATCTATACCTCTATGTGTAGAGGACATCTATACCTCTATGTGTTGCGGACATCTATACCTCTCTGTGTTGCGGACATCTATACCTCTATGTGTAGAGGACATCTATACCTCTCTGTGTTGCTGACATCTATACCTCTATGTGTTGCGGACATCTATACCTCTATGTGTAGAGGACATCTATACCTCTCTGTGTTGAGGACATCTATACCTCTCTGTGTTGAGGACATCTATACCTCTCTGTGTTGCGGACATCTATACCTCTATTTGTTGCAGACATCTATACCTCTATGTGTTGCAGACATCTATACCTCTGTGTTGCAGACATCTATACCTCTATGGGCTATGTGTTGCAGACATCTATACCTCTATGTGTTGCAGACATCTATACCTCTATGTGTTGCAGACATCTATACCTCTATGTGTTGCAGACATCGATCTATACCTCTATGTGTTGCAGGCCATTTCCGCAGAGACAAGGTAGAGAAGGCGCAGTACATGGAGGAGCTGCAGAGTCTGCTGTTCAGTTCTGATGACGGTGAGTTCCATCAGTCTCGTGGCTCGATTGGCAGTTCATTCTTCATGTCTAAATAGGTTCTTGTAGTATCACCACCACCACTACACCCCCCACACTGCTATTTATTTTGCAAATTTGATTTGCGTTTCAAAAAGGTTTATTCATTTTGGTTGTGTTAATACAATCATGTTGAGTGTCATTTTGTTGTGTTGATACCATCATGTTGAGTGTCATTTTGTTGTGTTGATACAACCATGTTGAGTGTCATTTTGTTGTGTTGATACCATCATGTTGAGTGTCATTTTGTTGTGTTGATACCATCATGTTGAGTGTCATTTTGTTGTGTTGATACCATCATGTTGAGTGTCATTTTGTTGTGTTGATACCACCATGTTGAGTGTCATTTTGTTGTGTTGATACCATCATGTTGAGTGTCATTTTGTTGTGTTGATACCATCATGTTCAGTGTCATTTTGTTGTGTTGATACAATCATGTTGAGTGTCATTTTGTTGTGTTGATACCATCATGTTGAGTGTCATTTTGTTGTGTTGATACAATCATGTTGAGTGTCATTTTGTTGTGTTGATACCACCATGTTGAGTGTCATTTTGTTGTGTTGATACCATCATGTTGAGTGTCATTTTGTTGTGTTGATACCATCATGTTCAGTGTCATTTTGTTGTGTTGATACCATCATGTTGAGTGTCATTTTGTTGTGTTGATACCATCATGTTTAGTGTCATTTTGTTGTGTTGATACCATCATGTTGAGTGTCATTTTGTTGTGTTGATACCATCATGTTGAGTGTCATTTTGTTGTGTTGATACAATCATGTTGAGTGTCATTTTGTTGTGTTGATACCATCATGTTGAGTGTCATTTTGTTGTGTTGATACCATCATGTTGAGTGTCTTTTTGTTGTGTTGATACCATCATGTTCAGTGTCATTTTGTTGTGTTGATACCATCATGTTGACTGTCATTTTGTTGTGTTGATACCATCATGTTGAGTGTCATTTTGTTGTGTTGATACAATCATGTTCAGTGTCTTTTTGTTGTGTTGATACCATCATGTTGAGTGTCATTTTGTTGTGTTGATACCATCATGTTGAGTGTCATTTTGTTGTGTTGATACCATCATGTTGAGTGTCATTTTGTTGTGTTGATACAATCATGTTCAGTGTCATTTTGTTGTGTTGATACAATCATGTTGAGTGTCATTTTGTTGTGTTGATACAATCATGTTGAATGTCATTTTGTTGTGTTGATACCATCATGTTCAGTGTCATTTTGTTGTGTTGATACAATCATGTTGAGTGTCATTTTGTTGTGTTGATACCATCATGTTGAGTGTCATTTTGTTGTGTTGATACAATCATGTTGAGTGTCATTTTGTTGTGTTGATACAATCATGTTGAGTGTCATTTTGTTGTGTTGATACCATCATGTTGAGTGTCATTTTGTTGTGTTGATACCATCATGTTCAGTGTCATTTTGTTGTGTTGATACAATCATGTTCAGTGTCATTTTGTTGTGTTGATACCATCATGTTGAGTGTCATTTTGTTGTGTTGATACCATCATGTTGAGTGTCATTTTGTTGTGTTGATACAATCATGTTGAGTGTCATTTTGTTGTGTTGATACAACCATGTTGAGTGTCATTTTGTTGTGTTGATACCATCATGTTGAGTGTCATTTTGTTGTGTTGATACAATCATGTTCAGTGTCATTTTGTTGTGTTGATACCATCATGTTGAGTGTCATTTTGTTGTGTTGATACCATCATGTTGAGTGTCATTTTGTTGTGTTGATACCATCATGTTGAGTGTCATTTTGTTGTGTTGATACAATCATGTTGAGTGTCATTTTGTTGTGTTGATACAATCATGTTGAGTGTCATTTTGTTGTGTTGATACCATCATGTTCAGTGTCATTTTGTTGTGTTGATACAATCATGTTGAGTGTCATTTTGTTGTGTTGATACCATCATGTTCAGTGTCATTTTGTTGTGTTGATACAATCATGTTCAGTGTCATTTTGTTGTGTTGATACAATCATGTTCAGTGTCATTTTTGGCTCACGTAAGTGTAGCCTATGCGATCGTAACTTTGTCTGTCTGTGCGTGCGTGCGTATGTGCGTATGTGCGTATGTGCGTGCGTGCGTGCGTGTGTATGTCTGTGATAGAAACTTTAACATTTCCGAGTCTATGGATTACGTCAGTCTCGGTCAAAAGTGTTCGACGTGTGTGATAGAAACTATTTGAAGACGTCACATTATGACGTAAGAGGGTTAGACGTCACGCAAAGGAATTACTGAAAGTCTCGGTCATTGTTATTGTGAGCGGGCCGAGACTACTTGGCAGATCCAGGGTCTCGCTTTCTTGCACAGTTTCACCTATGCTTACTGTGTGTGTGTGTGTGTGTGTGTGTGTGTGTGTGTGTGTGTGTGTGTGTGTGTGTGTGTGTGTGTGTGTGTGTGTGTGTGTGTGTGTGTGTGTGTGTGTATGTGTGACGGAGTGATTGAGTTTGTGTTACTGTTTGTCGATTTCTTACGTGAGCCTTGAAGGCTTCGCCTCTTGTGTTTTGTTGATACCATCATGTTGAGTGTCATTTTGTTGTGTTGATACCATCATGTTGAGTGTCATTTTGTTGTGTTGATACAATCATGTTCAGTGTCATTTTATTGTGTTGATACAATCATGTTCAGTGTCATTTTGTTGTGTTGATACAATCATGTTGAGTGTCATTTTGTTGTGTTGATACACTCATGTTGAGTGTCATTTTTTGTGTTGATACCATCATGTTCAGTGTCAATTTGTTGTGTTGATACCATCATGTTCAGTGTCATTTTGTTGTGTTGATACAATCATGTTGAGTGTCATTTTGTTGTGTTGATACCATCATGTTGAGTGTCATTTTGTTGTGTTGATACAATCATGTTGAGTGTCATTTTGTTGTGTTGATACGATCATGTTGACTGTCATTTTGTTGTGTTGATACCATCATGTTGAGTGTCATTTTGTTGTGTTGATACAATCATGTTGAGTGTCATTTTGTTGTGTTGATACCATCATGTTGAGTGTCATCTTGTTGTGTTGATACCATCATGTTCAGTGTCATTTTTGACTCACATGCGAAGCAAAAGTGAGTCTATGTACTCACCCGAGTCGTCCGTCCGTCCGGAAAACTTTAACGTTGGATATTTCTTGGACACTATTCAGTCTATCAGTACCAAATTTGGCAAGATGGTGTATGATGACAAGGCCCCAAAAAACATACATAGCATCTTGACCTTGCTTCAAGGTCAAGGTCGCAGGGGCCATAAATGTTGTCTAAAAAACAGCTATTTTTCACATTTTTCCTATTTTCTCTGAAGTTTTTGAGATTGAATACCTCACCTATATATGATATATAGGGCAAAGTAAGCCCCTTCTTTTGATACCAGTTTGGTTTACCTTGCTTCAAGGTCAAGGTCACAGGAGCTCTTCAAAGTTGGATTGTATACATATTTTGAAGTGACCTTGACCCTGAACTATGGAAGATAACTGTTTCAAACTTAAAAATTATGTGGGGCACATGTTATGCTTTCATCATGAGACACATTTGGTCACATATGATCAAGGTCAAGGTCACTTTGACCCTTATGAAATGTGACCAAAATAAGGTAGTGAACTACTAAAAGTGACCATATCTCATGGTAGAAAGAGCCAATAAGCACCATTGTACTTCCTATGTCTTGAATTAACAGCTTTGTGTTGCATGACCTTGGATGACCTTGACCTTGTAAAGGTCAAGGTCAAGCATGTGAGTCGTATGGGCTTTTTCTTCTTGTTCCCATTTTCTCTGAAGTTTTTGAGATGTAATACCTCACCTATATATGATATATAGGGCAAAGTAAGCCCCATCTTTTGATACCAGTTTGGTTTACCTTGCTTCAAGGTCAAGGTCACAGGAGCTCTTCAAAGTTGGATTGTATACATATTTTGAAGTGACCTTGACCCTGAACTATGGAAGATAACTGTTTCAAACTTAAAAATTATGTGGGGCACATGTTATTCTTTCATCATGAGACACATTTGGTCACATATGATCAAGGTCAAGGTCACTTTGACCCTTATGAAATGTGACCAAAATAAGGTAGTGAACCACTAAAAGTGACCATATCTCATGGTAGAAAGAGCCAATAAGCACCATTGTACTTCCTATGTCTTGAATTAACAGCTTTGTGTTGCATGACCTTGGATGACCTTGACCTTGGGTCAAGGTCACATGTATTTTGGTAGGAAACATGTGTAAAGCAGTTCTTAGTGTATGATGTCATTGCTAGGTTTAGCTGAAGGTCAAGGTCATGTAAAGGTCAAGGTCAAGCATGTGAGTCGTATGGGCTTTGCCCTTCTTGTGTTGTGTTGATACAACCATGTTGAGTGTCATTTTGTTGTGTTGATACCATCATGTTGAGTGTCATTTTGTTGTGTTGATACCATCATGTTGAGTGTCATTTTGTTGTGTTGATACAATCATGTTGAGTGTCATTTTGTTGTGTTGATACCATCATGTTGAGTGTCATTTTGTTGTGTTGATACAATCATGTTGAGTGTCATTTTGTTGTGTTGATACAATCATGTTGAGTGTCATTTTGTTGTGTTGATACAATCATGTTGAGTGTCATTTTGTTGTGTTGATACAATCATGTTGAGTGTCATTTTGTTGTGTTGATACAATCATGTTCAGTGTCATTTTGTTGTGTTGATACAATCATGTTGAGTGTCATTTTGTTGTGTTGATACCATCATGTTGAGTGTCATTTTGTTGTGTTGATACAATCATGTTGAGTGTCATTTTGTTGTGTTGATACAATCATGTTGAGTGTCATTTTGTTGTGTTGATACAATCATGTTGAGTGTCATTTTGTTGTGTTGATACAATCATGTTGAGTGTCATTTTGTTGTGTTGATACAATCATGTTGAGTGTCATTTTGTTGTGTTGATACAATCATGTTCAGTGTCATTTTGTTGTGTTGATACAATCATGTTCAGTGTCATTTTGTTGTGTTGATACCATCATGTTGAGTGTCATTTTGTTGTGTTGATACAATCATGTTGAGTGTCATTTTGTTGTGTTGATACCATCATGTTGAGTGTCATTTTGTTGTGTTGATACACTCATGTTGAGTGTCATTTTGTTGTGTTGATACCATCATGTTAAGTGTCATTTTGTCAGAAGAAATCAGTTGAAATGAGATATTCTTGTACATCAGCAAATATTTGTGTATTCAACAGTTTATTTGCCTTGCTGACTAATCCACAGTAAAGTTAGACCAGGGAATAGTGTTATGTGGACAAGAGTGAGATATATTTGTAATGCCTTTGAACACGCTTCCATTTCAGGCCAGCTGGTGCCCAGCAAAGTTAGACCAGGGAATAGTGTTATGTGGACAAGAGTGAGATATATTTGTAATGCCTTTGAACACGCTTCCATTTCAGGCCAGCTGGTGCCCAAGTATTACTACGTTCCCAGGGAGTGTGTGGAGCAGGAGCGAGCCAACCCGGGCAGTCAGACCAAGGTAGCCTCCCCTGAGGGGACCACCGCTGGCGTCTTTCTGTGGGGACAGTCTCTCTTCATCATCGCACAGCTTCTCAGTGAGTGGGTGGGGGTGGGGGGGGGGGGGAGGTTGGTTATGTGAATGTGTGTGTTTGGGTGTGTGTGTGTGTGTTTGTGTGTGGGTGTGTATGTGTGTGAAAGTGTGTGGGTGGGTGTGTATGTGTGTGAAAGTGTGTGTGTGTGTGTGTGTGTGTGTGTGTGTGTGTGTGTGTGTGTGTGTGTGTGTGTGTGTGTGTGTGTGTGTGTGTGTGTGTGTGTGTGTTTGGATGTAGAAAGCAGTAGGGAGTACAGCAGAGCGTGCAGAAGACCTTGCTATGACCATCAGTCACAGAGTTTGATCTTGTCTGTGGAGACTGATACAATGGATGTTTCCTGTGTTACAGATGACGAGCTTCTGTTGGTCAATGAGCTAGATGTCATTCGTCGCTACCTGCCAGCACTGGAGAGACCCAAGTACAGCACGCGTTACTCCAAGTTTCAGGTACAGTACACTTCCACCATATCCCCTGTGTTTGTCTTGCTGAACAAGTGCAGCACCTGTTACTCCAAGTTTCAGGTACAGTACACTTCCACCATATCCCACCATGTGAATGCGTGATGTATTGTGTAAAAAAATTCCATCTCACACGGCATAAATAAATCCCTGCGCCTTGAATATGTGCGCGATATTAATTGCATAAAATAAAAATAAAAAAATAAAAAAATAAATCTCTGTGCTTAGAACTGTACCCACGGAATACGCGCGATATAAGCCTCATATTGATTGATTGACTTCCACCATATCCCCTGTGTTTGTCTTACTGAACTAGTGCAGCACCTGTTACGTAGAGGTTACATGCCGAGTCTCAGTGATTATCAAAAATAATGGTCGAAGTTAGCGGATCATGAAAAATGCAAGCTTCAGCGAGCTTTTTCATGACCGCGAACTGAGACCATTATTTTTGATAATCACTGAGACAAGGTATGTAACCTCTTTATTCCTCCTTTCTTCAGTTATTCAAAGAAAAGAGGAGTTTTTGTGCGAAAGTTTGATCGAATCATATTCACCCAACCAGTCTACCTGCGCAGGCGATCGATTAATGCGCGGTTGCATAGTTCCGTGCAAATCATTCAATTATGTTGACACTTCTTGTCAGTTTCCATGTTATGAACTAAAATGAAGTACACAGTTATGTTGTCATTCTGCTGTGGCGGTAAAGGCAGATAGTGTGTGTTCTGTTCATGTTTTGGTATCGCTCAGGAAATGTTCTTTCCTCGAATGTGACTAGCAGACGAAGTTTTACACCCGTGTTCCAACGTTAAAAACTGTATGAAGTTCAGTTTTCTGGGGCAAAATAGTGTATGAAACCGCTGCATGTTCTTTAAGTTGATTAAATGTTTGCAATTGATTGCGTGTGATCTGTTTATAAAATGAAATATTGTTGAAAACTGACCGTCGGATTGCAGTCTTGTCGATGCAGCCGAAATCTGGAAGGGGAACTACTCGTGTCGCTAGACAAAGTATGAGAGTTACTTTTCCTTGGAATCTTGCTAGCGATAAACGATTGTGCACGGCAGATCTGAATTCAGAAAACAACCGAACTCATGGATTTTATATTGAGATTCATGTGTTCAAGCCTGTAGTTGCTGGTTTAAATGCGGTATGGTTGTATTGTTTGCTCCAGAAATGTATATTTTGTACATTAGAGTGTTCTGAACTTTTGAGTCGCAAAAAGTAGATCCACAATGTGTACAGTCTCTACCCATGAGCTATCGAGGATTCAGGCCCTTTGTTGGGTAAGTGATTTTGGTTGTTGGGTAAGTTACCGAAAAATAACTAGCCCTACAAGTTTACAGAGAGAAAGAAGCAGAGGGGGGAATAATCCAAGTTTCAGGTACAGTACACTTCCACCATATCCCCTGTGTTTGTCTTACTGAACTAGTGCAGCACCTGTTACTCCAATTAAATTACATATTCTTACCCAACTCACATATAGCAATTAACTCTAGTTCAGTGCTGGTAACGCTGTACGCGTCCCCTTGGTAACAAGGAAGGCGCCTCTAAAAAAAGAGTGACATGAGACCCGTAAGGGTGTCTAAGCCAGCCCAGAAACGAGACTGCCTTCCGTATGCGCGCGCATACACCGCCATTTGCAATCCAATCCAAAGCTCAGCGCCAGTGAGACTGGTCGCATTTGATGTACGCTCCGGCTGTTTCAGCCGTTTTTGACTTAGTCTTTTGACTTTGTTGTTCCTCTTGGTATCTTCTTGCATCTGGACTTCTCTACTACTGTTGAGGTGAGATCGTTCTTGTTTTTTCTTGATTTTGGCAGCGTTGTTGGCCGCATTTTGGACTTGAGAAAAAATTTTCATTTCTGCAAAATTTTTTCGTGAGTCTTTGTTGTGTCATGGCCGACAATGCTAAGAAGAGGTGTACGCCTAAAAAGGTAGCTGCTGCGCCCACTTCTTCTAAAGAATCTTCTAGGAAGACTAAACAATCCGTTTCTGGTGAAGATACTCTTGCAAAAAAATCTTTTGATGTGTTTGTTGATTTGCCCGCTAAGCCGGTAGACAAGACAGCGGCCATTTTGTCGGCGAAGCCGGTTGACAAGACCGCGCACGTGAATAAACCTGCTAAGGGGGATTCTCCCCCTGAGGTGCCGGGGTTGGCATCTGCTGATGTTGCTGCTTTGTTGTTATCTCTTAGTTCACAGGTGTCTACTTTAGCGGCCGAGATTACTTCGACGAGAGCGGAGCTTCGCTCTCTTCCCTCGGGTGTGGCCGGCGTCTCTTCGCTTGCCAGCGTTCGTGCGTCTCCTGCCACTACAGTCACGAGAGCGGAGGTGCATGCCTCTCAGGATGATGAGATTGTGCCGTGTCCGCTTTTGGGTTCGCATTCCGGCGTTCCTTCTCGTTCACAAGGTATGTCTGCTGAGTTAGTAACCGGGTTCTCCGGCCAAAACTCGGCACGTGGTCAGGAGCGAGTAGCCTCAGGCGCATGGCGGCCGGGCGAAAGTTCTTATCTCTCGGCTGACTCAACCCGCTTTGGCGGCCTTTCAGTGGGGAGTAAGAGCCCTGGTACACGTAAGGAAGTTCCACTGCACTCTGCTCAGTCTGGGGACGGGGGCGAGTGTGTGTGGCTTCCGACCCCGCCCTCTGGGCGGGGGGTAGACAGTAAAGCTGGTTCTCTGCTGGACGATGGTAGTCAGTACGGGGATCAGCTTCAGGATTGCGCAGAGGTGCAAGACGACTGTTTTGATGACGACGCTTCCGGTCAGGCGGAGGGCGTTGGATTCAATTTGCCGCGTAAGCTGTCTTTGGCTGTGGCCCTGGCTGCTACTACGGCATCTAAGTATTTTGAGGAAGCAGTGGTGGAGTGCAACTCTCAGTTGGTACCTCCACCGTCTGCGCTGGGAGACTTTCGGAGTGCTAAGGACGCTAGGTGTTCGCTCCGTTTCCGTGAGTCTCCTGCGGTGGCGTTTGAGATGGCTACGGTCTTGGCGACTTCGCGCTATCAGACGCTGTCCCAGTCCGCTATGGTGCCGCTGTTGTCACAGCATGGGGTTGCCCCTGATTCGGCTTTGCCGTACCTGGCTCAAGCAGGGCGGCAGGTTCCTGGTTCTGCTGTTCGGAACTTCAAACTTGCTTCTCGGCCTATCAGCTTGGTTGAGTCTTTTTCCTTGCCTAAGGCCGTGCTGCCGGTGACTCCGGAGCTGGCCTCCTTGAGAGAGGATGGGTATAGCAAAGACAGATCGGTCCCCTATTCAGAAGCTTCCCTGTTGTCTCTGGAAGAAACAGGGAGGTCTCTCCTGGAACTAGCCTCGGTTTCAGAATCGCTTCAGCGATCATTGTCTCGGTCTATTGCTACCTCTCTGGAACCTTTTGAATTCCGCTTTGATGCCTCGGCAGAGGATGTGACGACTCTTTTGGCTACTTTGGGCAAAGTCACGCAGGAACAAATGCATTTGTCAGCCAGGCTTTACACACATGCGGTTCTCTCCCGCAGAGCGGCCTTTCTTGCTGGCTCCAAGATCAGGGATAAAGGTACGATAGAGACTCTCAGACTTTCTCCGTTTACGGAAGGGTCTCTTTTGGGCCGGGCGTCGTTTGACGCGCTGGAAAAAGAGACTCATGACGCTAGGGACTTGGCTATTGCTCGTATCGCGCATCAGGGTTTTTCTAAGTCGCAGAGCAAGCCACAGACTCAGGGCAAGACGCAGACTCAGGGCAAGACGCAGACTCCTTCCTTTGGGGGAGGCAAGGCGCAGAGTCAGAGCTCCTCTTCACGAGGCAGGGGGCGTGGTGCCCCTTATCAGAAGAGGGGTTCATTTGGTGGTTCTCGGGGGTCGGGGCGTAAGCCCAACCCCCAATGATGTCTTCCCGAGCTTTTGATCCCGTTGGCCCCCACCTTTGTGGTGGCGGGCGGCCCCTCCAGGGCCATCGCTACCTGGACACATTTGGTGTCCAGCGAGTGGATCGTGGGGATTATTCGTTCGGGATTTCGTCTTCTTTGGGCGGAGGGAAAGGCTCCTCTGTCCAGAATTCCGCCGCCTTTTCGGTTCCCGAGAGACCCGGAGGCCAAGGCAGCCGTACAGGGGGAAGTGGCATCCCTTCTGTTGAAAGGGGCTATCGAGGAGGTGCTCGATCAGGGGTCTCCGGGTTTTTACGGGAGGTTGTTTGTGGTCCCCAAGGCTTCGGGGACATGGAGACCTGTCCTAGACTTGTCAACTTTGAACAAGTTCCTGCGTGTGGTGAAATTCACCATGGAGACTCCGGCCTCAGTGAGAGAGGCTTTGCGGCCAGGAGACTGGGTCACGTCTGTGGATCTGACCGACGCTTATTTTCATGTGCTCATGCACCCGTCAGACAAGAAATGGCTTCGGTTCCGTTGGGGGGAGAAAATTTTCCAGTTTCGAGCGCTCCCTTTCGGGCTTTCGCTCGCCCCCTGGATTTTTACAATGGTCATTCGTCAACTCTGTGCCCTTGTGAGGCAGGAGGGGGTGCGTCTGAGAGCCTACTTGGACGACTGGCTGATTTTGCACCAGGACCAGGTTCTTTGCAGCAGGCACACACAGAGAGTGCTCAGTCTGGCATTTCAGCTCGGTTTCACGGTCAATCGGGTGAAGTCGGAGTTGGATCCGTCACAGGATTTCTCGTATCTGGGGATGCAGTTCAATACTCTGGATTGGTCGGTTCGCCCGTCGCAAAAGAGAGTGGACAAGTTGCAGGCTTCTATCCGCTCTCTTTACGGAGAGAATCTGTCCACGGCCCGGGAGTTGTACTCTCTGTTGGGTCAGATGGAGTCCATGGCGCCTCTTGTTCCTCTAGGCAGAGTACACAAACGGCCGTTTCAGGCAGCTCTGCAGGCGCTATGGGACCAAACTTCGCAAGATTGGAATGCTCAGATCGAATTGGGGTCTTGGTTCAGCCGGACCACAAGTGTTTGGCTTCTCCCCTGGGTGTCGCAGGGCGTTCCTATTGTTCCTCCGCCTCCTCAGAACAATCTGTTCACGGACGCCTCCCTGTCGGGCTGGGGGGCTCATCTTGCAGATCAGACAGCGTCCGGTGTGTGGAACGTCAGTCAGGCCTCTTGGCACATAAACGTTCTGGAGCTAGAGGCAGTAGCGCTGGGCCTTCGGGCGTTTCTTCCTCTGTTGGAAGACAGTCATGTCAAGGTTCACACCGACAACATGACTGTGGCGGCTTACTTAAACCGTCAAGGGGGCACTCGCTCTCAGGTCCTCTCGGACAGCGCGTGTCGCTTGCTGACATGGTGCAGTTTGCACAACATTCTCCTGTCAGCGGTCTATCTGAAAGGCACTCTCAATGTCTTGGCCGATGCTCTCAGCAGAGGGAACAAGATCTTACACTCGGAGTGGACTCTCTCCCACCAGGCTCTGGAGCGCCTTTGGGCGCAAGTAAGCAAGCCTCCCATCGACTTGTTTGCGACGAGATACTCGACTCGTCTCCCTCTTTTCGTGTCTCCGTTTCCCGACCCTCAAGCTTGGGGGGTCAATGCTCTGGAGATGGACTGGACAAATCTGCAGGCTTATGCGTTCCCACCGTTTTGCCTTCTCGGCAAGGTGATAAGAAAAGCAGAACTAGAAGGGCCGGCGTTGGTGTTGGTGGCCCCTCTTTGGCCCAGCCAGCATTGGTATCCCGATCTGGTTCGCATGGCGGTTCGTCCGCCCATTCCTCTCGGGGTTCGAAAGGGCGATCTGTTGCAGCCCAGGTCGGGCATTCCGCACCAGAATCCTCAGGCCTTGCAGCTACACGGATGGATTCTGTCCGAGGCTCTCTGCTCCGGGCGGGTGCCACAGCTTCGACTTTGAAATTGGTTCAGCAGGCACACAGGGATTCGACCAAGTCTGTATATGCTTCGCATTGGTCTTCCTGGTCCAAATGGTGTTTGGAGAACGGCGTCGATCCTCTGGCTCCGAGATCGATGCACGTAGCTAATCATTTATCCTGGTTGGCGGAACAGGGCGGTTCTCCTTCCTCTTTGCGCGTAAGAAGGTCAGCTATTTCCTCTACGCTTAGACAGCTTGGCCATAGAATCACTTTAAGTGGCGTGATAGCGAGTGTAATCAAGGGCGCCTCTCTTGATTTAGCTCGGTCAAAGGTACAGCTCCCGGCGTGGGACCTGTTTTTAGTTCTTCGTTTTTTGGCTTCGGATGATTTTGAACCTCTTCATTTAGCCAGTTTGGCTAACCTTACGAAGAAAACTTTATTTCTTGTTTTGCTCGCGACTGCTAGGCGCGGCAGCGAAGTGCACGCTCTCTCGGGTTTGGCAAAAGATATTGCCTTAGAGAAAGATGGATCTTTTACTTTGAAATTTCGTCCGGATTTTTTAGCTAAAAACCAAAAACCTGGTCAGTTATCTCCTTGTATTCGTGTTCCCCCCTTGAGCAGCGTTCTGGCTCCGGGGGATCCTGATGTTTGTAATTGTCCGGTAAGGGCCCTCAGCAGCTACCTGGCTAGGACTCTACCGATTCGCTCAAAAACTCAAAAGTTGTTGTTCATCTCACTCAACACGGTGAGAGGGAAGGATATTTCGAAGATCACTCTGACTAAATGGGTCTCAACCACCATTAGGCAGGCTTACATTTGGTGGCAAAGCCAGTCTGGCGATGTCAGAGCCGTGTTACCTCTTACTTCGTCCCGGACACATGAAGCGAGAGCTTGGGCGTCTTCCTTAGCGGTGCTTCGTTCTGGACGCCTCTCTGAAGTTCTTGCGGCTGCGTACTGGCGGTCGGAAGACATTTTCATTCACTTTTACCTGAGGGATGTAGCCTCAAGTCGTCAGGACGGCAGTTCAGCTTTGCCGTCCTTGGTGGCTGCAGGGCAGGTTCTACATTCTTAACGTGGTGAGTACCCGCCACCTATAGTAGCAATCTGCTATATGTGAGTTGGGTAAGATATGTAATTTAATCAAAAATTTTAGTAATAAATTTTCATTTGATTAATATACTTACCCAACTCACATCGTTTATTCCCTCCCGCCTCCCCGCTGTGGTGGGTGTTTGGGTCTAAAAAAAGGTGTGAGTTGGGCTTCGCTTTAGATTGAATTGCAAATGGCGGTGTATGCGCGCGCATACGGAAGGCAGTCTCGTTTCCGGGCTGGCTTAGACACCCTTACGGGTCTCATGTCACTCTTTTTTTAGAGGCGCCTTCCTTGTTACCAAGGGGACGCGTACAGCGTTACCAGCACTGAACTAGAGTTAATTGCTATATGTGAGTTGGGTAAGTATATTAATCAAATGAAAATTTATTACTAAAATTTTTGATTCTTACCCAACTCACATAGATAGCAATAACTTCGTTTGGTTGCTAAGACATTGAAGCACTCTTACATGGTAACATGGGGAGATAACTCTAAAACAAAAACCACATGCCATATAAGGCATGGTCCGTAGTGGTTATCTCCCCTACCGGTGTACTGCGCATGCGCAGGATGTATACCGGTGACAATCATTCCTTTTCCTTAAACGCACGGCGCTGGACGTGTTTGAAGTGCTCTGGTTTTTCTTTAGCCATTGGTCTTTACTTGTGTGAATAATAATAATAATAAGAACATTTATTTAGCGCTAAATCAAAAACTTTCGTTAAAAAGGCTTGCTCTAAGCGCTTGACATCTAAACTAAAACGTCATTCACACTCTTTACAATGATGTACAAGAACTTCATGTCACACTCTTTCATTCAGTATAGCACCATTCACACAGTTGTTATTCTGTATAAGACAATAAGTTAGTCTAACATTTAGAATGTTCATAAGATGAAAACAAGAGAAAACCAGACTGATTAAAACAACTGCTTAGTGCTAACAAAGCATGAATCTTAATGATAACGTAATACATGTTTAACTGTTAAGACCATAAAAAACCTATGCTAAAATAACTTCGAACTTTTAAGAACTTCTTATAAGATACACAGCACATCTAGATAAACACCAGAATGATAAAACAAAAGGCAACTCGTTAAAACTATTAAATGCATCAATGTCTAAAACACGAAAGACTCAAATATAAGATACACAATTCTCTAGAATTGTTTATTAAAACTGAAACCGACCTGCTCAAAGTAAACCATACCCACCCCCTCCCTACCCACCCCCAACCCTCCTCCTACACTAAATACTAATTATTTCTACTCTTAACTTCCCAACTACACGTTATCCATAAACTATGCACAGGAACATGTGTGTCAGCATTATGTGGCACCGACATGACTTGTGCATATCTAGCTTACAGCTAAGGGTTAAAGTTAAAGGACTACTGCAGTGAAAAATATATTTATAATAATTTAAAACAAAAGACAAAAATAACAAGCTGAATAGAGATGGAACCGTTACAGAACAGGATGGCAAAATGTTGCGACTTTAGGAGTTGTGTTTCTGGAAGAGGTGAGTTTTGAGTGCTCGCTTGAATGACTGTACTGACTGAGAGTGGCGAATGTGAGAGGGGAGAGAGTTCCATTGAGTAGATGCGCAAAATGCAAAAGTGCGTTGTCCATATGCTTTTGATTTTGTGTGTGGGATGACTAGGGTGCGGCTATCAGAAGAGGAGCGGAGTTGTCTAGCAGGAGTGTATACAGTGAGAAGTTCAGAGAAATAAGCAGGAGACGAGGCAGAGAAGAAGTGAAAGCAGAGAGTGGACAGTTTGTATTCAATGCGGGCTTGGATGGGTAACCAGTGGAGTGTGCGGCGAAGTGGTGTGACATGATCATATTTTCGTGCTTTGAGGATCAGGCGTGCTGCAGAATTTTGAACTTTCTGTAGTTTGTGCAGGAGGTAGAGTGGACAGCCAGAGAGAAGAGAGTTACAGTAGTCAAGTTTAGAAAGAACAAGAGAGCAGACTAGAGTGTTTGTAGTTTGAACGGACAGAGTATGGCGGATGGTTGCGATCTTGCGGAGTTCAAAGTATGCGGACCTACAGATGTTGGAGATGTGCTTGTTGAGTGTCATGTCTGAGGAGATGGTGAAGCCGAGGTTTCTAGCTGAAGAAGAGAAAGAGATGTCGGTATTGCCTACTTGGACAGACGAAGGTTGAGAATTTGGGAACTTAGTGGACTTTTTCATGCACAGAAGTGCCTCTGTCTTATCATCATTTATAGTTTTAACTTATTTTCTACCATCCATGACTTAACATCTAAGATACAGGTCTGAATGGTCTGGATGGCGGCATGTGTCTCAGCGGGGGAACAAGGCTTATACAACTGGGTATCATCGGCAAAAGACTGGTTTGAAACAGAATGATTTTGAATGAGGGCAGACAAGGGTTTGGTATACATAATGAAGAGGACGGGGCCAAGTACAGAGCCTTGAGGGACACCGAAAACAAGGGGGGCTGGGGCTGATCTCTGGCCATCGACAAGCACAGCCTGAGTTCTATCCGTAAGGTAGGACTCAAACCATGCCAGCGCTGGACCAGAGATGCCATACAGGGTCTGGAGCCTGCTCAGCAGCGTGACATGATCTATTGTGTCAAACGCTGCCGAGAGGTCCAGTAGGGTGAGCACAGACACATCACCACCATCCAGAGCAGACAGAATGTCGTTGGTCACCTTGAGCAGGGCAGTCTCAGTACAGTGAGAAGGACGGTATGCTGACTGAGAATGCGAGATCAGATCATGAGTGTTCAAATACACTAACAGCTGCTTTAAAACTACTTTCTCAATGATCTTTGACAAAAATGAAAGGTTAGAAACAGGGCGGTAGTTCTTTAAGACATTTACATCGAGATTGGATTTCTTAAGGAGCGGTTTTACAAGTGCAGTTTTGAACAATGATGGAAAAACACCAGACAAGAGGCTATCATTAACAATCTGGGTGAGAACAGGCAACAGAAGATCAAGGTTTTCAACAAGTAATGGTGTGGGCAATGCATCAAGTGGACAAGTCGTAGGTTTGGATTTCAAAATAATCTCTCTAAGGTCCTTCTCACTGACTTTCTGGAATGCTAAAAACGTACAGGCAGGGGAAGCATCAACATGAGTGGGTGCAGCAGAATTAACAGCTAGCGTGTCAAGTTCTGATCTAATATCAGCTACTTTCTGGATGAAAAAATCACTAAAAACATCAGGCAGCTCACTAACAGGAAATACAGTGGGGGGCCAGTCAAGCGGTTGCAAATATCAAGCAGTTTCTTGAAGACCATCGAATCTCGGTAACGTTGTTTCATCTTTCTTCCCTTCTTCATGAATTGGTGAGAGATTTTATTTTTCTTATTGAGAGAATTTTCTTAGCGTATTTGAGCGTTAGAAAGATAAAGAGAAGGTTCGGAGTTCTGCCAAGCAGGTTAGCTCTCCAGGCCAAGCAGGTTAGCTCTCCAGGCCAAGCAGGTTAGCTCTCCAGGCCAAGCAGGTTAGCTCTCCAGGCCAAGCAGGTTAGCTCTCCAGACCAAGCAGGTTAGCTCTCCAGGCCAAGCAGGTTAGCTCTCCAGGCCAAGCAGGTTAGCTCTCCAGGCCAAGCAGGTTAGCTCTCCAGGCCAAGCAGGTTAGCTCTCCAGGCCAAGCAGGTTAGCTCTCCAGGCCAAGCAGGTTAGCTCTCCAGGCCAAGCAGGTTAGCTCTCCAGGGTCTCAATCAGGCAAAGCAGGCAAAACTAAAGCTAAGGCGGCTACGGCCACAACTACTCGTAGTTCTCAGAAAAATTATCTTAGTGAGAACTTGTCCATTGTTAGTGTTCTCAACCCGGAGACTCAAGAATCATTTTTCGTTTCCATTGATGGCAAACCTACTGACAAATCATTTTTCGTTTCCATTGATGGCAAACCTACCTCCACTGACAAATCATTTTCGGAGAAGGTTCAGGCTCCTCAAGCCGAGTAATCTTTGAGTAAAGCCGATTTACTGGCTATTTTGTCTTCTTTCAAGACAGAGGTTCATGACATGTTAGCGACGGAACGGCAGATAGCTTTGTCTGCTTCACTGCCCCTCCCGTCAGGTGTTGGAAACTCTAAGTCTCTTGCGCGGGTTAGTTTAGAACCAGCTGCGACTGTTACGTCTGCTGACGTAGTTGCAGAACCAACAGTGGTGTTAGAATCGTCATCAGGAACTCCTTTCGACAAATTTTTGTCTGATTCTCAGACAACAGCACCTCCTGGTCCTCTCGGCGCTTACGCGTCAGCAGGAGGTGTTCTTGGCGAAGTACGCAAACCTGCGGCAACGGTTTCCGCTCTGGCGGAATTGCATACCAGCCATAAAGTTCATTCCTCACGTCAGCCTTATTCCCTTCCGGGGTACGGGTTGGGGTGTGAAGAGCATATGTCCGCTGCTTCCGGTAATAGGACAACAGGATCTTCCGGTTGCCATTCTATGGGGCCGGTCGGTGCTGATGCTTACCAATCCACTGCTGGTTCCGCTTCCGCTTCTGCGGCTGTGGCTTCCGGTGGCAGGATGGTATTGCCTTCTGCCGCTAACACTTCGGTGTTGGTAGTTGGCACTCATCAGCCTTCGGCTTCAGGTTCCGTTTCGGCGGTTTCCGCTGCCGTTGCACAGGCTGCATCCACTTCCTCTTCCAGTGTTTCAGCTGCCGTTGCACAGGCTGCATCCACTTCCTCTTCCAGTGTTTCAGCTGCCGTTACACAGGCTGCATCCACTTCCTCTCCCAGTGTTTCAGCTGCCGTTACACAGGCTGCATCCACTTCCTCTTCCAGTGTTTCAGCTGCCGTTACACAGGCTGCATCCACTTCCTCTTCCAGTGTTTCAGCTGCCGTTGCACAGGCTGCATCCACTTCCTCTCCCAGTGTTTCAGCTGCCGTTACACAGGCGGCATCCACTTCCTCTCCCAGTGTGTCAGCTGCCGTTACACAGGTTGCATCCACTTCCTCTTCCAGTGTTTCAGCTGGCGTTACACAGGCTGCATCCACTTCCTCTTCCAGTGTTTCAGCTGGCGTTACACAGGCTGCATCCACTTCCTCTCCCAGTGTTTCCGCTGCCGTTGCACAGGCTGCATCCACTTCCTCTTCCAGTGTTTCAGCTGGCATGAGGCAGGTGGATGAGGGATCTGTTCACAGACTTCCGGCTTCAGGGAATTTTTTCCAACCTTTTCCGGTTTCAGCACATGTCGACTCAACGTGATTGGTTTCCGGTTCTCATCCCCTAGATGATCGTTGGGATACTACTGAACAGGATGAAGAGGAGATGGAAGAAGAAGCTTCTGAAGCAGATGGGGATGCCCCTTTTCGACTTCCGGCTAAGCTGCCATTTTTGTTGGCACTAGCAGCAGAGGTTACTACGCACTATTTCCCTGAAGGGGTAGCGGTAGCATCTTCATCTGCGGTTCCTCCACCATCAGCTTTTGCTGGTTTTGCTCCTTCCAATGAGCAATCTGCGAACTTCAAGTTTTTAGAGTCTCCTTTGGTGGCCTTCCAACTTGCAAAAGTTTTCTCAAACGATGGTTCTGCCCCACCTCTGCCTTTGTTGTCAGCACATGGGGAAGCTCCTGCCTCGGCTTTGCCTTGGTTGGTGTCTCCTGGACGAGTGGCTCATCACACTGTGACCGCCAACAGGAAGATTCGTCTTGCTAACACTGGCAGGAACTTGATCAATTCCTTTGCTCTGCCAACAGCTCCACTTTCGGTTTTATCGGACTTGGCAACCATTAGGCAAGATGGTTACAACAAAGAGAAACTTTCCGTTTGTAAGGAAAAGGATCTCATTACTGTTGAAGAATGCGGCCGCTCTTCCTTGGAATTAGCGTCTTAGACTGAGACGCTGATTCGCTCTCTCTCGCGTGCGGTTACGTCCTCATTGGATCCTTTCGTGTTTAGACAGGACGCAGATCCGAAGGACGTGGCTTTGCTCTTTGCAACCTTAGCGAGGGTATCATCAGAGCAAATGGCAATGTCTGCGAAATTGTACGCGCAGGCTGTTCTCTGGCGACGGGAAGCTCTTTTGACGGGCTCTCGTCTAGAGGATAAGAGCATTCAGGACTCTCTTAGGGTCTCCCCTTTTCTCGAGGGCTCCCTACTCGGACAGGACGCGCTGAACGCACTGCAAAAGCAGTCACAGCAATCCAAGGACTTGCAGTTCGTCAAACTTTCAGAGTTGGCTTTCGCTAAACATCAGACCAAACGCAGCGGACCGCCTGTTCAGTCTTTCTCTGGGTCTTCCAATGCTGGTCAGAATTCAAAGACGAGTTCGGCTTCAAGGGGAAAGAATCGTTCTCGTCCTTACACCAAGTCCAGACCTCCTTCTTTCGGGAAGAGGGGGTCAGGTCGAAAGCCTAACCCCCAATGATGCTCCCCCGGTCCGAGCACCCGTGCACCCCCCACTCTTTCGGTGGCGGGAGGCCTCTTTCGGGCCTTACCAGCTTGGTTGAGGAAAACGAACAACCACTGGATTGCGGGGGTGCTCCTAACGGGGTTCCAGCTCCTCTGGAGCACTCACAAGGCTCCTTTGACCAGAACCCGTCCTTCTTTTCGGTTTCCGGCCAGAACAGATGCCAGAGAGGCTATTCAGGCCGAGGTCGAACTTCTTATTCAGAAACAAGCGGTGGAAGAAGTTCAAGATCATGCCTCCCCAGGCTTTTACGGACGTCTTTTTGTCGTTCCAAAAGCCTCGGGAGGATGGCGTCCAGTGCTAGATCTTTCACAGTTAAACCTATTTTTAAGGAAGATCAGGTTTACCATGGAGACACCCACTTCAGTGAGGGAGGCGCTCAGGCCTTCCGATTGGGTGACCTCCATAGATCTATCGGACGCATACTTCCACATTTTGATGCACCAAACAGACCGGAAATGGCTTCGGTTTGTTTGGGGCAAGAGGATCTTTCAGTTCAGAGCTCTGCCTTTCGGCCTTTCTTTGGCTCCTTGGATCTTTACGATGATAGTGCGCCAGTTTTGCGCTTTGATCAGAGGTCAAGGTATACGTCTCAGGACGTACTTGGACGATTGGCTGATTTTAAATCAGGCCGAATCCCTGTGTCCCAGCCACACGCAGCTAGTACTGCAGGAGGCAGCGGAACTAGGGTTCAGAATCAACGACAAGAAGTCGGAGTTGAAACCTTCCCAGAACTTCACATATCTGGGAATGGTATTCAACACAGTGGATTGGACGGTTCAACCCACGCAAAGGAGGGTAGACAAGATCCAGAGTCAGATCAGAGTCACAGCGGATCTTCCAATGGCCTCAGTCAGATCTCTGACATCCATCTTAGGTCAGATGGAATCAATGGCCTCTCTGACACACTTGGGCAGGCTGCACAAACGGCCGTTTCAGGAAGCCCTGAACGCAAGATGGGAACCGGAATCACAGAACTGGGAGACGTTAGTCTCACTTCGCCACTCGGTATTCTCGCCGTCTGCCAATCTTTGTCTCCCCATTCCCGGATCCCAAAGCATGGAGGATCAATGCTCCCGAGATATCTTGGAGCGGTCTACACGCCTATGCGTTTCCTCCAATTCCCCTCCTCGGAAGCAGACCTCGAAAGACCGTCACTAGTACTGATCGCTCCAAACTGGCCAAGCCAACCTTGGTTTCCGGATCTCCTACGGCTGGCAAGCAAGCCCCCGTTTCCTCTCGAACTCAGAAGAGGAGATCTAGTCCAACCTCGATCAGGCATCCCTCACGAAAACCCACAGTGGCTTTCCCTTCACGGTTGGCAAGTGTGCGGGAATCACTGAGACGCTCAAGGGCTTCGGCCTCTACGCTGGATTTGATCCAGGGATCGCATAGAGGTTCAACTTCTTCAGTCTGCACCTCGCATTGGTTGGCATGGACCAAGTGGTGTCAAGTTAACGAAGTGAATGCTACATCTCCCCGTTCAATACAGGTGGCTAACCACTTATCCTGGCTTGCTGACCAGGGTCTTTCTCCGGCTTCACTGAAGGTTCGTCGATCAGCAATTTCAGTTACGCTGAAACAGCTAGGTCACTCTATTTCACTTGGGGGTGTTATCTCCAGTGTGATTAAAGGAGCGTCCCTTCGATTTGCTAAATCCAAATCTACTGTCCCGGCCTGGGATTTGCCTCTTGTTTTGGAATACTTAAGATCACAAGCCTTTGAGCCTTTGCATACAGCTAGTCTTGATAATCTCACTCGGAAAGCAGTCATGCTTACTATGCTGGCTTCCGCGAGACGGGGTAGCGAAAAATACATGCTTTGTCTGGTTCACCTCGAGACATCTCGTTTGAGAAAGACGGTTCGGTAGTCCTCAGGTTTTGTCCTAATTTCTTAGCAAAAAACCAGAAGCCAAATAAACCATCTCCATTAGTTCAGATCAAACAGCTGAGCAACATACTAGCTCCGTCAGATCCGGATGTAGCTAATTGCCCTGTGCGAGCCTCAGACCTGTTTACACTACACATTGAGCGTAGTAAACTACGAATTTGAATAATATACTACGCAACTACGCAACTACGCAAGTCTGTCGTTTTCTACGCAAACGTTTTTTTTTGGTTTTTTTTCTCGTCTTTACACCTGTTCCTTGTCCCGTTGTGCTCTCACACCGCCCCGTCCCCGCCCCGTCCCTGCACGCAAACGGTATTGTCATATCACAATCCGTAATTTTCTTCATCTCCCTTGACCGATCCATGTTTTCGGCCAGCAGTCGTTTGCTGCGTGCAGCGCGTAAAGCGCCCACGGGCGTTGCTTTGTGGCTTGTTAATGCCGAATAGGCTTCTCCAAGCAAATGCCGGGCACAACTGAAAGCGTTACTGCCGGCACGAGCCGCTCAGGTTAGAGCTCGCGCTAAATGGGTCGAGGAAGGGGAGAAAAACACAAAATATTTCTTGAGTCTGGAAAAAGCACGTGCAAATGCAAAGGTTATGGATCGCGTGAAAGATGATGAAGGGCGAGTGTGTACAGATCAAAAACAAATACACAGTGTGCAAAAAAAGTATTTTATGAATTTGTATAGAAAGAAAATAGATATAGTAGATAATGTTGGTAATGTTGACGATTTTTTGCAAGGCTGCAGCGTTCCTTCTCTTTCCGACGAAGATAAGAACAGCTGCGAGGGCTCTCTAACTGCTAATGAACTGTTGCACGCACTAAAACAAATGAAAAATGGTTCTTCCCCAGGTTCTGATGGCATTACAATTGAATTTATTAAAGTATTTTGGTCTCGAGTGAGTATATTTATATCACGTTCTTTTTCAGCAGCATTTGATAATGGTAGTTTGTCTGCGTCTCAAAGAAATGCTGTCATTGTGTTAATTCATAAAGGTAAAAACCTTCCGAGAGATGAATTAAATAATTGGCGTCCAATTTCGCTAACAAACAGTGATTATAAATTACTGGCGAAGTGTCTGGCTTTACGCATGAACAAAGTTGTACATAATGTGATTAATCCTGATCAGGTTGGATATATTAAAGGGAGGCAAGTTTCATCTTTGTTAAGATTGATTGATGACGTCATAGATCAAATGAATGTGCAAGATAAACCAGGTCTTTTGGTCACCATCGACATGTTTCATGCATTTGATTGTATTTCAAAAGACTTTATGATAAATGTTTTTAAAAAATTTGGCTTTGGCCCGGAGTTTGTAACTTGGGTCGAAGTTTTGATGAAAGATGCCAAGAGTTGTGTTAATTATGCAGGCTGGTTGTCTGAGTATTTTCCAGTGGAGTCTGGAATCTGTCCATTCTCGCCTTTAGCCTTTGTTTTGGCAATTGAGTTAGTAGCCATTAAGATTAGGCAGAATAAGAATGTTAACGGTATTTCGAATTTGAATTGTTTAAATGATAGGTTTTGGGATGATATGTTAAAAATTGCTTTGTATGCTGACGATGTAACGTTATTTTTGAAAAGCGAAACGGATTTAAAACATGCCTTATTGATTTTTGATTCTTTTTACTACGTTTCCGGATTAAAGTTGAATCTGTCAAAATGTGAAGCCATGTGGCTAGGAAGTCAAAAACATTGTCAAGACACCTTTTATGATTTCAATTGGAAGAAAAAATTAAAGATTTTGGGAATTTATTTTTGTAATGACATATCAGCCTCTGACGTTGAGGAAAATTGGACAGAGCGAATTACGTCTGTTAAGCGCTTGATTGCGGCATGGGAGAAAAGAAATTTGAGTATCATGGGTAAAATTATTGTAATAAAAACGTTCTTGATCTCCCAATTTGTTTATTTTATGCAGGCATTTGTGATCCCTGATAAAGTATTAGCAGAAGTTAATAGACTGTTGTTTAGATTTTTGTGGAAAAAGAAAGAAAATAATAAAAAGGCATTTGAAAAGGTTAAAAGGATAATATTGTGTAGTGATGTCGAAAATGGTGGTTTAAATATGATTGATTTGAAACACATGCAGGCATCATTTTTATTACAATGGGCTGTCAGACTGACATCCCGCAAAGTCACGGATAAGTGGAAATGTGTTCCAAAGTCAGTGTTTTCAATGTACGGCTCAAATTGTGAATGTTTTTATTCAAATGTTAATTTTCGGAGACTAAAGGGGAGTGAACTTGTCAAATCCAAATTTTGGAAAATTGTTTTGAAAACCTGGCTTGATAACAACGTAGGCTTATGTATTGATAATAATTTATTTAATCCGCTTTTATGGAACAACCAATGTTTTGCTTATGCCGGAAATGTACTGTATTTTGAAGATTGGGCGAGAAAGGGTCTTAATAGCGTACATGATGTTTTATACAGAAACGAATTTGTCTCCTATCAGTTCATTTGTGATGTTTTAGGAAAATCCCCACGGAGAATTTTGGAATATAACATGGTTCGTGCTGTTGCTCTGAATGTAATGCACAAGACGATGCACGGAAAGAAAGAAATTGATTTGATGGATATCCCCTTATATCGTGGTAAGAAAGTACATAGCGCACAACAGTTTAGAAAAGAATTAGTAAGTATGAAAGTTGTTGAACCTTGTGCAATTGGCTTTTGGAGGAGGAAATTTAATTATGAAATTGATAAGAAAGATTGGCTGACTAGTTTTGAATCGGTTAAAGAAACAAGGTTGCGTGTATTACAATGGAAATTACTTCACAATATTTATCCCACAAACATTATGTTATGTAAAATGAAAGTTGTGGAGGACAATGTCTGTTCATATTGTAGCAATAGCGTTGATTATATAGAACACTTTTTTCTCTTTTGCCCAGTGGTGATTGAGTTTTGGAAACAGATAGAATTTTATATTTGGGTACATATGGATAAACAAATAGAGTTAACAGTGCACGAAATTATGTTTGGTGTTAAAAATCGAAAAATGCAAGCAACCCTGTTGAAAGAATTGAACCGTATAATTTTGGTTGCTAAAATGTGCATAAGTATTTATAAAAAAACAAAGGCTTCAATTCCTCTCTTTGTTTTATTCGAAAAGCAATTGCAGATCAGAAATGTAAAATTATGACTTTTATTCCTCT
>NC_090245.1:691994-786994 GCF_037325665.1 Littorina saxatilis | reverse complement strand
TGTGTCTCTTTCTGTTTGTTGTATTCATCTCCCTTCTGTCTGTGTGTCTCTTTCTTTCTGTTTGTTGTATTCATCTCCCTTCTGTCTGTGTGTCTCTTTCTGTTTGTTGTATTCATCTCCCTTCTGTCTGTGTGTCTCTTTCTGTTTGTTGTATTCATCTCCCTTCTGTCTGTGTGTCTCTTTCTGTTTGTTGCATTCATCTCCCTTCTGTCTGTGTGTCTCTTTCTGTTTGTTGTATTCATCTCCCTTCTGTCTGTGTGTCTCTTTCTGTTTGTTGCATTCATCTCCCTTCTGTCTGTGTGTCTCTTTCTGTTTGTTGTATTCATCTCCCTTCTGTCTGTGTGTCTCTTTCTGTTTGTTGTATTCATCTCCCTTCTGTCTGTGTGTCTCTTTCTGTTTGTTGCATTCATCTCCCTTCTGTCTGTGTGTCTCTCTCTGTTTGTTGTATTCATCTCCCTTCTGTCTGTGTGTCTCTTTCTGTTTGTTGCATTCATCTCCCTTCTGTCTGTGTGTCTCTTTCTGTTTGTTGCATTCATCTCCCTTCTGTCTGTGTGTCTCTTTCTGTTTGTTGTTCATCTCCCTTCTGTCTGTGTGTCTCTTTCTGTTTGTTGTATTCATCTCCCTTCTGTCTGTGTGTCTCTTTCTGTTTGTTGCATTCATCACCCTTCTGTCTGTGTGTCTCTTTCTGTTTGTTGCATTCATCTCCCTTCTGTCTGTGTGTCTCTTTCTGTTTGTTGCATTCATCACCCTTCTGTCTGTGTGTCTCTTTCTGTTTGTTGTATTCATCTCCCTTCTGTCTGTGTGTCTCTTTCTGTTTGTTGCATTCATCTCCCTTCTGTCTGTGTGTCTCTTTCTGTTTGTTGTATTCATCTCCCTTCTGTCTGTGTGTCTCTTTCTGTTTGTTGTATTCATCTCCCTTCTGTCTGTGTGTCTCTTTCTGTTTGTTGTATTCATCACCCTTCTGTCTGTGTGTCTCTTTCTGTTTGTTGCATTCATCTCCCTTCTGTCTGTGTGTCTCTTTCTGTTTGTTGTATTCATCTCCCTTCTGTCTGTGTGTCTCTTTCTGTTTGTTGCATTCATCACCCTTCTGTCTGTGTGTCTCTTTCTGTTTGTTGTATTCATCTCCCTTCTGTCTGTGTGTCTCTTTCTGTTTGTTGTATTCATCACCCTTCTGTCTGCGTGTCTCT
This sequence comes from Littorina saxatilis, assembly GCF_037325665.1. NCBI lineage: Eukaryota > Metazoa > Mollusca > Gastropoda > Littorinimorpha > Littorinidae > Littorina > Littorina saxatilis. The sequence goes on along the minus strand of NC_090245.1, from coordinate 785,807 downwards.
TTCTGTTTGTTGCATTCATCTCCCTTCTGTCTGTGTGTCTCTTTCTGTTTGTTGTATTCATCTCCCTTCTGTCTGTGTGTCTCTTTCTGTTTGTTGCATTCATCTCCCTTCTGTCTGCGTGTCTCTTTCTGTTTGTTGCATTCATCTCCCTTCTGTCTGTGTGTCTCTTTCTTTCTGTTTGTTGCATTCATCTCCCTTCTGTCTGTGTGTCTCTTTCTGTTTGTTGTATTCATCTCCCTTCTGTCTGTGTGTCTCTTTCTGTTTGTTGTATTCATCTCCCTTCTGTCTGTGTGTCTCTTTCTTTCTGTTTGTTGCATTCATCACCCTTCTGTCTGTGTGTCTCTTTCTGTTTGTTGCATTCATCTCCCTTCTGTCTGTGTGTCTCTTTCTGTTTGTTGCATTCATCTCCCTTCTGTCTGTGTGTCTCTTTCTGTTTGTTGTATTCATCTCCCTTCTGTCTGTGTGTCTCTTTCTGTTTGTTGTATTCATCTCCCTTCTGTCTGTGTGTCTCTTTCTTTCTGTTTGTTGCATTCATCACCCTTCTGTCTGTGTGTCTCTTTCTGTTTGTTGTATTCATCTCCCTTCTGTCTGCGTGTCTCTTTCTGTTTGTTGTATTCATCTCCCTTCTGTCTGTGTGTCTCTTTCTGTTTGTTGCATTCATCTCCCTTCTGTCTGTGTGTCTCTTTCTGTTTGCTGTATTCATCTCCCTTCTGTCTGTGTGTCTCTTTCTGTTTGTTGTATTCATCTCCCTTCTGTCTGTGTGTCTCTTTCTGTTTGTTGTATTCATCTCCCTTCTGTCTGCGTGTCTCTTTCTGTTTGTTGTATTCATCTCCCTTCTGTCTGCGTGTCTCTTTCTGTTTGTTGTATTCATCTCCCTTCTGTCTGTGTGTCTCTTTCTGTTTGTTGCATTCATCTCCCTTCTGTCTGTGTGTCTCTTTCTGTTTGTTGTATTCATCTCCCTTCTGTCTGTGTGTCTCTTTCTGTTTGTTGTATTCATCTCCCTTCTGTCTGTGTGTCTCTTTCTGTTTGTTGTATTCATCTCCCTTCTGTCTGCGTGTCTCTTTCTGTTTGTTGTATTCATCTCCCTTCTGTCTGCGTGTCTCTTTCTGTTTGTTGCATTCATCTCCCTTCTGTCTGTGTGTCTCTTTCTGTTTGTTGCATTCATCTCCCTTCTGTCTGTGTGTCTCTTTCTTTCTGTTTGTTGTATTCATCTCCCTTCTGTCTGTGTGTCTCTTTCTGTTTGTTGTATTCATCTCCCTTCTGTCTGTGTGTCTCTTTCTGTTTGTTGTATTCATCTCCTTTCTGTCTGTGTGTCTCTTTCTTTCTGTTTGTTGCATTCATCTCCCTTCTGTCTGCGTGTCTCTTTCTGTTTGTTGCATTCATCTCCCTTCTGTCTGTGTGTCTCTTTCTGTTTGTTGTATTCATCTCCCTTCTGTCTGTGTGTCTCTTTCTGTTTGTTGTATTCATCTCCCTTCTGTCTGTGTGTCTCTTTCTTTCTGTTTGTTGCATTCATCTCCCTTCTGTCTGTGTGTCTCTTTCTGTTTGTTGCATTCATCTCCCTTCTGTCTGTGTGTCTCTTTCTGTTTGTTGCATTCATCACCCTTCTGTCTGTGTGTCTCTTTCTGTTTGTTGCATTGATCTCCCTTCTGTCTGCGTGTCTCTTTCTGTTTGTTGCATTCATCTCCCTTCTGTCTGCGTGTCTCTTTCTGTTTGTTGTATTCATCTCCCTTCTGTCTGTGTGTCTCTTTCTGTTTGTTGCATTCATCTCCCTTCTGTCTGTGTGTCTCTTTCTGTTTGTTGTATTCATCTCCCTTCTGTCTGTGTGTCTCTTTCTGTTTGTTGTATTCATCACCCTTCTGTCTGTGTGTCTCTTTCTGTTTGTTGTATTCATCTCCCTTCTGTCTGTGTGTCTCTTTCTGTTTGTTGCATTCATCTCCCTTCTGTCTGTGTGTCTCTTTCTGTTTGTTGTATTCATCTCCCTTCTGTCTGTGTGTCTCTTTCTGTTTGTTGTATTCATCTCCCTTCTGTCTGCGTGTCTCTTTCTGTTTGTTGCATTCATCTCCCTTCTGTCTGTGTGTCTCTTTCTGTTTGTTGCATTCATCTCCCTTCTGTCTGTGTGTCTCTTTCTGTTTGTTGTATTCATCTCCCTTCTGTCTGTGTGTCTCTTTCTGTTTGTTGCATTCATCTCCCTTCTGTCTGTGTGTCTCTTTCTGTTTGTTGTTCATCTCCCTTCTGTCTGTGTGTCTCTTTCTGTTTGTTGTATTCATCTCCCTTCTGTCTGTGTGTCTCTTTCTGTTTGTTGTATTCATCTCCCTTCTGTCTGTGTGTCTCTCTCTGTTTGTTGTATTCATCTCCCTTCTGTCTGTGTGTCTCTTTCTGTTTGTTGCATTCATCTCCCTTCTGTCTGTGTGTCTCTTTCTGTTTGTTGTATTCATCACCCTTCTGTCTGCGTGTCTCTTTCTGTTTGTTGTATTCATCTCCCTTCTGTCTGTGTGTCTCTTTCTGTTTGTTGTATTCATCTCCCTTCTGTCTGTGTGTCTCTTTCTGTTTGTTGTATTCATCTCCCTTCTGTCTGTGTGTCTCTTTCTGTTTGTTGCATTCATCTCCCTTCTGTCTGTGTGTCTCTTTCTGTTTGTTGTATTCATCTCCCTTCTGTCTGTGTGTCTCTTTCTGTTTGTTGCATTCATCACCCTTCTGTCTGTGTGTCTCTTTCTGTTTGTTGCATTCATCTCCCTTCTGTCTGTGTGTCTCTTTCTGTTTGTTGTATTCATCTCCCTTCTGTCTGTGTGTCTCTTTCTGTTTGTTGTATTCATCTCCCTTCTGTCTGTGTGTCTCTTTCTGTTTGTTGTATTCATCTCCCTTCTGTCTGTGTGTCTCTCTCTGTTTGTTGTTCATCTCCCTTCTGTCTGTGTGTCTCTTTCTGTTTGTTGTATTCATCTCCCTTCTGTCTGTGTGTCTCTTTCTGTTTGTTGTATTCATCTCCCTTCTGTCTGTGTGTCTCTTTCTGTTTGTTGTATTCATCTCCCTTCTGTCTGCGTGTCTCTTTCTGTTTGTTGTATTCATCTCCCTTCTGTCTGTGTGTCTCTCTCTGTTTGTTGTTCATCTCCCTTCTGTCTGTGTGTCTCTTTCTGTTTGTTGTATTCATCTCCCTTCTGTCTGTGTGTCTCTTTCTGTTTGTTGTATTCATCTCCCTTCTGTCTGTGTGTCTCTTTCTGTTTGTTGTATTCATCTCCCTTCTGTCTGTGTGTCTCTTTCTGTTTGTTGTATTCATCACCCTTCTGTCTGTGTGTCTCTTTCTGTTTGTTGTTCATCTCCCTTCTGTCTGTGTGTCTCTTTCTGTTTGTTGTATTCATCTCCCTTCTGTCTGTGTGTCTCTTTCTGTTTGTTGTATTCATCTCCCTTCTGTCTGTGTGTCTCTTTCTGTTTGTTGCATTCATCTCCCTTCTGTCTGTGTGTCTCTTTCTGTTTGTTGCATTCATCACCCTTCTGTCTGTGTGTCTCTTTCTGTTTGTTGTATTCATCTCCCTTCTGTCTGCGTGTCTCTTTCTGTTTGTTGCATTCATCTCCCTTCTGTCTGTGTGTCTCTTTCTGTTTGTTGTATTCATCTCCCTTCTGTCTGTGTGTCTCTTTCTGTTTGTTGCATTCATCTCCCTTCTGTCTGCGTGTCTCTTTCTGTTTGTTGTATTCATCTCCCTTCTGTCTGTGTGTCTCTTTCTGTTTGTTGTATTCATCTCCCTTCTGTCTGCGTGTCTCTTTCTGTTTGTTGTATTCATCTCCCTTCTGTCTGTGTGTCTCTTTCTGTTTGTTGTATTCATCACCCTTCTGTCTGCGTGTCTCTTTCTGTTTGTTGCATTCATCTCCTTTCTGTCTGCGTGTCTCTTTCTGTTTGTTGTATTCATCACCCTTCTGTCTGCGTGTCTCTTTCTGTTTGTTGCATTCATCTCCTTTCTGTCTGTGTGTCTCTTTCTGTTTGTTGTATTCATCTCCCTTCTGTCTGCGTGTCTCTTTCTGTTTGTTGTATTCATCTCCCTTCTGTCTGCGTGTCTCTTTCTGTTTGTTGTATTCATCTCCCTTCTGTCTGTGTGTCTCTTTCTGTTTGTTGTATTCATCTCCCTTCTGTCTGTGTGTCTCTTTCTGTTTGTTGTATTCATCTCCCTTCTGTCTGTGTGTCTCTTTCTGTTTGTTGCATTCATCACCCTTCTGTCTGTGTGTCTCTTTCTGTTTGTTGTATTCATCTCCCTTCTGTCTGTGTGTCTCTTTCTGTTTGTTGTATTCATCTCCCTTCTGTCTGTGTGTCTCTTTCTGTTTGTTGCATTCATCTCCCTTCTGTCTGTGTCTCTTTCTGTTTGTTGCATTCATCTCCCTTCTGTCTGTGTGTCTCTTTCTGTTTGTTGTATTCATCTCCCTTCTGTCTGTGTGTCTCTTTCTGTTTGTTGTATTCATCTCCCTTCTGTCTGTGTCTCTTTCTGTTTGTTGCATTCATCTCCCTTCTGTCTGCGTGTCTCTTTCTTTCTGTTTGTTGTATTCATCTCCCTTCTGTCTGTGTCTCTTTCTGTTTGTTGTATTCATCTCCCTTCTGTCTGTGTGTCTCTTTCTGTTTGTTGCATTCATCTCCCTTCTGTCTGTGTGTCTCTTTCTGTTTGTTGCATTCATCACCCTTCTGTCTGTGTGTCTCTTTCTGTTTGTTGCATTCATCTCCCTTCTGTCTGTGTGTCTCTTTCTGTTTGTTGCATTCATCTCCCTTCTGTCTGTGTGTCTCTTTCTGTTTGTTGTATTCATCTCCCTTCTGTCTGTGTGTCTCTTTCTGTTTGTTGTATTCATCTCCCTTCTGTCTGTGTGTCTCTTTCTTTCTGTTTGTTGTATTCATCTCCCTTCTGTCTGTGTGTCTCTTTCTGTTTGTTGTATTCATCACCCTTCTGTCTGTGTGTCTCTTTCTGTTTGTTGCATTCATCTCCCTTCTGTCTGTGTGTCTCTTTCTGTTTGTTGCATTCATCTCCCTTCTGTCTGTGTGTCTCTTTCTGTTTGTTGTATTCATCACCCTTCTGTCTGTGTGTCTCTTTCTGTTTGTTGCATTCATCTCCCTTCTGTCTGTGTGTCTCTTTCTGTTTGTTGCATTCATCTCCCTTCTGTCTGTGTGTCTCTTTCTGTTTGTTGTATTCATCTCCCTTCTGTCTGTGTGTCTCTTTCTGTTTGTTGTATTCATCTCCCTTCTGTCTGTGTGTCTCTTTCTGTTTGTTGCATTCATCTCCCTTCTGTCTGTGTGTCTCTTTCTGTTTGTTGCATTCATCTCCCTTCTGTCTGTGTGTCTCTTTCTGTTTGTTGTATTCATCTCCCTTCTGTCTGTGTGTCTCTTTCTGTTTGTTGTATTCATCTCCCTTCTGTCTGCGTGTCTCTTTCTGTTTGTTGTATTCATCTCCCTTCTGTCTGCGTGTCTCTTTCTGTTTGTTGTATTCATCTCCCTTCTGTCTGTGTGTCTCTTTCTGTTTGTTGTATTCATCTCCCTTCTGTCTGCGTGTCTCTTTCTGTTTGTTGTATTCATCTCCCTTCTGTCTGCGTGTCTCTTTCTGTTTGTTGTATTCATCTCCCTTCTGTCTGTGTGTCTCTCTCTGTTTGTTGTATTCATCTCCCTTCTGTCTGTGTGTCTCTTTCTGTTTGTTGTATTCATCTCCCTTCTGTCTGTGTGTCTCTTTCTGTTTGTTGCATTCATCTCCCTTCTGTCTGTGTGTCTCTTTCTGTTTGTTGTATTCATCACCCTTCTGTCTGTGTGTCTCTTTCTGTTTGTTGTATTCATCTCCCTTCTGTCTGTGTGTCTCTTTCTGTTTGTTGTATTCATCTCCCTTCTGTCTGTGTGTCTCTTTCTGTTTGTTGTATTCATCTCCCTTCTGTCTGTGTGTCTCTTTCTGTTTGTTGTATTCATCTCCCTTCTGTCTGTGTGTCTCTTTCTGTTTGTTGCATTCATCTCCCTTCTGTCTGTGTGTCTCTTTCTGTTTGTTGCATTCATCTCCCTTCTGTCTGTGTGTCTCTTTCTGTTTGTTGTATTCATCACCCTTCTGTCTGTGTGTCTCTTTCTGTTTGTTGTATTCATCTCCCTTCTGTCTGTGTGTCTCTTTCTGTTTGTTGTATTCATCACCCTTCTGTCTGTGTGTCTCTTTCTGTTTGTTGTATTCATCTCCCTTCTGTCTGTGTGTCTCTTTCTGTTTGTTGTATTCATCACCCTTCTGTCTGTGTGTCTCTTTCTGTTTGTTGTATTCATCACCCTTCTGTCTGTGTGTCTCTTTCTGTTTGTTGTATTCATCTCCCTTCTGTCTGCGTGTCTCTTTCTGTTTGTTGTATTCATCTCCTTTCTGTCTGCGTGTCTCTTTCTTTCTGTTTGTTTACCTTAACTGGACCATTGATGTATTTTTCTTGGTGAATTAGAGCAGATGTCATTGACGATGTGTGTGTGTGAGCAGGGGACAGAACTTTGGGGAGTTCCTGGGGCTGCTGGCTCAGATCAAGAAAGGCATGGTGGACGGTATCCACGTCAGGCTGGGAAAGCTGCAGGTACCATTACTCACAAGTTACACCTCCTTTCACACCATTTAACACAAAATGTGTGTGTGTGTGTGTGTTTGTGTGTGTTTGTGTGTGTGTGTGTGTGTGTGTGTGTGTGTGTGTGTGTGTGTGTGTGTGTGTGTGTGTGTGTGTGTGTGTGTGTGTATGTGTGTGTGTGTGTTTGGTTGGAAGTTGCTGGACTTTGCAAGGAGAGGGGTGTGATAGGTGTAGAGGGGTGTTGTCACGCACACATGCATAAAACACGCACGCAGTCTGTCATCCACGACTCAAAACAATCTTACTCTTTCGACTACAAAACACGAGTTGACACGAACAGTAGATTAAGGACGTTTCTTACAAACAATCAATTATACATAACATAAATACACACACAACTCACTATCTAACTATACAAATCTTTCTTTCGGCAATATCCACAACGACAACAAAGATCAACCAGCATTAAAGCCCATAACAACAAAGAATAATTATTTAGAAACTTTCATACCTCTCACTTTCGCTCAGTTCACAATGACGTTATAGCTCCTGCACGTTTAGCTGTTAGGACGGGCTAAGGCTAATGTTACCGTGCTTGCGTATCCGAAATCGTTCATGAACCGGAGTCAACGAGGCCGTGGTGCGAAGCGACAGGAGTCATCGGTGACGTCGAGTCCTTGCCAGGCGAGCAGTGCCGTCGTCGAAAGTGGAGCGGCAGACATCTCCTCAGTAGTAGGCCATTTCAGAGTAGCCTCCGCATGGTGAAACACAACAACCTGGAATGGTGAACGTAAGACTTAGTTCACTGTAACAGTAACATCGCCCACCCGTCCTTATAACTTAACAACCAAGTGCAGGATTAAATGGACATAACTCTCTACTCTCACTCTCATGCATCTCGAACACACATACCAACGGACTTATACATTTAATTCTGCTAAGTATGAAGTCCAACGAATAATACCAAATTCATTCTATAAACAAAACTGTCAATCACTCTCCTTTCAACCAAAACATATTCATTCAATAACATACCAAACCATTCCCCAAAACAAACTCACAAATTCATACCGTTCAAGTACAAAGTTACAAACACGCACGTGCACACTATACATTCCGCCATCTTGGATTGACCGGTTTTCATAAGTCAATAAACAAATCTAAACCTGAGAATAATTTAACTGTAACACACACAACATAATATTTAATGATTACATACCACATCCTGGTTGCATTGAAGTAGCCATACATATCCCCTGCCGTTGATAACAGGTTTTCGGCATCTGCTCTACGCAAACAGACCCTACGTTCAACGAAGAACGGATTCGCTTGGAACGCAAGCTATCTTCCCTCGGCTAAAGGCAAAGAACGAATGAATAAAAAGGAGTATCTACGAGCTCGAATTTAGCTCTGAGTTCACCTTACAAAATACAAGTAAAAACACGTGAAATACCTGAGCACGAGCTCCACGAGACACCTGCAGTTAACCAGCGTCTACCTATGACAGGCGAAATAGAGGAACACAGGCGCTCCAATACAATACCTTTAACACCACAGCATAAAAGTATGCTAACATTAAAGCCGCTTGTGACAGGTGTGATAGGTGGAGAGGGGTGTGATAGGTGGAGAGGAGGGGATCTTCTTCAGGGGGAAATAGTTTGATCTGCATTTTCTCACCCTGTAGTCATGAGTCAACCATCATGTTGTGGGTGCAAAATGCTAACAATATTTGTCAGGGGTATTTGTCAGGTATTTGTCAGGTATTAGGTATTAGTCAGGTATTTGTCAGGTATTAGTCAGGTATTTGTTAGGTATTAGGTATTTGTCAGGTATTTGACCATCAACCTGTGATTTATATAAGTGATGAAAATGGTGTACACTTTTTGTTGAATGCTGAAGTGATGAAAATGGTGTACACTTGTTGTTGAATGCTGAAGTGATGAAAATGGTGTACACTTGTTGTTGAATGCTGAAGAAGATGAAAATGGTGTACACTTGTTGTTGAATGCTGAAGTGATGAAAATGGTGTACACTTGTTGAATGCTGAAGAAGATGAAAATGGTGTACACTTGTTGTTGAATGCTGAAGTGATGAAAATGGTGTACACTTGTTGTTGAATGCTGAAGAAGATGAAAATGGTGTACACTTTGTGTTGAATGCTGAAGTGATGAAAATGGTGTACACTTGTTGTTGAATGCTGAAGTGATGAAAATGGTGTACACTTGTTGTTGAATGCTGAAGTGATGAAAATGGTGTACACTTGTTGTTGAATGCTGAAGTGATGAAAATGTTGTACACTTTTTGTTGAATGCTGAAGAAGAAGTTGTAATTACAGTGGAACCTCCCTTTTAACACCTTCACAAATGTGACAAAATCAGGTCTTAAAAAGGAGGGAGTCTTAAAATGGGGGTAAATGTACAGAGGTTATGAACAGAAAGTCTGACAAAACAGGGTCTTAACGGGACAGTCTTAACGTGACAGTCTTAACGGGACAGTCTTAACGGGACAGTTCCCGCAGTGGGGCACTGCGGTTATGAAATTAAAGGCCCCTCCTGTTTTTGGAACCGCAGGAGCTTTCTAGTTTGCTGTTAGGTAGATTTTTGGTTCCTCTTTCCTGTCATGCTCTCTTTTTCTTCATGAATTCTTTTCTTTTTTCTGCCTTCTTGCTCATTCACCTGTATTTTTTCCAAAAATCTCTTCTCTTGCCGCTTGTCTCGCGATTCATGTATAGTTTAATCTGTTAGTGTTCTGATGTAAGTCCAGCAGTAGATAGGTTAAGCCTATTTTAACATACTGGAAACTGGTAATCTTCCAGTAGGTATTAATTTAGTTTTACTAAAGCCTGCTGGGACACAAGTAATGGGTTAGTGCATTTGTAAACAGGAATCGCTTGACAAGTGGCCCCCTTCATCCCCCCCTTCCTCGTCCTGATATGGCTCTGCGTAGTCGGCTGGACGTTAAGCAACAAATAAACAAACAAACAAACGGGACAGTCTGAACGGGACAGTCTTAAAAGGGACAGTCTTAAAAGGGACAGTTTTAACAGGACAGTCTTAAAAGGGACAGTCTTAAACGGGACAGTCTTAAAAGGGACAGTCTTAACGGGACAGTCTTAACGGGGACAGTCTTAAAAGGGACAGTTTTAACAGGACAGTCTTATCGGGACAGTCTTAAAAGGGACAGTCTTAACAGGACAGTCTTAAAAGGGACAGTCTTATCGGGACAGTCTTAACGTGACAGTCTTAAAAGGGACAGTCTTAACGGGACAGTCTTAAAAGGGACAGTCTTAAACGGGACAGTCTTAAAAGGGACAGTCTTAACGGGACAGTCTTAACGGGGACAGTCTTAAAAGGGACAGTTTTAACGGGACAGTCTTAACGGGACAGTCTTAAAAGGGACAGTTTTAACAGGACAGTCTTAAAAGGGACAGTCTTAACGGGACAGTCTTAAAAGGGACAGTCTTAAAAGGGACAGTCTTAACAGGACAGTCTTAAAAGGGACAGTCTTAAAAGGGACAGTCTTAAAAGGGACAGTCTTAAAAGGGACAGTCTTAAAAGGGACAGTCTTATCGGGACAGTCTTAAAAGGGACAGTCTTAACAGGACAGTCTTAAAAGGGACAGTCTTAAAAGGGACAGTCTTAAAAGGGACAGTCTTAAAAGGGACAGTCTTAAAAGGGACAGTCTTAACGGGACAGTCTTAAAAGGGACAGTCTTAACGGGACAGTCTTAAAAGGGACAGTCTTAAAAGAGACAGTCTTAAAAGGGACAGTCTTAAAAGGGACAGTCTTAACAGGACAGTCTTAAAAGGGACAATCTTAACGGGACAGTCTTAAAAGGGACAGTCTTAACGGGACAGTCTTAAAAGGGACAGTCTTAAAAGGGACAGTCTTAACGGGACAGTCTTAAAAGGGACAGTCTTAAACGGACAGTCTTAAACGGGACAGTCTTAAAAGGGACAGTCTTAACGGGACAGTCTTAAAAGGGACAGTCTTAAAGGGACAGTCTTAAACAGGACGGTCTTAAAAGGGACAGTTTTAACAGGACAGTCTTAAACGGGACAGTCTTAAACGGGACAGTCTTAAAAGGGACAGTCTTAACGGGACAGTCTTAAACGGGACAGTCTTAACAGGGACAGTCTTAAACGGGACAGTCTTAAAAGGGACAGTCTTAACGGGACAGTCTTAACAGGGACAGTCTTAACAGGGACAGTCTTAACAGGGACAGTCTTAACGGGACAGTCTTAACAGGGACAGTCTTAACAGGACAGTCTTAAAAGGGACAGTCTTAACGGGACAGTCTTAAAAGGGACAGTCTTAAAAGGGACAGTTTTAAAAGGGACAGTTTTAACGGGACAGTCTTAAAAGGGACAGTCTTAAACGGGACAGTTTTAAACGGGACAGTCTTAAAAGGGACAGTCTTAACTGCACAGTCTTAACGGGACAGTCTTAACAGGGACAGTCTTAACAGGGACAGTCTTAACAGGGACAGTCTTAACAGGGACAGTCTTAACAGGGACAGTCTTAACAGGACAGTCTTAAAAGGGACAGTCTTAACGGGACAGTCTTAAAAGGGACAGTCTTAAAAGGGACAGTCTTAAAAGGGACAGTTTTAACGGGACAGTCTTAAAAGGGACAGTCTTAACTGCACAGTCTTAACAGGGACAGTCTTAACAGGGACAGTCTTAAACGGGACAGTCTTAAACGGGACAGTCTTAACGGGACAGTCTTAACAGGGACAGTCTTAACAGGGACAGTCTTAAACGGGACAGTCTTAACGGGACAGTCTTAAAAGGGACAGTCTTAAAAGGGACAGTCTTATCGGGACAGTCTTAAAAGGGACAGTCTTAAAAGGGACAGTCTTAAAAGGGACAGTCTTAACGGGACAGTCTTAACGGGACAGTCCTAACGGGACAGTCCTAACGGGACAGTCTTAACGGGACAGTCTTAAAAGGGACAGTCTTAACGGGACAGTCTTAAAAGGGACAGTCTTAAAAGGGACAGTTTTAACAGGACAGTCTTAACGGGACAGTCTTAAAAGGGACAGTCTTAAAAGGGACAGTCTTAACGGGACAGTCCTAACGGGACAGTCTTAACGGGACAGTCTTAAAAGGGACAGTCCTAACGGGACAGTCTTAACGGGACAGTCTTAAACGGACAGTCTTAAACGGGACAGTCTTAAAAGGGACAGTCTTAAACGGGACAGTCTTAAAAGGGACAGTTTTAACAGGACAGTCTTAAACGGGACAGTCTTAAAAGGGACAGTCTTAACGGGACAGTCTTAACAGGGACAGTCTTAACAGGGACAGTCTTAACAGGGACAGTCTTAACAGGGACAGTCTTAACAGGACAGTCTTAAAAGGGACAGTCTTAACAGGGACAGTCTTAACAGGACAGTCTTAAAAGGGACAGTCTTAACGGGAAAGTCTTAAAAGGGACAGTCTTAAAAGGGACAGTCTTAAAAGGGACAGTCTTAAAAGGGACAGTCTTAAAAGGGACAGTCTTAAAAGGGACAGTCTTAACAGGACAGTCTTAAAAGGGACAGTCTTAACGGGACAGTCTTAAAAGGGACAGTCTTAAAGGGACAGTCTTAAACGGGACAGTCTTAAAAGGGACAGTTTTAACAGGACAGTCTTAAACGGGACAGTCTTAAACGGGACAGTCTTAAAAGGGACAGTCTTAACGGGACAGTCTTAACAGGGACAGTCTTAACAGGGACAGTCTTAACAGGGACAGTCTTAACGGGACAGTCTTAACAGGGACAGTCTTAACAGGGACAGTCTTAAAAGGGACAGTCTTAACGGGACAGTCTTAAAAGGGACAGTCTTAAAAGGGACAGTCTTAACGGGACAGTCTTAACGGGACAGTCTTAAAAGGGACAGTCTTAACGGGACAGTCTTAAAAGGGACAGTCTTAAAAGGGACAGTCTTAAAAGGGACAGTCTTAAAAGGGACAGTCTTAAAAGGGACAGTCTTAACAGGGACAGTCTTAACAGGACAGTCTTAACGGGACAGTCTTAAAAGGGACAGTCTTAAACGGGACAGTCTTAAAAGGGACAGTCTTAACGGGACAGTCTTAACGGGACAGTCTTAAAAGGGACAGTCTTATCGGGACAGTCTTAAAAGGGACAGTCTTAAAAGGGACAGTCTTAAAAGGGACAGTCTTAAAAGGGACAGTCTTAACGGGACAGTCTTAAAAGGGACAGTCTTAAAAGGGACATTCTTAAAAGGGACAGTCTTAACGGGACAGTCTTAAAAGGGACAGTCTTAACGGGACAGTCTTAAAAGGGACAGTCTTAACAGGACAGTCTTAACAGGGACAGTCTTAACAGGGACAGTCTTAACGGGACAGTCTTAACAGAGACAGTCTTAACAGGGACAGTCTTAACAGGACAGTCTTAAAAGGGACAGTCTTAACGGGACAGTCTTAAACGGGACAGTCTTAAACGGGACAGTCTTAAAAGGGACAGTCTTAACGGGACAGTCTTAAAAGGGACAGTCTTAAACGGACAGTCTTAAACGGGACAGTCTTAAAAGGGACAGTCTTAACGGGACAGTCTTAAAAGGGACAGTCTTAAAGGGACAGTCTTAAACGGGACAGTCTTAAAAGGGACAGTTTTGACAGGACAGTCTTAAAAGGGACAGTCTTAACGGGACAGTCTTAAACGGGACAGTCTTAAACGGGACAGTCTTAAAAGGGACAGTCTTAACGGGACAGTCTTAAAAGGGACAGTCTTAAACGGACAGTCTTAAACGGGACAGTCTTAAAAGGGACAGTCTTAACGGGACAGTCTTAAAAGGGACAGTCTTAAAGGGACAGTCTTAAACGGGACAGTCTTAAAAGGGACAGTTTTGACAGGACAGTCTTAAACGGGACAGTCTTAAAAGGGACAGTCTTAACGGGACAGTCTTAAAAGGGACAGTCTTAAACGGACAGTCTTAAACGGGACAGTCTTAAAAGGGACAGTCTTAACGGGACAGTCTTAAAAGGGACAGTCTTAAAGGGACAGTCTTAAACGGGACAGTCTTAAAAGGGACAGTTTTAACAGGACAGTCTTAAACGGGACAGTCTTATCGGGACAGTCTTAAAAGGGACAGTCTTAACGGGACAGTCTTAACAGGACAGTCCTAACGGGACAGTCCTAACGGGACAGTCTTAAAAGGGACAGTCTTAACAGGGACAGTCTTAACGGGACAGTCTTAACAGGGACAGTCTTAACAGGGACAGTCTTAACAGGACAGTCTTAAAAGGGACAGTCTTAAAGGGACAGTCTTAACGGGACAGTCTTAAAAGGGACAGTCTTAAAAGGTACAGTCTTAACAGGACAGTCTTAAAAGGGACAGTCTTAACGGGACAGTCTTAACAGGACAGTCTTAAAAGGGACAATCTTAACGGGACAGTCTTAACGGGACAGTCTTAAAAGGGACAGTCTTAAACGGGACAGTCTTAACAGGGACAGTCTTAACAGGGACAGTCTTAACGGGACAGTCCTAACGGGACAGTCCTAACGGGACAGTCTTAACGGGACAGTCTTAACAGGACAGTCCTAACGGGACAGTCCTAACGGGACAGTCTTAAAAGGGACAGTCTTAAAAGGGACAGTCTTAACAGGACAGTCCTAATGGGACAGTCTTAACGGGACAGTCTTAAAAGGGACAGTCTTAAAAGGGACAGTCTTAACAGGACAGTCCTAACGGGACAGTCTTAACGGGACAGTCTTAAAAGGGACAGTCTTAAAAGGGACAGTCTTAAAAGGGACAGTCTTAAAAGGGACAGTCTTAAAAGGGACAATCTTAACGGGACAGTCTTAACAGGACAGTCTTAACGGGACAGTCTTAACAGGGACAGTCTTAACAGGACAGTCTTAAAAGGGACAGTCTTAACAGGACAGTCTTAAAAGGGACAGTCTTAAAAGGGACAGTCTTAAAAGGGACAGTCTTAACAGGCCAGTCTTAAAAGGGACAGTCTTAACAGGACAGTCTTAACAGGGACAGTCTTAACGGGACAGTCTTAAAAGGGACAGTCTTAACAGGGACAGTCTTAACAGGGACAGTCTTAACGGGACAGTCTTAAAAGGGACAGTCTTAACAGGGACAGTCTTAACAGGGACAGTCTTAACAGGGACAGTCTTAACAGGGACAGTCTTAAAAGGGACAGTCTTAAAAGGGACAGTCTTAAAAGGGACAGTCTTAAAAGGGACAGTCTTAAAAGGGACAGTCTTAAAAGGGACAGTCTTAAAAGGTACAGTCTTAACGGGACAGTCTTAACAGGACAGTCTTAACGGGACAGTCTTAACGGGACAGTCCTAACGGGACAGTCTTAACGGGACAGTCTTAAAAGGGACAGTCTTAAAAGGGACAGTCTTAACAGGACAGTCCTAACGGGACAGTCTTAAAAGGACGACAGTCTTAAAAAGGACGGTCTTAAAAAGGAGCAGTCTTAAAAAGGAGCAGTCTTAAAAAGGACAGTCTTAAAAAGGACGGTCTTAAAAAGGAGCAGTCTTAAAAAGGACGGTCTTAAAAAGGACAGTCTTAACGGGACAGTCTTAACAGGGACAGTCTTAAAAGGGACAGTCTTATAAGGGACAGTCTTAAAAGGGACAGTCTTATCGGGACAGTCTTAACGTGACAGTCTTAAAAGGGACAGTCTTAACAGGACAGTCTTAAAAGGGACAGTCTTAAAAGGGACAGTCTTAAAAGGGACAGTCTTAAAAGGGACAGTCTTAACAGGACAGTCTTAAAAGGGACAGTCTTAAAAGGGACAGTCTTAAAAGGGACAGTCTTAACAGGACAGTCTTAAAAGGGACAGTCATAAAAGGGACAGTCTTAACGGGACAGTCATAAAAGGGACAGTCTTAACAGGCCAGTCTTAAAAGGGACAGTCTTAAAAGGGACAGTCTTAACAGGACAGTCTTAAAAGGGACAGTCTTAACAGGCCAGTCTTAAAAGGGACAGTCTTAACAGGCCAGTCTTAAAAGGGACAGTCTTAAAAGGGGGTTCCACTGTACTCTACTGGAAATCCCGACCACAGTGACTGGTTCAACATGTGTATCTCCTGCCGTTGTCGACCACAGTGACTTGTTCAACATGTGTATCTCCTGCTGTTGTCGACCACAGTGACTGGTTCAACATGTGTATCTCCTGCCGTTGTCGACCACAGTGACTGGTTCAACATGTGTATCTCCTGCCGTTGTCGACCACAGTGACTGGTTCAACATGTGTATCTCCTGCTGTTGTCGACCACAGTGACTGGTTCAACATGTGTATCTCCTGCCGTTGTCGACCACAGTGACTTGTTCAACATGTGTACCTCCTGCCGTTGTCGACCACAGTGACTTGTTCAACATGTGTATCTCCTGCTGTTGTCGACCACAGTGACTGGTTCAACATGTGTATCTCCTGCTGTTGTCGACCACAGTGACTGGTTCAACATGTGTATCTCCTGCCGTTGTCGACCACAGTGACTGGTTCAACATGTGTATCTCCTGCTGTTGTCGACCACAGTGACTGGTTCAACATGTGTATCTCCTGCCGTTGTCGACCACAGTGACTGGTTCAACATGTGTACCTCCTGCCGTTGTCGACCACAGTGACTGGTTCAACATGTGTATCTCCTGCCGTTGTCGACCACAGTGACTTGTTCAACATGTGTATCTCCTGCCGTTGTCGACCACAGTGACTGGTTCAACATGTGTATCTCCTGCCGTTGTCGACCACAGTGACTGGTTCAACATGTGTATCTCCTGCCGTTGTCGACCACAGTGACTGGTTCAACATGTGTATCTCCTGCCGTTGTCGACCACAGTGACTGGTTCAACATGTGTATCTCCTGCCGTTGTCGACCACAGTGACTGGTTCAACATGTGTATCTCCTGCCGTTGTCGACCACAGTGACTGGTTCAACATGTGTATCTCCTGCCGTTGTCGACCACAGTGACTGGTTCAACATGTGTATCTCCTGCCGTTGTCGACCACAGTGACTGGTTCAACATGTGTATCTCCTGCCGTTGTCGACCACAGTGACTTGTTCAACATGTGTATCTCCTGCCGTTGTCGACCACAGTGACTTGTTCAACATGTGTATCTCCTGCCGTTGTCGACCACAGTGACTGGTTCAACATGTGTATCTCCTGCCGTTGTCGACCACAGTGACTGGTTCAACATGTGTATCTCCTGCCGTTGTCGACCACAGTGACTGGTTCAACATGTGTATCTCCTGCCGTTGTCGACCACAGTGACTGGTTCAACATGTGTATCTCCTGCCGTTGTCGACCACAGTGACTGGTTCAACATGTGTATCTCCTGCCGTTGTCGACCACAGTGACTGGTTCAACATGTGTATCTCCTGCCGTTGTCGACCACAGTGACTGGTTCAACATGTGTATCTCCTGCCGTTGTCGACCACAGTGACTAGTTCAACATGTGTATCTCCTGCCGTTGTCGACCACAGTGACTGGTTCAACATGTGTATCTCCTGCCGTTGTCGACCACAGTGACTGGTTCAACATGTGTATCTCCTGCCGTTGTCGACCACAGTGACTTGTTCAACATGTGTATCTCCTGCCGTTGTCGACCACAGTGACTGGTTCAACATGTGTATCTCCTGCCGTTGTCGACCACAGTGACTGGTTCAACATGTGTATCTCCTGCCGTTGTCGACCACAGTGACTGGTTCAACATGTGTATCTCCTGCCGTTGTCGACCACAGTGACTGGTTCAACATGTGTATCTCCTGCCGTTGTCGACCACAGTGACTGGTTCAACATGTGTATCTCCTGCCGTTGTCGACCACAGTGACTGGTTCAACATGTGTATCTCCTGCCGTTGTCGACCACAGTGACTGGTTCAACATGTGTATCTCCTGCCGTTGTCGACCACAGTGACTGGTTCAACATGTGTATCTCCTGCCGTTGTCGACCACAGTGACTGGTTCAACATGTGTATCTCCTGCCGTTGTCGACCACAGTGACTGGTTCAACATGTGTATCTCCTGCCGTTGTCGACCACAGTGACTGGTTCAACATGTGTATCTCCTGCCGTTGTCGACCACAGTGACTTGTTCAACATGTGTATCTCCTGCCGTTGTCGACCACAGTGACTTGTTCAACATGTGTATCTCCTGCCGTTGTCGACCACAGTGACTGGTTCAACATGTGTATCTCCTGCCGTTGTCGACCACAGTGACTGGTTCAACATGTGTATCTCCTGCCGTTGTCGACCACAGTGACTGGTTCAACATGTGTATCTCCTGCCGTTGTCGACCACAGTGACTGGTTCAACATGTGTATCTCCTGCCGTTGTCGACCACAGTGACTAGTTCAACATGTGTATCTCCTGCCGTTGTTGACCACAGTGACTAGTTCAACATGTGTATCTCCTGCCGTTGTTTACACTGGAGTGATGTTTCACACTGGAGTGATGTTTCACACTGGCGTGACGTTTTTACACTGTAGTGATGTTTTACACTGGAATGATGTTTCACACTGGCGTGACGTTTTTACACTGTAGTGATGTTTTACACTGGAGTGATGTTTCACACTGGCGTGACGTTTTTACACTAGTGATGTTTTACACTGGCATGACGTTGCCTTTCAGTCCTTCACCTCGTCAGCCTGCCTGGAGCACCTGGACTTCCTGCAGGCCATCCCTGACACTGACATCTTCCAGCCCTTCGAGGAGAAGCAGGTTTCCAGCAGCTTCAAGTCTCTCACAGACATCCCCACCGCATCATCCATCAAGGATGACTTCCATCTCACAGAAATGGTAAGTCTCTGATAGAAATGGTAAGTCTCTGAAAGAAATGGTAAGTCTCTGACAGAAATGGTAAGTCTCTGACAGAAATGGTAAGTCTCTGACAGAAATGGTAAGTCTCTGACAGAAATGAAAAGTCGGTTTCACCTTTGTGTATGAGATCTTGTGAAACAGTAGGGTGGGTTGAAAAATCTTGTGAAACAATATGATAGGTGAAGCATCTTGTCAGATACATAGAGATTACACAATGTTCTATTTATAACTCACGTTGGGAATCCCGAGAGACTTTCTTTGTTTAGTGGGGCACTTACGGGGGTCGAGGCTTGCCGAGGGATTCCCAACGTGAGTTACAATAGAACATTGTGTAATTTCTTTAGTACACTTTAATGCGGTAAGACGTGTGTTGTTATGTTTTTATACACATCACTCCGTCTGTTTACATCCCATACAGGACCTCGACGCCTGATCCGGAAGTCTGTGGTCAATGGATGTGTTTCGTACATCCGAGCTTGAATGTAGTCCGATCATTTGATGTGATATTTGTCAGCTTCTGTTGTCAGCTGTGCTCTCACCTTATATTGAGTTCACACTGCAACACTCTGGAGAATCAAAACATCGGCCAAACATGACGTATTTTGGAAACAAATGTTGCAGTTGAGTAATAATCCAGCGTGTGCCTGTGGCCACGCATCAGACTTTCTTTTAGATTGCCCTCAATACGATAGAGACCGAACCAGAACAATAAGTACTCTCCCCACTGATCAAATTACGATATCAAAACTCTTATTTGGTGATGCAAGTTTGTCAAAAGAATTAAATGAATTTGTTTTTGATAAAGTCCAGGAATATATTATTTCAACTGGCCGACTTGGGGCAAAACGAATTTGAGTGCAGTATGCCCCATTCATTATAGATAATTTAAGTCTAAATTTAATTAAGAAGTTATAGCGATTGTTATTGGTATATGCAATTGTGATGTATACTTATGTACTCTCTCTCTCTCTTTTTCTCTCTCTCTCTCTCTCTCTCTCTCTCTCTCTCTCTCTCTCTCTCTCTCTCTCTCTCTTTCTCTCTCGCTCTCGCTTAATCTCTCTCTCTCTCCCTCTCCTTTCCTCTCTAAAGGTAAACTTTTAAAATTTTTAATTTTTAATTTTTCAATTTTATTATTGTGTGTTTGTGCGTCCCAAGGACAGATTGTAAGAAAAGGCATAGCCTTAAATCTTAATCCTTGTTAAATAAAGTTCAATTCATTTCAATTCAATTCAATTCTCTCTCTTTCCCTTTTATATTCTTTGTCCATTCTATTGCCGTGTCCTGTCTCCATTATGCCTTTGCTTTTTGTCAAATATGTATATATGAGGCTTTGCCAAAAGGTGCTGGGGGGGTGCTTGGACATTTGTGACAAACTAAACCTTTTCAGTTGATTTTTTTTGGTGTTTTAAGTGATACATTAGTCTTTGATGAACACATTTGTGTAATAAAAGAATGGTTTGTGCATTTGGGAAATGTGTACGGTTTGATAATATGCCATAAAACGCCAATTTTGAGAAAAGCCACATGTGCAACAAAACTGACCACAGAAGCCATTAATATCATTTCATACAACTGGTAATGATTTATTTCTAGTAAACAGACCCTGCAGAAGCATTATCAGTCTTTAAAAGTACATTTGGAGCCAAATCTTGAATGCAGTGTCACGTAATGTCGCAAAACGCTCAAACATCATAAAAGTCAAAACTGATACTTTCTGCTAAGTAACCACAAGAAGTATAAACCCTAAAATAAAATATAACACTTCAACAGAAACACTGACACATGTTAAAAATATCCCTAAAAGTTGTTACAGTTTGCTCAAACTAGTTAAACATGTTGTTGTAGGTGTCACGTGTTACAAAAATATTGATGGACATGAAAATATTCATAATATTTGAAATAACAACCAGAATGTTATACATACACTAACTTTTCATTTACAATCTAAAGATTAGGTTATTTATGGAATATGAAAACAGAAACAATAGCAAAACATGTTAAAAGCAAGTCATAACAGCATTCTACGTGTCACATGTTACACTGTGTGAGTGGACATGAAATTATTCAAAATGTTATAAATGACAACTGTGATATTAAATAGACCTTTAGGATACATTCATATTTTGAAGATTAGGTAATTATGGAACATCAAAGCACCACAAAAAAAGTAACATCATGTTCAAAACAGGTCAAATCTGCGTTCTACCTGTCACGTGTTACATGGAGTCAGTGGACATGAAATCAATGAAAATGTCAAAAATAACTACAATATTCAAACAGACATTTAGAATACAGTTTTAACCTAATGTCTATGTACATCTGGAACAAGGTTCTCAATCAAATCGAATTTTTTTAATTAGTTGTACGTAAAATCCTAGCAAAATCCAAATTTAAAAAAAAAAAACTTTGATTTTTTTTATGTTGGGGAGGGGTGTTAAAACAATCTCATGAAAATATTCCTTCCCCCTGCTAACCCAAAAGCATTTTTTCAGCTTTGGCTACAATATTTACAAGGACATATATGTCTCCTCCTAAATCGTTGCACGGATATGAACGTATCCTCCTGAATCGTAACACGGATATTAACAAAAACAGAGGATCGAATTTTTCTTCAATCAAATTTGCCTCCAAAAGTAGCAAGCAGTTGTATATAGGTTACACAATATGCAAGATAATCAGAACTCGGAGTGTGTAAGCTATTTATCCCATTACTCCGACGTTTTCATTAAAAACACTTACTTTTTCCACTAAAACCTGCCCGTGCCTGTTTTCAGCTTGCCAAAAGCCTCCGCAGTCGAAATTCATGTCAATGAATTCATGCGCATAGCTAGTTCCCATTTGTCAGCATAATGGACGGCGTCATTCGACTTGTATGTAGACATTCAGTCATTCAAATTGCTTATAAAAAGGTCTGCTATCTGCTTTTACATTTTGAAAGTCATTTTAAAATATCCTTGTGTATCATGTATATGACATCGACTTTCGTTATACTCAATTCGGCATACCGGGTTTATATTTTTACCAGAATTGCGCACGATAATGGCAGCGCAACAAATTCAGTTCGGGCCGTGCTGGTTTGATCGTTGACCCAAGTCAGTTTGCATGCAGTGTTACTGTTTGTCAGTCGGGGATAGAAATGTTGGCTGTCATCGCGCTGTTATGTTTTGGTTTTCACACGTGGATCACTTACATATTCAGTCGGTCGGGTTTTGTGTGTGTGTGTGTGTGTGTGTGTGTGTGTGTGTGTGTGTGTGTGTGTGTGTGTGTGGCCGCCCTTCGTGGTCGGCTGGGCGTTAAGCAAACAAACAAACAAACTCTCTCTCTCTCTCTCATTCTCTCTCTCTCTCTTTCTCTCTCTCACTCTCTCTCTCTCTCTCTCTTTCTTTCTTTCTTTCTTTCTCTCTCTCTCTCTCTCTCTCTCTCTCTCTCTCTCTCTCTCTCTCTCTCTCTCTCTCTCTCTCTCTATCTCTCTCTCTCTCTCTCTTCAGGAACCGACAAGGAATAAGATGAAAGTGTTTTTAAATTGATTTCGAAAATTTAATTTTGATAATAATTTTTATATTTTTAATTTTCTGAGCTTGTTTTTAATCCAAATATAACATATTTATATGTTTTTGGAATCAGAAAATAATGGAGAATAAGATGAACGTAAATGTGTATCGTTTTATAAAAATTTTTTTTTTTTACAATTTTCAGAGTTTTAATGACCAAAGTCATAAATTAATTTTTAAGCCACCACGCTGAAATGCAATACCGAAGTCCGGGCTTCGTCAAATATTACTTGACCAAAATTTCAACCAATTTGGTTGAAAAATGAGAGCGTGACAGTGCCGCCTCAACTTTCACGAAAAGCCGGATATGACGTCATCAAAGACATTTATAAGAAAAAATGAAGAAAAAAAGTCTGGGGATATCATACCCAGGAACTATCAAGTCAAATTTCATAAAGATCGGTCCAGTAGTTTAGTCTGAATCGCTCTACACACACACACACACACACACACACACACACACACACGCACACACCACGACCCTCGTCTCGATTCCCCCCTATACGTTAAAACATTTAGTCAAAACTTGACTAATAGGGGATATACCGAAATAACTCTGCAAGACGCGATGAGAGTTACGTCCCTTGAAACACGAAACAAACTTGGGAAGCCATTAGTGATGCCAGTGAAACGTTGCTCGTGGGGAAAATGTAATTCAGACGCCAGATACCCTGAAAAACTACATGGTGTGGTATTTATACCATTTGTGAAACCAGGGAAACACAATTATCATTTAGATCGCTGTCTGAGATGGATTAAAGCGTGCGGACGTCCCCACACACAACTCTCTGTCGACAAGTTAAAACCATGGACATACGTCTGCAGCAAGGTAATAGATCTATACATTTTATACGAATGTGATCGTTTGTTACTACAGGGGAAGTTAAAGTCAACTTGAGGAAATGTTCATTGTGTGTATATTTTGGGCGTACAGAACTTTCATTTTAGCAAGTGCTCTGTCGAGTCAGTGTGCGAGGAAGTTAAAAAGATACTTGTACTGTTGCACTTTGTGTTGGTTTTGGCGGCATTCAATGATTCATCCAATCATTGTACTTTGTGGTGGGGTTGGGGGTCTTTGAGTCCTGTTGTACTTTTAGTTTTACTTATTTCCATTGGCATTATGATGATTATGGCACAACCACTATTTCATTCTTTTTTTTTTTAATCAAATCTAGTCTTTCAACTTGTACACTTGGATTCACAGTTTCATACGGTGGATTTAAATAATTTTATGCATGTTTACATTTCTTTCCAAATTAGATATACAGGCATGTCGCACAATCAAAAATATTGGGGTGGGGGGGGGGGGGGGGGGAATGTGTAAAATGAAAATGCTAGGGGGGGTCCCGAAAGAAGCAAAATGCTGCTCTATCTGTGCTTAGAAGTTGCCAAAAAATCATTGTTTTAGATTTGACAATTTATACTTGCTGCAGTACTCCCAGTCTGAGTAGTATCCCCCAGACTTGCGACGAAAAACAAATTACAAAGTAAGTGATGGTTGTCTCCTATGTTTCAGCACTTTGTTGATGGGAAACCAACGGAAGAAAATCCTGATCCCCTACCTGCTGCTGATGGAAGTCACCCCAAAACAAGGAAACTACTAGGCAGGCATGATTTACCAAACTCTCTAACAGCACCAAAGAGGAGAAACTGTTCCAAGGGTTACACTGATCAGGCTTCTGTTGTGAACCAGGTAAAAGGAGTGCATTGTAGATTTGCATACAAGGAAAACTTAAAACCTATCATGATAACTTCCAAGCGCAGGGGCGGATCAGTTGCTTTGTAAGGGGGGTGCACTTTGAATCGAAAGTGAATGTGATGGGCGCGAAGTGCCCGAATTTGCTCGGGGGGTGTCCGGGGGCATTGCCCCCCCCCCCCCCCCCCCCTGGAAAAAATGTTTGGCCCAAAGAAGCAAAATGGTGCCATCTGGTGCCATTTGATCTTAGAAATGGTCATAGAATCAGCATTCCAATTTTTTTATATTTTTTTTGCTGGAGGGGGGGGTGCACCTGCACCTTGTGCACCCCCCCCCCCCCCCTCGTTCGCCCCTGAAGCGCACAACAAATTGAGTTACTGTGAGTGTGTGTGTGTGACTGTGATGTAATATTTGGCTTCATTGACCGAAATCACAGAAAACGCAACATGATCTGCGAAATTGCTGAAAACTAACATACCTGGTGAAAGT
This sequence comes from Littorina saxatilis, assembly GCF_037325665.1. Taxonomy (NCBI): domain Eukaryota; kingdom Metazoa; phylum Mollusca; class Gastropoda; order Littorinimorpha; family Littorinidae; genus Littorina; species Littorina saxatilis. Next base: position 761,761 of record NC_090245.1, on the reverse strand, counting down.
TAAAAAGAGTACCTTTTGTCAAAGGTAAAATTGACTAATTTTCTTTGTGTGTGCTGCAGCTGGCTCAACCTGGAGACGGGGAGACTGGGAGACCACCTATTGCTCAACCTGGAGACGGGGAGACTGGGAGACCACCTATTGCTCAACCTGGAGACGGGGAGACTGGGAGACCACCTATTGCTCAACCTGGAGACGGGGAGACTGGGAGACCACCTATTGCTCAACCTGGAGACGGGGAGACTGGGAGACCACCTATTGCTCAACCTGGAGACGGGGAGACTGGGAGACCACCTATTGCTCAACCTGGAGACGGGGAGACTGGGAGACCACCTATTGCTCAACCTGGAGACGGGGAAACTGGGAGACCACCTATTGCTCATCCTGGAGACGGGGAGACTGGGAGACCACCTATCAAGTGTGGAAATTGTGGCCATGTTGTACAATTAAGCCCAGAAGAGGAGCAGATGGTGGTATCTCGGGCTTTTGTGAGTCAAATGTTGCGTTCAGACAAGTCGTGTTTCCATTACACTGGTGTCCCTTCTGTTGAGCTTCTGAAATTTATTTTCAATTGGGTGAAAGAGGCGGGCGACACAGTGAAAAACTGGGGTGGAAAACACAAATTGTTTGCAGGCAGAGTTAATGGAAAGGGGCGTCATGGATATAAAATGACCAAATTTGAATGCATGATCTTAACACTTGTGCGAATCAGGAAAGGTTTCGACATGGAACATCTCTCGTTCCTTTATGGAATTTCACAAGCCCAGGTCAGCCGCATATTCACAACATGGGTGAATGTCCTCAACCAGTGCTTTGCGCCCCTCTTGTTGTGGCCAAGGAAGGAACTTTGCAAAAAGAACTTGCCAGAAGCCTTTGAAAATTATCCAACAACAAGGTGTGTCATCGATTGTACAGAGTTGAGAATTGAAAAGCCTTTTCGCCCCAGGGCGCAGCGACTGACCTGGAGCAACTACAAACACGGCAACACAAGTAAATTGCTTGTTGCAGTGTTGCCATCTGGAGCAATCATCTTCAAATCAAAGTTGTATGTTGGATCAATTTCGGACAAAGAAATAGTGAAGAGGTGTGGATTTCTGGAAAAACTTGAGCAAGGGGATGATGTGATGGCCGACCGAGGCTTTAATATCAGAGAGTTGCTCTTGCAAAAGAAAGCAACATTGAACATACCATCCTTCAGCAAGGGTCGTCCGCTGTCGAGCAAGGCTGTCCAGCGCTCTCGCAAAATAGCTTCTGTGAGGATACATGTTGAACGAGCAATAGGCAGAATGAAAACATTCAAGCAAATCTCTGGTATTATCCCCATGAAAATAAGATTTCTTCTCAATCAAATTGTCACCATCGTGTCAGTTTTGTGCAATTTGCAGGCGAGATTATGCTGATCTGTTCAGACTGTTGACATTTTGATTCTGGGACAGTTGTCAATGTACGAGATAATTATGAAGATTGTGGATGCAAAGTGTGCACATATATATGTAATCTCAAATCAAATCGCTGCTTCACACTCAACATTGTATCTCGAGATTGATATTCCATGTTAATTACAGCTGTGTGTGGAGGGAGAGAGAGAGAGAGAGAGAGAGAGAGAGAGAGAGAGAGAGAGAGAGAGAGAGAGAGAGAGAGTTTCATATGTATATATATATATATATATTGAAAAACAAAATGAAGTTCTGTTTATTTTTTATTCACTGCTTAGTTGTGCTTACAATGAATAGTAATTTTAGTATATTTTTACAAATTTAGTGACATGGACCTAGAGGCATTGCATGCCTAGTCACGATTAAGGAAAGGCACAGCAATGCTGATCAGATTTATCATTTTGTGACCAATCGGCTCTGCTATGTGTTCCTTTGTCTGGACTGGTACCGTAGCGACACCCAAGCCAATGCAACTCTGTCCATTTTTTTTTTTTTGTTTCAAGATTTGTTCAGTTGACGTAATATGCTGATGAACATGCAGACCACAACAATAAAGTTTCACATTATACATATTTTCGTTTTGTTTTACTTTTAGTCTAATGTACAACTACCATTCACATAATGCTGACCTGTGTTCATCAATTGTCAACAATAACATTTTCTTTCGGGTTGCCATACCCGGCGCTTGAATGGGCTTTCTTTAATACTTTTTTTTTCGTAGCTGCTCGCCATTAGTAAACCCAGAATGTACAACTTGGTTAAGGCGGACAATTACGAAAGAAGATGAAGAAAGAACGCGCTTTCAAAGGCTAAACACGGCACAACAAAAAGCTGGCTACATTTACCAAAGTCTCTAAAACGCAACATATAATATATAAAGTATAATGTGCATGGGGAAAATAAATCTTAATCCTTTGTCTTAGCCCTGCGCCACAATTCTCAGCATAAAGGGATGTCCACACTGAATCGAGTGAACATGTTGAAAATTGACAATTTTGTAGAGGTCAAGGTCAGAGTTCAAGGGGTGAGGTGACCACCCAAAACAGTTTCCCTGTAAACTCAAAATTGAAGTTTTGATAAATATCGCAGGTAGCATGTCGCATAAAAACACGAGGAAAGTTGTAGTGTAAGAAAAAGCGGACAGGTAACAGTTAAAAGCTGGAATTGGAAATATCTGGAATATGTACAAGATGAATTTCAACACTTCAACAAAATTAAAAATAATAACAATAAATCATGCAAGGAATAATGGCGGTAAACTGCTATCAGCCCCAATTAGCATTCCGTGTGCAGGCCATTGCACAGTATAGTACTACTACTAGTAGTATTGGGACAATGAGACCAAAATTCTAGTTTTGATAAAAAAAATATCAATTCAAATTTAATATTAGTTTTCAAATTCATCAAAATGTACAGCTCTCTATAGTCGGCTAGAATTTAAGCAATGAGTAACAAACATCAAACTGCGTCTCTCTCTCGACAAACGGACAAAAATCATTGTTTTTAACCAAAGAACAAACTTGATGATGGCATTGAAGGTCATTGTCTTGGCACTGTGAAAAAATTACAGCAATACATGCACCCAGCTGTGGTAGAAACTGTGACCTAAAGTATTATTGTGCTTAGTGTGAAGCTGGTCTTGTTTCAACTTTTTAAGCAAAAACAAATTGACATTTTTTTACTTTTCAGTTTCTTTGACCTTGTGTGTCTACTGTGTCACTCCAAATAGATGTGGTTCAACCGAGACGTAATGCTCTAAATCAGCAATGTATCCAACATAGAGCATGGTACCAGCAGATGCAGGAGCATGAATCACAATACTTCTTGGCTGAGTAACCACTGTTATTGACAGTCCCAGTACTCGACTTGTGCCCTCCACAGCAAGTGCATCAGCGCTTGTTCCATTTTTACGGAGATCTGTTACATATTGATCAAAAGATTTACCCACAATAAACAATCCAACAACAACTTGCTCGGCATGGCTCATGTTATCTAAATAGTCACAAACCAGCTTTCTAATGGAGCCTGCAGAGGAATTTCCCTGTCCAGTCCTAGTGAGCTGATTGCTTATTGCATGAAAAAAGCAATTTCCATCACTTGGTGTCTCCCCACGTAGTCTGAAATTCTGTGACTGAAGAAATGTAGCAAACTGTTGCATAGACGATTGAACATGGTCAATATGTTTTTGATGCGAAGCAATACTGGCAGAAATTGTCATGTCTATCACATTCACAGGGTTACAAAATGCCGAGTTGTCCATCACATTCACTCGGTCAGAGATTGTTGTGGAAGAAGATACTATTCTGTCAGACATTACATCCATTGGGACAGCGTCTACTGTGTCAGAAGAGACCATCTTTGTCCCAGTGGATGTGGTGTCTGACCTAGTTGTCTCTTCCGACTCAACAGTTTCAGTCTCAGTGGATGTGGTGTCTGTCTCTTCTGACTCAACAGTCTCTGTTCCAGTGGATGTCGTGTCTAATATAACGTGAGAAGACACAATTGTGTTGGACACTACATCCATTGCGACAGAGACTGGTGTGCGAGACAAAACATGTGCTTTCCATGTGTGGAAAAAAGTTGGGTAGAACTGCTTGAGTTTCATCCTTGATGCTTCCCACCATTCCTCATCAAAGTCGATGGGCACAACCTCAACACCTTTCCTTGTGTACACCACCAGCACACCTGACTTCAGTCCAGTTACAGCCATTTGACATTGAAGTTGACAGAAGTATGCATGGTCCCTTTTCACTCTATACTTGTCATTATCGAGAACACAAAAGTCAGACAATTTCATTGCCAGACGTGGGTGCATGTTCTGTTTTGAATACAGGCATTTAATTTCAACAACAAACTTCCCACAATGACTGCAATCAACGACTGCATCAGGGCTACCGGCTAAGAATGAATCCGTTTCGGACACAACTAACCCAGGAAAACGAACAGAGCATTTTCTGTGTTTGTACCGATGAAGCTTAGTAAAGAGGGTCAGAGCTCTGTGCTCTTGCGTTCGCCCAAATTTCACTGCTGCTGGCAAATTGCCGTTGTCCAGACTAGATGGACTAACAAGTCGTTCTGCTGTATTTGCGTAGTTAGTTGAACTGAGAACTTTCTTTATAACAGATGCTGTAATGAGCCCACTTCTCATTGTAAACCAGTTCTCATTTTGGTGTTGGCCTGTTGTGTCTTCCTCTATTTGTTGTCTTTCGCAAGAGGAGTACAACAGACTGTCAAGAAATTTGGTACTGCAGTCACAGTCAGCACACTCACAGTGATGGTCTCTCAAGAATGTAGCCAGGCGAACCGATGGTGAGTCAGTTCTGAGAGGGGGTGGTGCTGGGGCAGATGGCGTCTGACGCGGCTCCCAAACATCCAAAAAGCATGAGGAGGGATGGAGCTCTTTCAGGCCTTCGAAAAAAGTAGACACCTGTGGTAGCTGTACTGTGCTAGGAATAGGCTTGTAGTTTTCCTCTGATGGCCGAAGCTCCTTTGGCCTGAAATAAACAAGACAGAAAACCAACCTTGTTGTGAATCTATGAAGACCACGTCGCTGAACCTCCATGTTTCAGAGTTATTTTGATCACACAAAGTGAACACACAGACACAAACATGCACAGTTTCCTCAAAATCTGTGAACAATTGGAATATAAAGTTTGGTTTTCTTCTTGAAAAGTATGTAATTAAATTCAATAGAGGCCTATCCCTGTTATGCAATTTCGTATGCATTAAAATTAGTCAATGTTTAGTAACTTCAGATTGAGGAATGAAAACCACATTCAATGCAATACTGTAATGGGTCTTTCTGTTCAATCATGCGTTCATCATTTCATGGTCAATTTCACTGTCACGTCACTGGAAGGACAAACACAGGGGAAGATAAGTCATGCATAAAATGTGTTTGTGTATAAATTATTCAGCACTTAGCATGTAAGAGTGAACTCAACATTTTTATGTCACGATTATCAATGTTGACATGAATATTTACCGATTCCATGAAAGGAAAAATTCTGCCCAAGTAAGCCTTTAAAGGGAGGGCAACTCTTTGCCGACTGCGAATTCCATTCGCAAACTATGGTCGCACTCGCAGCTCAGTTTGATACTAGCTTAACGGTGTATGCAAAATCAAAAAGAAAAGTTTGAGAATGAAAATGTTTAATATTTTGGTTGTTACTTTACTCCATGAGGCATAATTGTGTAGATTTTACAGATATATTTTAAGAGGTCAAAATCAGGTTACACGCCTTTACTTTCTTTAGAGGACCAAGCCCACATGCTTTAGTCATTGCTAATAAACGTAGTCAACTAAAAACTACAAAGCAAATAATCTTCAGACTTATCTATTTGTGGCTGAAAAATAGCTCAGTCAACATAGCAATTTTTGTACCCAAATTATATAAAATGAATTTAGGAAATAATATTCTGACTTACTGAGCATCCTGTCCTATTGTCGCTTGGTTCTGGCATGTCTCCACATCAGTGATGAGCATGGCATTGTCGTCTATGTTGGAGCGACGAACCCATTGACAAGCTCCCGATGTCACGCTGACTTGTTTATCCTCCACAAAGTTGATGACTTCATATAGTGATGCCAAAATGTGACGACAGCATCCATCCATGCTGTCAACAAAACACACAGAAAAGCAACTTAAACAAAAATTACTCACAAAGAAAGATCAGGACCACACACTTTTTTTGTGCACATTTCATATCAGTGAGACATAAGCTTTCAAATGATACCAAAAAAGAAAACAAATTTGCCTAATGGTGGATTCACATTCCCAGGGGCTAATGATCATTTATATCCCTGATCTTCCACAATGGATGGCCAGTGGGTCAACATCCCCTGCTCATCACCCCCCCCCCCCCCCCCCCCCATCATCTGGATCTACCAATTAATGTTTTGTTATACCCTGGCCTTGCCATTCGAGCTTATTCATTATTACATTCAAGTATCAATAAATCATAGTCACACTTACCCTCCTTTACATGAACAAAAAGCCGAGAAAATTCTGCTTCTGTTGTCGGTCCCTACATCAGTGATGATAGCCCAGGTATAATAAAACGCCTTTCCACTCACTGGGTCTTTATCACGTGTTCTGGGCTTGACTGCTGCTTTGAGAGCGAAATATCCCTGAACGTTCGGTATCTGAACAGTTTCCACACGTGTCACGTAGCCGTCTTGCATGAGTGAAAATGCTTCTGAGCGGCGGTAGTCCCTAATAGAGGTCAGAGGTACGTTCTTTGACAGTAAGTATGAACAAATGTCAAACACAGAAAAAGCAGGCAGGATACTCAGGTTATCGCTTCCATCTATCAGTCCGGGGTTTGTCAGAGTTACGCTTCCATCAACAAGCTTTGATCCAATCACTTCTTCGCGGTCTTCGATGTAGCCATCTGGATCAGTTTGAAGTCCAACTTCCTTTGCTAGCCTACACAATTCATGTTTCTTGCTGGTTCCGAAACAAACACCCCTGTCTCTCAGGTACTTTTGAAGGTCGCTAACCAAAGGCTTGCCACACTTAGAAGACAAATCCGCCATTTTTCATGGAAGTTTGTTGCAGGTTTCAAGGGAAGTCACTCTGCCAGACCTTCTGCAAGGAAGAGTTGTCGGACTTGTCCTTTTTAGGAATGAAGCCTATTGTAAAAAGTAGTCCATCTGTAAACTCTGAATATGCAGATGACCTCCATAAATTATTCAATTGTACTCTGAAATCAAAGACAATGACCAATGACAGTTGAGATCGAAACTCGGTTGTGATGGGATATCCATAGGATATCCATATGGTTGTGATGGAATATTCAGAATAATCACCTCCTCAGCTAACAGAGATAAAGAGGCAGGTCATGGGATAATATAAGCTAATTCAATTCGTCGGGAGAAGAATTATGGGCAAGTGTCAAACATTAGATCTACAAAGTGTCAAACGTTACGTATAGATCTACACCTTACCCTGAACAGACAGTACAATATTTTCTCAACTTTACGGCTCGTCGTCTCCATGATTTTAATCGAATCGGTGACCGGAAACGCCAAAGAAGCAAAGCTAGTGGTTTCCACGCTTTTGAAAAAAATACTCGCGAAACTTCTTTGTGAAAATTGCAAAAATAACAAAATGTGTCAAACGTTACTTTCGGACATTAAACTCCATCGATTCTTTTTAGCTGCTAGATACAATAACTTCGCAAATTCTGACTCAAATGCAACACACTGCTTTTATTTCCTCGAACACGAAACTATCGTTTTCATCCAAAATGGCGGCCATTCAAAGCACCAAGACCGGCGAAAATCGAATCTGTAAACAAGTTGGTCTGCGGACATGAGGCCTTCGAAAATAACCGGGTATTTACTGGGCGAGGTTTTCGGTAAATTCTGGTTCTAATTACGATTGTTGCACATTCTACTAAGAGTTGCATGCTTAGACTGTATGAAATACGCTGATTAAAACCGATAAAGTGATGCAGACCATGAAAAATCGAAAATTTCCCGAGGACACCAAAATGTCCAAAATTTTTCGGGGCCGTTTCTGGTGTATGTTTAAAACATTTTATTTTTTATTTAACATTCACAACAACAACAGGCTTCAAAACATTAAAAAAAGCATTCATCAAACTCCCTTTTTCAAAGCACAATACATGTAAACATGTTGGGGTAATCCAGTTAATTACACTTGCTTTCCAAAAATACATGGGTCCGAAATGGCACCTTTTGGCAAAGGCTCATATATATATGTATGTTTGCACATTTTGTTTGTTTCTCGTTTGTTTTGGTTTAAAAAGTACTTGTAGAAGTCTCGTCGCAAGTTATCGTAATCCATATGTTAAGTTCTCCCGTTAGGGTCACCACCATAAGCTTGAGCTTGTTGTTGATCCTTCAATCAATCAATCAATATGAGGCTTATATCGTGCGTATTCCGTGGTTACAGTTCTAAGCGCAGGGATTTATTTATTGTTTTTATTTTTATTTTTATGCAATTTATATCGCGCACATATTCAAGGCGCAGGGATTTATTTATGCCGTGTGAGATGGAATTTTTTTACACAATACATCACGCATTCACATCGGCCAGCAGATTGCAGCCATTTCGGCGCATATCCTACTTTTCACGGCCTATTATTCCAAGTCACACGGGTATTTTGGTGGACATTTTTATCTATGCCTATACAATTTTGCCAGGAAAGACCCTTTTGTCAATCGTGGGATCTTTAACGTGCACACCCCAATGTAGTGTACACGAAGGGACCTCGGTTTTTCGTCTCATCCGAAAGACTAGCACTTGAACCCACCACCTAGGTTAGGAAAGGGGGGAGAAAATTGCTAACGCCCTGACCCAGGGTCGAACTCGCAACCTCTCGCTTCCGAGCGCAAGTGCGTTACCACTCGGCCACCCAGTCCATGTATCATGTTCAAATACCTATGAATTGTTGAATAAACACTGTTTAAACCAAACAAATGTTGCAATTTGTTTCGAACATTTGACGTCACGAGTTCCCAAGTCGGTCTGCTGGCAAATGTGTGTCGCGCGACATTTCAGTGTGCTGTAGTTCACAAAGTTCTGGAGATCGTTTACGGTGGCCTGGCGTAAAATAAAAAGAAATGTTCTTGCAGCACGTACTCATAAGGCTACAGAAAGTAAGTGCCTGTTGTAGGATTTGTCGTTATCGTTCATTCTTTAATGTTCACAATTATTATTGCTTGTCGCTTTTAGATCTCACAAGCCGAAACACTCTGCAGCCAACAAAAATGTCACAGCGTTCAAGGTTTCATTTCTTAGGTGCATTATTGTTGTAAGTGGACGCAATTTAAGCAATATCCTTTCCAGATCCATGATGATAAATATAGGTGGTATGAAATTATTCCAATGTTACTGGACTGGAGATTTTGTTTCGAACCGGTGAAAAATCTCCTTTTCCTTGGAGCGCCATTGTTGTTTCCAAGCCAAGCGTTGCAAGATTCGTGCGCAGCTAAAATTAGACGTACTGTGAATTTTGACTAGTTTTCACCACGAGTGCGCATGATCTGATATTTACACAACGTTTTAGCTCTTCAAAGCGCATGCTCAGATATTTACACAATGGTTTCCAGGGTTTTTCCACAGCTTTACACCACCTTTTACCTTAAATGGACTGGGTGGCCGAGTGGTAACGCACTTGCGCTCGGAAGCGAGAGGTTGCGAGTTCGACCCTGCTATTCAGACTTGGTCGTGTGACAGACTCACAGAGTTTTCTTCCATACTCGAATAGCTGATACATGTTATGTAGTCTAACGCAGCCGTTATTTATGTCTCACAGCTTCAACAGAGGAGAGAACAAACATGTTTTTCGTACTCACAGACTTTTGGAGGGGTGATTGCGAGTTTGATTCCTTTTCTTGTCATACTCGGAAACGTGTAACATACAATCTTGCATACGTTTGCTTTAGTGGCTGCAAAGTAGGAAAGCGTGAGACATTACGATGATACTTTATTATTTCAAAAGATGATGTTGATGATGTCAACAAAAATTAGTTATTCTTAGAATTAGGAAAAAAGGATAGGGGCTTATATTGCCTGCGTCTTGTTGTAGGAACTGGAGCACAAGTCGACCCCTGACCTGATGCACTACTTCAAGTCGTTCAGCGGCTTCACCAACCAGGCGAGCGTGCTGAAGATCCTGTACCAGCGTGACGCCAACACGCGCATGGACGGTGTGCCCATCAAGCACAAGATGGAGCTGCTGATCACGCGGGCCGGTGTGCACAAGAAGTGGTCCGTGGTGCGGCTCCTGTCCGGCATGCTGGAGAAACTGGTGGACAGTCTGGCCCCCTCCATCACCACCATCCTGGTCAGAGGCAAACAGGTGAGATCAGACAAAACACTTGTTTTCTGGGTTGAATAGCTCCGCTATGGAGAGGTTGTTGCCAGGGCAGGTTGTTGCCAGGGCAGGTTGTTGCCAGGGCAGGTTGGTCAGTGGAATGATTGCCGGTGCTTTCTCTTACAAACACCATCTTGATGGCCATGTGTTGACGTTGCAGGTGACCATCTTGATGGCCATGTGTTGACGTTGCAGGTGACCATCTTGATGGCCATGTGTTGACGTTGCAGGTGACCATCTTGATGGCCATGTGTTGACGTTGCAGGTGACCATCTTGATGGCCATGTGTTGACGTTGCAGGTGACCATCTTGATGGCCATGTGTTGACGTTGCAGGTGACCATCTTGATGGCCATGTGTTGACGTTGCAGGTGACCATCTTGATGGCCATGTGTTGACGTTGCAGGTGACGATCGGGGTGTTCGGCAAGGAGGAGGAGGTTCTAGACAAGCCCATGGCTCCCAACGAGCTGAAGACCTTGCTCTACAAGATGTGCGCACCCCACGACATCCGCCAGGCCGTGCTGCAGCAAGAACTCATCATCGCCATCGGCAAGTTCATCTCGTTCAACCCAAGTCTTTTCGACGGCATCCTCAAGATCCGCATCGGGTGAGTCTTACACAGGATACTATTCAGCAGAACGTGATCTTGTAAACTGTAAGTAATTTTTTTGTTATGAAAATAACATTTTAAGTTACAACAAAAAGCCCACAAAAAATGACGCGAAAACAAGCCTTTTATAATTATAATAATAATCTAAACAACGAAGTGACTGTGGTAAGATGAACAAAGTTAAAAACAAAGGAATACTGTACTCACCAATACAAGAACGAGACAAGATGGTACAAATTTTCGCTTATGGAAGCTTCATCAGGAAAAACAAGAACACAAAAGACAACAAAAAGCAGACGCAACACGGAACGAACAAGGTTTGAAAGCAAATGGAGGGGAAACACAAAAAAGGGAAGGAACTCTAGGAACGGAAATGAATGAAAGGGGAGAGAAGTGGTTGGATGATGTCATGGGCACAGGCATACTAGACTAAAAGTGATACACATTCATAAAAGGGGGGGGTGGGGGGTGGGGTGGGGACAGAGGGAAAAAAAAAAAAAAAAAAAGGGGGGGAGGGGGGGGGGGGAAACAAACGTACGCACGCCCACGCACACATACACACACACACACAACCAAACACAGGAATACACACATAAGCACACACACACACACACATTCACACACAAACACACACACACACGTACCGTAAATCTACAGTATGTTTGGGGAATACAAGTACATCACATTTTCGCATTCAAACCGTCAGGTGTGGATGTGCCCAGGGATAATATGAAATCGGACTCTACTTGTTTTCTGTCTGTGGAGGTGCTGTACATTTGCCAGACACCTTTCACACGTGCATCCAGGGAGGTGTGGTTGCTGCTGTTGAAATGTTGGGCAACGGACCTACAGCGGCGATGCCGAATATCTGCCAGATGTTCGGTGAAGCGGGTAGAGAGGGTTCTTTCGGTCTCACCAATGTAGAGTACTTTGGGGCATTTGAGACAGGATATGGCATAGATGAGATTGCGGCTGGTGCAAGAGAACGTGCGTTTAATGTTGAAATCTTTTTTGGGGCCGGTCAGAGTGGTAGAATGGCAAATGTGAGGGCAGGTGTGGCAACGAGGGTTCTGGCATGCGTGTGTGCCGGGTTGTAGGGGAACTGGCGAACGAAGAGAGGATCGAACCAGGGAGTCTCGAAGGTTGCAGTCCCGTCGGGAGGCCAACAAGGGTGGCAGGCTGAACGTTAGGTTGTGGGGATGGTGGGTCAGAACTGCCACAGGTCTGTCTGATCTGTCTGAGGTGGATGATGGCTGCAGAGCTACTTAATAATAATAATAATAAATGAGCATTTATATAGCGCAACATCATAACTTTACAATTATGCTCTTTGCGCTTGACACATTTAAAATTAAAACACAGTTATACAAGCATTTACATCTCTACATTCATAGTCAGCAACGCTTAATTAAAAGCATACACCATCAAACATACATTACAAAAGATTCTTCCACCAACTAAGTAATAAAAACATGAATAAAATAGGTAAAACAAGGAAATACCAGCTGAATACCCTTAATCAAACAGACACCAGTCTTCTTCAAAATAGCAAATCTCTTTATTTCATACGGTAGGGGAATGAATGACCTTTCTGGCAATATACTTGGTTTTAATAAAACTGCCCGCATCACAAAGATTTACAGCTAATTGTATCCGTATACTTTTTTATGACAGGTAGTGTAGAACTAACAGCATCCGCTTAGTTAGACAGCTAGACCCGAAGTACGTGAACTTGCTTGGCTTTTCTGTACAACCCACCTGAGCTGTTTTACCCAAGCGTCTATAACGTCTTTTCCATGGCGCGCGAGATTTACGGTTAACACGTGACTAAAGTGTTGTGGCCACAGAGTCTCATACCTGCGCTCGCTGTAACTCTATTAAGTTGTGTACACAATTCTTTACATAAACTTTGCTCCGTCCATCTTCTGCTGTTCCTTCTTCTTGTCCTGCTTGTTCAGGTTTGTCTTGCTTTGATTGGCTGTGCATCTTGCCATGTTTGTGTGGCATCTTGCCATGTTTGTGTGGCTGTGGATCTTGCCATGTTTGTGTGGCTGTGCATCTTGCCATGTTTGTGTGGCTGTGCATCTTGCCATGTTTGTGTGGCTGTGGATCTTGCCATGTTTGTGTGGCTGTGCATCTTGCCATGTTTGTGTGGCGTATTGACATGTTTGATTGCACACAATGATTGACATGTTTGATTGGCTGTGCATCTTGCCATGTTTGTGTGGCTGTGCATCTTGCCATGTTTGTGTGGCGTATTGACATGTTTGATTGCACATAATGATTGACATGTTTGATTGGCTGTGCATCTTGACATGTTTGATTGGCTGTGCATCTTGCCATGTTTGTGTGGCGTGTTGACATGTTTAATTGCACATGTTTGTGTGGCGTGTTGACATGTTTGATTGCACATTCTGTTTGTGTGGCATGTTGACATGTTTTATTGCACATGTTTGTGTGGTGTGTTGACATGTTTGATTGCACATAATGTTTGTGTGGCATGTTGACATGTTTGTGTGGCATGTTGACATGTTTGTGTGGCATGTTGACATGTTTGTGTGGCATGTTGACATGTTTGATTGCACATAATGTGTGCCATGTTGACATGTTTGTGTGGCGTGTTGACATGTTTGATTGCACATAATGTGTGCCATGTTGACATGTTTGTGTGGCATGTTGACATGTTTGATTACACATAATGTTTGTGTGGCATGTTGACATGTTTGATTACACATAATGTTTGTGTGGCATGTTGACATGTTTTATTGCACATTCTGTTTGTGTGGCATGTTGACATGTTTTATTGCACATGTTTGTGTGGTGTGTTGACATGTTTGATTACACATGATGTTTGTGTGGCATGTTGACATGTTTGATTGCACATTCTGTTTGTGTGGCGTGTTGACATGTTTGATTGCACATTCTGTTTGTGTGGCATGTTGACATGTTTTATTGCACATGTTTGTGTGGTGTGTTGACATGTTTGATTGCACATAATGTTTGTGTGGCGTGTTGACATGTTTGATTGCACATAATGTTTGTGTGGCGTGTTGACATGTTTGATTGCACATAATGTTTGTGTGGCGTGTTGACATGTTAGTGTGGCATGTTGACATGTTTTATTGCACATTCTGTTTGTGTGGCATGTTGACATGTTTTATTGCACATGTTTGTGTGGCATGTTGACATGTTTGATTACACATAATGTTTGTGTGGCATGTTGACATGTTTGATTGCACATAATGTTTGTGTGGCGTGTTGACATGTTTGATTGCACATAATGTTTGTGTGGCATGTTGACATGTTTGATTGCACATAATGTTTGTGTGGCATGTTGACATGTTTGATTACACATAATGTTTGTGTGGCATGTTGACATGTTTGATTGCACATAATGTTTTTGTGGCATGTTGACATGTTTTGATTGCACATAATGTTTGTGTGGCGTGTTGACATGTTTGTGTGGCATATTGACATGTTTGATTGCACATAATGTTTGTGTGGCATGTTGACATGTTTGTGTGGCATGTTGACATGTTTGATTGCACATAATGTTTGTGTGGCATGTTGACATGTTTGATTGCACATAATGTTTGTGTGGCGTGTTGACATGTTTGATTGCACATAATGTTTGTGTGGTGTGTTGACATGTTTGATTGCACATAATGTTTGTGTGGCGTGTTGACATGTTTGATTGCACATAATGTTTGTGTGGCATGTTGACATGTTTGTGTGGCATGTTGACATGTTTGATTGCACATAATGTTTGTGTGGCGTGTTGACATGTTTGTGTGGCATATTGACATGTTTGATTGCACATGTTTGTGTGGCATGTTGACATGTTTGTGTGGCATGTTGACATGTTTGATTGCACATAATGTTTGTGTGGCGTGTGCAGGTGGATCGTGCAAGCCATGAAGATGGAGATCACACAGGAGGGGAGCCACATCGTTGACATCCACAGCCTGTCGCCTCACCGCATCAAGGAACTGCTCTACGGCGTCCTGACTCGCAACAAGAAAGAGGGGGACCTCAGGTATGTAGATAGGGGGACCTCAGGTATGTAGATAGGGGGACCTCAGGTATGTAGACAGGGGGACCTCAGGTATGTAGATAGGGGGACCTCAGGTATGTAGACAGGGGGACCTCAGGTATGTTGACAGGGGGACCTCAGGTATGTGGATAGGGGGACCTTATGTATGTAGACAGGGGGACCTTAGGTATGTAGATAGGGGTACCTTAGGTATGTAGATAGGGGGACCTCAGGTATGTAGATAGGGGGACCTCAGGTATGTAGACAGGGGGACCTTAGGTATGTATGTTCATTTGTCAGTCAATGTCTCAGTGCTGCGATGTTGTCAGTCAATGTCTCAGTGCTGCCATGTTGTCAGTCAATGTCTCAGTGCTGCCATGTTGTCAGTCAATGTCTCAGTGCTGCCATGTTGTCAGTCAATGTCTCAGTGCTGCCATGTTGTCAGTCAATGTCTCAGTGCTGCCATGTTGTCAGTCAATGTCTCAGTGCTGCCATGTTGTCAGTCAATGTCTCAGTGCTGCCATGTTGTCAGTCAATGTCTCAGTGCTGCCATGTTGTCAGTCAATGTCTCAGTGCTGCCATGTTGTCAGTCAATGTCTCAGTGCTGCCATGTTGTCAGTCAATGTCTCAGTGCTGCCATGTTGTCAGTCAATGTCTCAGTGCTGCCATGTTGTCAGTCAATGTCTCAGTGCTGCCATGTTGTCAGTCAATGTCTCAGTGCTGCCATGTTGTCAGTCAATGTCTCAGTGCTGCCATGTTGTCAGTCAATGTCTCAGTGCTGCCATGTTGTCAGTCAAGGTCTCAGTGCTGCCATGTTGTCAGTCAATGTCTCAGTGCTGCCATGTTGTCAGTCAATGTCTCAGTGCTGCCATGTTGTCAGTCAATGTCTCAGTGCTGCCATGTTGTCAGTCAAGGTCTCAGTGCTGCCATGTTGTCAGTCAATGTCTCAGTGCTGCGATGTTGTTGCGTTGTTGGTTTTGTGATTTGGAAGTATGCCCCTTGTTGTTACTTGTGGAAGTATGCCCCTTGTTGTTACTTGTGGAAGTATGCCCCTTGTTGTTACTTGTGGAAGTATGCCCCTTGTTGTTACTTGTGGAAGTATGCCCATTGTTGTTACTTGTGGAAGTATGCCCCTTGTTGTTACTTGTGGAAGTATGCCCATTGTTGTTACTTGTGGAAGTATGCCCCTTGTTGTTACTTGTGGAAGTATGCCCATTGTTGTTACTTGTGGAAGTATGCCCCTTGTTGTTACTTGTGGAAGTATGCCCCTTGTTGTTACTTGTGGAAGTATGCCCCTTGTTGTTACTTGAGGAAGTATGCCCCTTGTTGTTACTTGTGGAAGTATGCCCCTTGTTGTTACTTGTGGAAGTATGCCCCTTGTTGTTACTTGTGGAAGTATGCCCCTTGTTGTTACTTGTGGAAGTATGCCCCTTGTTGTTACTTGTGGAAGTATGCCCCTTGTTGTTACTTTTGGGAGTGCTAGGCAAAAACTACTTGTTTTGTTACTTTCTTGTTTATATCTATATTTGTGAGAGATTGGAATGTGGAAGTGTAATTCACTATAGATACCCATGTTTTGAACAACATCAAAAATGATGTAACCAGCAACTTGAAAATCATGTTTATTGTCATTGTTATCATTTTAGTGAACAGTTTGACAATGTAACTATTATGATTATGATCAGAATGTAATCATAAATATGATGATCACAATGTTATTATAATCATGATGATCACAATGTAATTATAATGATTATGATCACTGTTTGGTACTCCAGGACTCCCCTGCAGAAGCGTCAGCTTGACGGAGCGTTGAACAGAGTGCCCAGAGATTTCTACAGCAGGGTCTGGAAGATCCTGGAGAAAACACCGGGCGGCATCAAAGTGGCCGGCTACCTTCTGCCGCAGGTATCTTGTCACTCTGTCACTGTGGAGAGGATTGAATGACAATGCTATATATAGAGTGGGGTTTGGGTGGGGGCAGAGTTGAGGGGGGCGGGAGGGGGGGGGGGGGGGGGAGCATGGAAGAATGCTGAGGATTTTTGTTCTTCCTGCAGACAACAAATCAGTCTTTATAATTTTGGTGATTTGGATGATGGAGTCACATGTGTTTGGTACTGTTGCAGTGTGGAAAGGATTGGATGAGGGCATGTGAGGCTGAGTGGTTTTGGTAGGGCGCACATGGGGGTTACAGTTTGGTACTGTTGCAGTGTGGAAAGGATTGGATGAGGGCATGTGAGGCTGAGTGGTTTTGGTAGGGCGCACATGGGGGTTACAGTTTGGTACTGTTGCAGTGTGGAAAGGATTGGATGAGGGCATGTGAGGCTGAGTGGTTTTGGTAGGGCGTACCTGGGGGTTACAGTTTGGTACTGTTGCAGTGTGGAAAGGATTGGATGAGGGCATGTGAGGCTGAGTGGCTTTGGTAGGGCGCACATGGGGGTTACAGTTTGGTACTGTTGCAGTGTGGAAAGGATTGGATGAGGGCATGTGAGGCATACGCCTAATATTGTTACCATGCTGGCACTTGATGCATACACTGGCTGATGCAGTTCAGAGTACTTGTCTACATCCTTGTCACTACAGTATCATTTCTTCTTCTTCCTGTTTCCCAGCAACCCACACAGTCGGACATGACGATGTACGAGCTGAACTTCTCCCTGCTGGTGGAGCAAATGCTGAGCAAGGTCGTGGAACCAGTTTACAGACAGCTCATCGTGGAGGTAGGAATAGATGTTGGGCTTTTTGTTTAGTGTCCAAATCTTCTGCTATTTTGTCCCTACAAGGCTGTATCACACACGATTCCTTCTACCTCTAATGCATCACATTCTGTTGTGAAAGGATGTGTTGAGTATGTGAATGTTTGTTCTCTATAGATACTAGCGTGTTTACTTGTTATATCTATGTGTTGAGTATGTGAATGTTTGTTCTCTATAGATACTAGCGTGTTTACTTGTTAATTCTATGTGTTGAGTACTCGCTGATGCCAGTGTTCCAGTCAGCGTACCGCCCTCACCACAGCACCGAGACGGCGCTCCTGCGAATCACCACGGACCTCCTGAACGCAACAGATAGCGGTCTCGTCTCTGCCCTTATGCTGCTGGACCTTTCCGCGGCCTTCAACACGATCGACCATCAGCTACTCGTCGATCGCCTCAGTTCCACGTTCGGCATTCACGACACCGCCCTCTCTTGGTTCTGGAACTACCTCCAGAACCGCTCTCAGACTGTCACCACTGATTCGTTCTCTTCTCAGCCTGTCCCTGTCCGCTTCGGTGTCCCACAAGGGTCTGTCCTCGGCCCTGTCCTTTTCACCCTGTACACCCAACCCCTCTCCCTGGTCATCGAACGCCACGGCTTGAACTACAACTCCTTTGCCGATGACACGCAGCTCCAGAACAGCGCCAAGCCGGAGGATGTTGACCATCTCCTGGGATCCATCTCCAGTTGCTTCACTGACATCAAGAACTGGATGACTGAGAACAAGTTGAAGCTGAACAGTGAGAAGACGGAGGCCCTTCTCGTTGGAACACGACAGAAGATTGCTTCCCTCACTGTGACCGACCTCCAGCTGGATGACGCGACTGTTCCATTCTCCCCTGCTGTCAAGAGCCTTGGCGTCTTTCTCGACTCCACTCTCTCCATGCAGACACACATCTCCTTCATCATCAAGACCTGCTTTTTCCACCTACGACGCATCGCCTCCATCTGTCGCTACCTCACCCACGACGCCTGTGTCAAGCTGGTTGTCTCCCTCATCTTCAGTCGTCTGGACTACTGCAATTCCCTTCTGGCTGGCCTCCCCGCCTCATCCATTCATGGCCTACGAGTCCAGAATGTTGCTGCCAGGCTGACGTTGAGGAAGACAAAGCGAGACCACATCACCCCCCTACTTCGCTCCTTGCACTGGCTCCCTGTCAACACCCGAATCTCCTACAAACTGTCCACTCTGGTCTACAAGTGTCTCAACGACTCTGCTCCCGAGTACCTTCAATCCTCCCTGGACCTGTACACCCAGCCCTCCGACCGTCCCCTTCGTTCTGCTGTTGACCCACTCCGCCTTCACATCCCTCGCTCGAAACTCGCATCTGCTGGTCAGCGTGCATTCCCCTCCGCGGGCCCCTCCGTCTGGAACTCCCTGCCGCTTGAGCTTCGCCAGAGCCCCTCTCTTGACGCGTTCAAGAGTAGGTTGAAGACTCAGTTCTTCCCGTAGCTGGCTGCGACTTTCATGTTCGATGTGATGTGTTGTGCCCCAAAAGACATTCTTGTGCTGTGCTCTGTGAGAGGTGTTTTCTTTGTGTTTAATATTATTTTGTTTGGACCTAGCTATTGATGTGTACATTGTTGTTCAGCAGTTGTTTGTTGTATGTTTACCAGGGTTTGCTAGTGTGTGATAGGGTTCGTGTCTGTCTGTAGATGTTAGTTTCTTTGTTAGTCCTGTGTTGACAACTCTTCGACAAGCGCTTAGAACTGTACCCACGGAATACGCGCTATATAAGCTTCATATATTGATATTGAATGTTTGTTCTCTATAGATACTGGCGTGTTTACTTGTTAATTCTATGTGTTGAGTATCTGAATGTTTGTTCTCTATAGATACTAGCGTGTTTACAACCGGCACGGTCGGCCTAGTGGTAAGGCGTCCGCCCCGTGATCGGGAGGTCGTGGGTTCGAACCCCGGCCGGGTCATACCTAAGACTTTAAAATTGGCAATCTAGTGGCTGCTCCGCCTGGCGTCTGGCATTATGGGGTTAGTGCTAGGACTGGTTGGTCCGGTGTCAGAATAATGTGACTGGGTGAGACATGAAGCCTGTGCTGCGACTTCTGTCTTGTGTGTGGCTCACGTTATATGTCAAAGCAGCACCGCCCTGATATGGCCCTTCGTGGTCGGCTGGGCGTTAAGCAAACAAACAAACAAAAACAAAAAAAGCGTGTTTACTTGTTAATTCTATGTGTTGAGTATGTGAATGTTTGTTCTCTATAGAAACTAGCGTGTTTACTTGTTAATTCTATGTGTTGAGTATGTGAATGTTTGTTCTCTATAGATACTAGCGTGTTTACTTGTTAATTCTATGTGTTGAGTATCTGAATGTTTGTTCTCTATAGATACTGGCGTGTTTACTTGTTAATTCTATGTGTTGAGTATGTGAATGTTTGTTCTCTATAGATACTAGCGTGTTTACTTGTTAATTCCATCTCGTTGATTGATTGTTTGTTTGACCATTGCTTGCGACAGAAAGCGCCGACTGCACCATGTTGAGCAGATGTATGTCAATGATTGAAGGCAGCTGTAGGACATTAATACATGTTGTAGAATCACTTTGTGGTGAAGACAGTCTGGGAGATAGAAGATAATCTATAGAGACTGGTGTAGGCTTTGGGCATCTTTAGAGGTGCCGACTGGTGTAGACTTTGAGCATCTTTAGAGGTGCCGACTGGTGTAGACTTTGAGCATCTTTAGAGGTACCGGCTGGTGTAGACTTTGAGCATCTTTAGAGGTGCCGAGTGCTGTAGACTTTGAGCATCTTTAGAGGTGCCAACTGGTGTAGACTTTGAGCATCTTTAGAGGTGCCGACTGGTGTAGACTTTGAGCATCTTTAGAGGTACCGACTGGTGTAGACTTTGAGCATCTTTAGAGGTACCGACTGCTGTAGGCTTTGAGCATCTTTAGAGGTACCGACCGCTGTAGGCTTTGAGCATCTTTAGAGGTACCGACTGGTGTAGGCTGTGAGCATCTTTAGAGTTGCCGACTGCTGTAGACTTTGAGCATCTTTAGAGTTGCCGACTGCTGTAGGCTTTGAGCATCTTTAGAGGTGCTGACTGCTGTAGACTTTGAGCATCTTTAGAGGTACCGACTGCTGTAGACTTTGAGCATCTTGAGAGGTGCCGACTGCTGTAGACTTTGAGCATCTTTAGAGGTACCGACTGGTGTAGGCTTTGAGCATCTTTAGAGTTGCCGACTGCTGTAGACTTTGAGCATCTTTAGAGTTGCCGACTGCTGTAGGCTTTGAGCATCTTTAGAGGTGCTGACTGGTGTAGACTTTGAGCATCTTTAGAGGTACCGACTGCTGTAGACTTTGAGCATCTTTAGAGGTGCCGACTGCTGTAGACTTTGAGCATCTTTAGAGGTACCGACTGGTGTAGGCTTTGAGCATCTTTAGAGGTGCCGACTGCTGTAGACTTTGAGCATCTTTAGAGGTGCCGACTGCTGTAGACTTTGAGCATCTTTAGAGGTACCGACTGGTGTAGGCTTTGAGCATCTTTAGAGTTGCCGACTGCTGTAGACTTTGAGCATCTTTAGAGTTGCCGACTGCTGTAGGCTTTGAGCATCTTTAGAGGTGCTGACTGCTGTAGACTTTGAGCATCTTTAGAGGTACCGACTGCTGTAGACTTTGAGCATCTTTAGAGGTGCCGACTGCTGTAGACTTTGAGCATCTTTAGAGGTACCGACTGGTGTAGGCTTTGAGCATCTTTAGAGTTGCTGACTGCTGTAGACTTTGAGCATCTTTAGAGTTGCCGACTGCTGGAGGCTTTGAGCATCTTTTAGAGGTGCTGACTGCTGTAGACTTTGAGCATCTTTAGAGGTACCGACTGCTGTAGACTTTGAGCATCTTTAGAGGTACCGACTGGTGTAGACTTTGAGCATCTTTAGAGGTGCCGACTGGTGTAGGCTTTGAGCATCTTTAGAGGTGCCGACTGGTGTAGACTTTGAGCATCTTTAGAGGTACCGACTGCTGTAGACTTTGAGCATCTTTAGAGGTGCCGACTGGTGTAGACTTTGAGCATCTTTAGAGGTGCCGACTGCTGTAGACTTTGAGCATCTTTAGAGGTACCGACTGCTGTAGACTTTGAGCATCTTTAGAGGTGTAGACTTTGAGCATCTTTAGAGATGCCGACTGGTGTAGGCTTTGAGCATCTTTAGAGGTGCTGACTGGTGTAGACTTTGCATCACGGGGATCTGAACTGAATGTTTTGATCTTGATTCCTTGCAGGCTTTTATGGTGGTGTCCACAATCCTGGAGCGCAACCCGGAGTTGTCTTTCCGGCAATCTGTTCAGATGGACAAGGTAAGACTTCTACTCTTTCTTTATTCCCAGCAAATGTTTGCTGATAAAAAAACCTGGCGCAGCTGTGACACACTTTCAGCTTTTAAATTTAGAGTCTTGCACATTTGGATATAGGCGGGTGAATGAAACGACCATTTGTGGGTTTTCTTTTGGTGGGCTCAGCATTTTGTGTCTCCTTGTTGTGTGCAACAACTTGCAGATCAAATCACAGCTAAATGAAGCACATATATGTGAAATAAAGTAGGAAATGATAGCAAATGACAAGGAAATGTGTAAGAAGATGATTTGTGGTGCAGATCATGTCGGAGGCGTTTGAAGAGTTCCGGAAGGACCTGCAGCTGGAGCACTGCAGCGACCAGGACGTGACGACCCGCTTCTTCAACACCCCGCCCAACGTGCGCCACGGCACCACCGCCTACATCGCCAAGGCCGTCATGAAGGAGCTGCTTGACGGGGACATGCGCTGTCTGGCTGAAGACATGTGCTGTATCGCCTGAGTGCTCGTGTTCCGTTGGGTTATATGTTAACAATGTTATATGCTTTCCTTTTCCCCTTCTGTTGGTTATAAGTTCAGAATGTTATATGCTTTCCTTTTCCCCTTCTGTTGGTTATAAGTTCAGAATGTTATATGCCTTCTTTTTCCCCTTTTGCTTGCTTTGTGGAAAGTTGAAGGTTGGAAGTTATTCAGTTGATGAAACAAGGCAAAAACTGAAGGTGGTGGAAAGGAGGACTGCTCAGTTTGCTAATCAGGTGTGGAGTGATTTGCTTCGTCAAAAGAGCAGGGCAAAATAATGAAATGTTGGGCCGCCCAGGCTTACATGATTGAAATGATCGGCAGTGAGACCCGGACATCCTGCTGGTCTGTGGAGTGTTTTCACGTCAGATCGACATCTTCTTCATAGCCTGATGTTGTTAGGGCTATCCCTATTGTCAGTCGTCGTTATAGATTATGAAGAGAGGACAGGTCTGAGTATTGTTAGGGCTATCCCTATTGTTAGTCGTTGCTATAGATTATGAAGAGAGGACAGGTCCGAGTATTGTTAGGGCTATCCCTATTGTCAGTCGTCGTTATAGATTATGAAGAGAGGACAGGTCCGAGTATTGTTAGGGCTATCCCTATTGTCAGTCGTCGTTATAGATTATGAAGAGAGGACAGGTCTGAGTATTGTTAGGGCTATCCCTATTGTCAGTCGTCGTTATAGATTATGAAGAGAGGACAGGTCCGAGTATTGTTAGGGCTATCCCTAGTGTCAGTCGTCGTTATAGATTATGAAGAGAGGACAGGTCTGAGTATTGTTAGGGCTATCCCTATTGTCAGTCGTCGTTATAGATTATGAAGAGAGGACAGGTCCGAGTATTGTTAGGGCTATCCCTATTGTCAGTCGTCCTTATAGATTATGAAGAGAGGACAGGTCTGAGTATTGTTAGGGCTATCCCTATTGTCAGTCGTCGTTATAGATTATGAAGAGAGGACAGGTCCGAGTATTGTTAGGGCTATCCCTATTGTCAGTCGTCGTTATAGATTATGAAGAGAGGACAGGTCTGAGTATTGTTAGGGCTATCCCTATTGTCAGTCGTCGTTATAGATTATGAAGAGAGGACAGGTCTGAGTATTGTTAGGGCTATCCCCATTGTCAGTCGTCGTTATAGATTATGAAGAGAGGACAGGTCTGAGTATTGTTAGGGCTATCCCTATTGTCAGTCGTTGTTATAGATTATGAAGAGAGGACAGGTCTGAGTATTGTTAGGGCTATCCCTAGTGTCAGTCGTCGTTATAGATTATGAAGAGAGGACAGGTCTGAGTATTGTTAGGGCTATCCCTATTGTCAGTCGTCGTTATAGATTATGAAGAGAGGACAGGTCTGAGTATTGTTAGGGCTATCCCTATTGTTAGTCGTTGCTATAGATTATGAAGAGAGGACAGGTTGCTGGTTGTGAATTTGCAAAGCTGATGATGAATCGCTGTAAGCTGGTACAGCATTCTCACGCACGCAGACAGAGAGAGACAAGACACAGTTCCGTGCACATCATGATGCACACGCACATACACACACACACCAAACTACATTAGATAAAGATCTGAAATGTGTTATGTCAAACAGATTTTTATTCAAGCTGTATTGATGACAATATTGTATGTTGATTACTTAAAAAATGGTTATTTTTGTGGAGACCCCATCTTGATGATCGCTCAGATATGGCTGCAAATAGTCTAATGAATAATTTCTCATCAATGAAACTGTTAAAGAAACTGACAATTGTTAACAGATTGTTTAGCATTAGAGTGTTTCCTAAAACTGTCTTTGTTGTGTGACATACGTAACAGCTCTCCTGGTGCAATGTATTCTTGTTTGGGCGTAGTCCGCAATTATTCCCCTGGAAGCGATGTCACAGACTTAAAAAAGAGCGAGCGTTTTTGATTGACACGGTGGGATGGTGACCCTCACGCAGGGTCTGAATGGAATTCTTGCCCCGCTTTCTTGTGCACGTCTATTACAGAGTGCCAATGTTTACACCAATTGTTGTGTACATCATAAAAAGTGTGTATATATAATCAGAGTGGTGTTTGCGTATGTATATGAGTGACATGAGTCTGTTTGAACATCTTACATTAGATGTTAAGAAATAGAACTTTTGTATAATTTAAAGGAGTGCAGATTTGACACAGAGGGCATGTTAGTTCCAGTTAGTGTAAATACTCCAGCACACCATAATGTTTTTGTTTTAAGCTCCTTTTTTTGTGTTTTGCAACTGAAGCTGTGTTGATGTACAGTTGCTGTATCAGCAATAATTGGATCTGTGATTATACTAGTGTGCAGAACGCTGCATGACATGCAATATTATGTAGATTTCTTCTCAATTTTACAACTTAGTATATTTACTTTGTATATAGCCCACTAGGAGAACTTTGTAATTAGGTCAATATTTAGACGCCACATGGCAATCCCTACATGGGAAGGAGGCTTTGTCTTGTTAAGCTAGAGGACAACAGGTGACCTCAGGCAAAAGGTTTCTCTCGGTTGAGAAGCTTCAAGTTGAAGGTACTGTTGAAAAATTGAGTATAATTTGTGAGACTATCTGCTTAGAGTTTCCGGAATGGGTGTTAGAATTTTCATGTCAGGCTTAGTGCCATATTCCTAGGTGCATAATGATGCATAAGAAGTCTTCTTGCCTTTGAAGCTTGAGGTCAAAGCATGAGATTAAATTACATATTCTTACCCAACTCGCATAGATAACAATAACTTCGTTTGGTTGCTAAGACATTGAAGCACTCTTACATGGTAACATGGGGAAATAACTCTAAAACAAAAACCACATGCCATATAAGGCATGGTCCGTAGTGGTTATCTCCCCTACCGGTGTACCGCACATGCGCAGGATGTATACCAGCGACACTCATTCCTTTTCCTTCAACCCACGTTGCATGACGTGTTTTGAGGTGCTCAGGCTTTTTCTTAAGCCATCGGCCTATCTCTCAGGGAAGGCCATCGAATCTTGGTAACATATCAACGACCTTCTTTACTTCTTCAGGAATTGGTGAGAGCGTTTCTTTTTTGTATAACGAGAAGATTTCTTAGCGTTTTTGAAGATTTTGCCACTTGTCTTTTGAACATTTGTCCACCATTTTTGACTTTCAAAATGGCCGACATCCTAGACATAAAGAGAAACTAAGAGCTCTGCCAAGCAGACTCGCTCACCTGGTTCTGAATAGGGCAAAACGGTTAAAGCTGGCGCTAAACCATGAACTTCTTCTACTACTCATAGCTCTCAAAGTTATAAATTTCCTTAGCGAGAGGCCATCTTTAGCTTGGGACTTTACCCCGATACGCAGCATTCTATTCTATTGTTGATAGATAACGCATCTCCCTCAGCTGACTTTTCGGCTTTGGTTAATAACCTCAGGTGTTACAACCATAATGAAGTTAAGCAAGAGGATCTTCTTGCCTTTTTTGTCATCGTTTATTCTGAGGTTCAGGGAATGTTAACTGCTGATTGTAAACAAATAGCAAGTTAGGCTTCTCTTCTGCTCCCTTCAGGAGTAGGTAACGCACTGTCGTTCGCAGGTTCGTTCCGAATCTTCTGCAACCATTACGTCTACCAACGTTGTTGCAGAGGCGACAGATGTGTTTAGTTCGGCGTCAGGTTTACCTGTCAACGAACTTTTGTCTGCCTGTCAGACATCAGCACCGCCCAGTCCTCTCGGCGCTTTAGCGTCGCGGGCGGTGTTTTTGCGCTCTCGCACGGGTTCGTTCAGAGCCTTCTGCAACCATTACGTCTGCCGACGTTGTTGCAGATCCAACAGTGGTGTTGGACTTGTCGTCAGGTGTTCCTTTCGACAAATTTTTGTCTGATTCTCAGACATCAGCACCTCCTGGTCCTCTCGGCGCTTACGCGTCGGCAGGAGGTGTTCTTGGTGAAGTACACAAACATGCGGCAACGGTTTTCGCTCTAGCAGAAGTGCATACCAGCCATAAAGTTCATTCCTCACGTCAGCCTTATTCTCTTCCGAGGTACGGGTTGGGGTGGGAAGAGCATGTGTCCGCTGCTTCCGGTAGTAGGACAACAGGATCTTCCGGTCGCCATTCTATGGGGCCGGTCGGTGCTGATGCTTACCAATCCACTGCTGGTTCCGCTTCCGCTTCTGCGGCTTCCGGTGGCAGGATGGTATTGCCTTTCGCCGATAACACTTCTGTGTTGGTAGTTGGCATCCATCAGCCTTCGGCTTCCGGTTCCGCTACTGCGGTTCCGGGGCTGTTACACAGGCTGCATCCACTTCCTCTTCCAGTCTTTCAGCTGGCATGAGGCAGGTGGATGGGGGGATTCTATTGGAGTTCCGGCTTCCGGGAGTTTTTTCCCAACCTTTTCCGGTTTCGGCAGATGTTGCCTCGGCGGGATTGGTTTCCGGTTCTCATCCCTTTGATGATTGTTGGGATACTACTGAACAGGATGATGAGGATATGGAAGACGAAGCTTCTGAGGCAGATGGGGATGCCTCTTTTCGACTTTCGGCTAAGCTGCCATCTTTGTTGACACTAGCAGCAGAGGTTACTACGCCCGTCGCATATATAGTCAACTTGGCTCCTGCGACGTACCATACCAGAACCAGAACTATTTCCCTGAAGGGTAGCAGTAGCATCGTCGTCTGCCGTTACTCCACCTTCAGCTTTGGCTGATTTTGCTCCTTCTCAGGAACAATCTGCGAACTTAAAGTTTTTAGAGTCTCCTTCGGTGGCTTTTCAACTTGTAAAGTTTTCTCAAACTATGTTTCTGCCCCACCTCTGCCTTTGCTGGCAGCACATGGGGAAGCTCCTGCTTCGGCTTTGCCGTGGCTTGCGTCACTTGGACTTGTAGCTTATTTCTTAGTGAGCACTAACTGGAAGCTTCGGCTTACTGCCAATTCTAAGAGCTTGATCACTTCCTTTGCCCTGCCTATGGTACCACTTCCGGTTACACCGGACTTGGCAAGCATTCGCCAAAATGGTTATAGCAAGGAGAATCTTTCCGTTTGTTAGGAAAAGGATCTCATTGCTGTGGAAGAATGCAGCCGCTCTTCTTTGGAGTTATCGTCTTTGACTGAGAAGCTGATTCGCTCTCTCTCACGTGCGGTTACGTTCTTAGATCCTCCCTCGGTGGCATTTGAACTTGTGGAAGTTTTCTCAAATGATTCTCCTCTGCCACCACTTCCTTTGTGGGCAGCGCTCGGCAAAGCACCTGCTGCAGTGTTGCCTTAGCTTGCATCACCCGCGCAAGTAGCGCATCACTCGCTGAGCGCTATCCGTAGGCCTCGGTTAACACCAAGCCTAAGAACTTAGGTTATTCTTTTGTTCTAACTACGGAACACCGGACTTGACGAACATCCATCTGGATGTTTATAGCAAGAACAAGGATCTCCTGGCCGTGGAAGATTGTGGCCGCACTTCTTTATAATTATCGTCTTTGACCAAGACTTTGATTCGTTCTCTCCCTTGTGCGGTTACGTCCTCACTGGATACCTTTGTGTTCTGTCGGGACGCATATACAAAGGATGTAGCTTTGCTGTTCGCCTGGGAGAAGGCCTCAGCCGACAGTTTACTTTCTTTACTTTATTTGGTGTTTAACGTCGTTTTCAACCACGAAGGTTATATCGCGACGAGGGAAAGGGGGGAGATGGGATAGGGGAAAGGGGGGAGATGGGATAGAGCCACTTGTTAAGTGTTTCTTGTTCACAAAAGCACTAATCAAAAAATTGCTCCAGGGGCTTGCAACGTAGTACAATATATGACCTTACTGGGAGAATGCAAGTTTCCAGTACAAAGGACTAAACATTTCTTACATACTGCTTGACTAAAATCTTTACAAACATTGACTATATTCTATACAAGAACCACTTAACAAGGGTAAAAGGAGAAACAGAATCCGTTAGTCGCCTCATACGACATGCGGGGTGCAGAGAAATAAGGATGTGGAAAAGACTTTTGGTAAGTGAAATAAAGGTGATGGATCCAGTCAGGTAGAAATAAGACAACAAGAAAAGAATTGGAAAACTGCAGGGAATAGTAGGGAGAGTTTTCTTGGAAGGAAATATAGGTGAAAGGACTGGTAAGGCAGAAATAAGACAAAAGAAGAGAAGAAACAGAACCGTTAGTCGCCTCTTACGACATGCTGGGTAGCATCGGGTAAATTCTTTCTAGTCCCAACCAATATGGGACTCCCCCTAACCCGCGGGGGGTCAGCCGACAGTATGGTTCTGTTGGCGAGACTTTAATCTCTTCCTTGCTCGAAGGTTCTCTTTTCATATCCGCCTCTTTGCAAACGCGGACTCTTCTCTAACAAAGAGAAGCTCACAGCAAAGGAAAGCGCACGGCGGGCCTCGGCTTTGTTAGGGGGAAGAATTTACCCGATGCTCCCCAGCATGTCGTAAGAGGCGACTAACGGATTCTGTTTCTCCTTTTACCCTTGTTAAGTTTTTCTTGTATAGAATATAGTCAATGTTTGTAAAGATTTTAGTCAAGCAGTATGTAAGAAATGTTAAGTCCTTTGTACTGGAAACTTGCATTCTCCCAGTAAGGTCATATATTGTACTACGTTGCAAGCCCCTGGAGCAATTTTTTTATTAGTGCTTTTGTGAACAAGAAACAATTAACAAGTGGCTCTATCCCATCTCCCCCCCTTTCCCCGTCGCGATATAACCTTCGTGGTTGAAAACGACATTAAACACCAAATAAATAAAGAAAGAAAGATTAAGGGAGCCTCTCTTTGGTTGGCTGAAAACAAATCTCCAGTCCCGACTGGCTTGGGATTTGCTCCTAGTTTTGGAGCATTTGAGATCGGATTCTTTGATCCGTTATAAAAACTAGCCTTGCTAATCTAACACGGAAAGCGGTCATGCTTACTCTTCTAGCTTCTGAGAGAAGTGGGAGTAAGTGCATTTTCTGTCTGGTTTTGCTATAGACATCTCTTTGGAGAAGACTGATCTATGGCGCTTAGGTTTCGTTCAAAATTTCTGGCAAATAAGCAGAAACCGGAGAAACCAGCTCCGATAATGCAATTCAAACCACTTAGCAATATTTTGGCTCCGCTAGAGCCATATTTAACCAATTGAACATTTCGAGTTTTGAAAACTTTTCTGACTCGCACTGATCCGTTTAGATCACCTAAACAAAGGCTCTTGTTTATATCCATCAACACTGGTAGAGGCAATGACTTAGGGGGGGGGGGGGGGGGAGGGGCAGTCAGTCCTCCCTCTTCAGGCAGCACGGACTCAAGAAGTCGGAGTGTGGGCCTCTTTTTTTAGCTGTACTTAAGTCTGGAAGACTTGCGGAAGTATGAATGCAGCTTATTGGACGTCCAAGGACGTAGTCATGAGTTTCTATCTGCGGGATATTTTAAGTACCCGCTATTATAGTACACATGGTCTGCCAGCTATAGTCGCTGCCGGACAAGTACTTACAAGATATTGACTGTGAATATTTTTCCACCACCTAAATTAGCAATCTGCTATAGATCTATGTGAGTTGGGTAAGAATATGTAATTTAATATAACGTTTCAAAAGTAAACTTTGATTTAATTAATATACTTACCAACTCACATATTGAATTCCCTCCCAGCCTGCCCCGCAAATTGTATAAAGGGGTATATGTTTCAGGACGGAATGAGTGTCACTGGTATACATCCTGCGCATGCGCGGTACACCGGTAGGGGAGATAACCACTACGGACCATGCCTTATATGGCATGTGGTTTTTGTTTTAGAGTTATCTCCCCATTTTACCATGTAAGAGTGCTTCAATGTCTTAGCAACCAAACGAAGTTATTGCTATCTATGTGAGTTGGTAAGTATATTAATTAGATCAAAGTTTACTTTTGAAACTTTATATTAGTTTTAAAGCAGTGACACTTAGGTTTTTAGCAGTGACAGTTAGGTTTCTAGCAGTGACAGTTAGGTTTCTAGCAGTGACAGTTAGGTTTCTAGCAGTGACAGTTAGGTTTCTAGCAGTGACAGTTAGGTTTCTAGCAGTGACAGTTAGGTTTCTAGCAGTGACAGTTAGGTTTTTAGCAGTGACAGTTAGGTTTCTAGCAGTGACAGTTAGGTTTCTAGCAGTGACAGTTAGGTTTCTAGCAGTGACAGTTAGGTTTCTAGCAGTGACAGTTAGGTTTTTAGCAGTGACAGTTAGGTTTCTAGCAGTGCCCTTGGCTTGAGCTTGTCATTGCAGCAGACACAGTATCTGCCTCAGTGGGTAGTAAGTGAAGAAAGTAATGTTGACTTCCTCTGTGCAATAGCTAGGACAATGTGTGTTTGCCAATACATGTAGATTGTTCCGCTGTATTCAGTAAGAAATCGGGTTGTTCTTCGTAAAAAATTGTTTCAATTGTAGAACTCTGACATCTATAGAATCATGTGTACATTTTCTGCAAACATCTGTATTTTGTCTTCCCAGTTGAAAGCAAAGAGTGGGTGCATGCTGACAGTACTTGTTACCTGCTTGTTATGCAAAGAGTGGGTGCATGCTGACAGTATTTGTTACCTGCTTGTTATGCAAAGAGTGGGTGCATGCTGACAGTATTTGTTACCTGCTTGTTATGCAAAGAGTGGGTGCATGCTGACAGTATTTGTTACCTGCTTGTTATGCAAAGAGTGGGTGCATGCTGACAGTATTTGTTACCTGCTTGTTATGCATGTGTTATACTGTTGAAAAATGATTGATCAAACGTTACTTTTTGTTGTTGGTTCTTTTTGTTGGTGTGTGTGTGTGTGTGTGTGTGTGTGTGTCTGTGTGTGTCTGTGTGTGTGTAAGGAAAAGAACAACTAAACGGTGGAATATTTTTTGAACAGCCAGTATAATCACAAAATGAATACATTCAGCTTTTTGTATTAAAATCCAGAGTAAAGGCATACCTACTTTTCATTTGACACATCACTTAACACCAGGTAAAAACGTTTAGAAATACGTTTTCCTGACAATTGCATTGTTAAACTTAAACAATAATCTGCTCCTAACTGTTCCAAATAAGGAACAGTTTATTTAGATATGATACAGTTTATATAGATATGATACTTTCTTTATATAGATATGATACAGTTTATATAGATATAATACAGTTTATCTATATAATACAGTTTATGATGCTTTCTTTATTTTGAGTTATTTCTAATATGCTGACTGTTAGCAAATGATAACAGACATGTCGAGAAAAAAGATATCAAGCATGAGCCTTTTAGGCGAATGCTGATATCATTTGTGAGACATGTCTGTTATCATTTGCTAACAGTCAGCATATTAGAAATAACGGTTTTATTACCGTTTAATTCGACCAAAAGAAATTTCGAAGCAACCCCGTGAATTAGACAGAACAGCCGCAATGGGAACTGGAGCGCTCCTACCTGATTATGACTGTCACTGTCAGTCAAAGAATTCTCGTGACCTGGGTCAGCCTATCAGAGTAACACACCTTACGTGATGAATATTCACAGGTCAAATGCGTTTGACACACAACAAACCATGTTGCACATGCGTTTCGGTTGCTTCGCTTTTTCTTGTTGAACAGAGGTCGAGCGACAGATTTAGAACCGACTCCAGACGGATGGGAAATGACGTAAAGATACATTTGACGTAAAGCGAGTGACCCAATTTCACTTGATTTTCCGAACTTTGATCATTTAGATTTCAAGTGAGCGAGTCGGCATTGCACACTCAGAGGATGGGCGGTGCCTTGCTGTTCTGTAAAGCACCCACCGACAAAACTCGCTTTTCGGTATTTTTTAGATAAAGAGAGTATTATCTGACAGCATTTGAAGTGTCATTCTTTAGAATAAATCACACTGATATTGCTGATTTAAATTTTTACTTTGTCTTGTTCATTTTTAGCTTGATAAACAAAAAGGATCCCTGCCTGAACGTTATAACATTTAGAGGGTCACCTAGAATCCGTCCTGATTGGTCAAAAAGCCATATGGGGCACTGAATTGGTAATAAATAGATATAATACAGTTTATATAGATATGATACTTTCTTTATATAGATATAATACAGTTTATATAGATATGATACTTTCTTGATATAGATATAATACAGTTTATATAGATATGATACTTTCTTGATATAGATATAATACAGTTTATATAGATATGATACAGTTTATATTCTTCTTCTTCTTTGTTCATGGGCTTAGACTCCCACGTTCACTCATGTTTTTAGCATGAGTGGATTTTTACGTGTATGACCGTTCCTACCCCGCCATTCAGGCAGCATACGCCGATTTCGGGGGAATACAGCATGGGTGCAACTCGATCTGCCGGCTACACGCCGGCAGCCGGTTTTTGGTTTCATCGGCTGCCGATGTTTTTGTTCCAGGAGAGGTTTTTTTTTGGCATTTTAAATACTAAAAATGCTGGACCCCAACTTTTGCCGGTTTTTGGAATTTTCCAGGTTGCACCCATGATACAGTTTATATAAACTTGGCCAAAAAATTATTGCAACAACTTTCGCACGCTAACAAAAGCGGTAAAACGCAATCCATTTTAGTTCAACTTTATATGCTGGAAAAGGTAATTATGTCCACCGTTTATATCATTTGTCCGATCGGTGGTAATTTGTATAGGCATCCCGTTACAGCCTGTCAAACAAGGTCACCCCTAAAATCGACCTGACAAAAACTATAGCCCCGTGTTTTAAAATCTGCAAAAAATCAGAATGTGCACTTACCATTCAGAAACGCCATTCAATTTCCAGTTCAGAGCATTTTGTTTGATGCACCTTACTTCTCTAGTCTTTGTGTAGCCTTTTGACAAAGGCGGTAGGGGTCAACCGTTTCAGAGGCCAAAAAAGGCACGTTTTGCGGCCATTTTTGGGGGGGTCCTCCACTCAAAGAGCCATATCTGCTCAAGTTCTCAATGAATTGCTTTAGAAATTTCAGTAGTTATGACTAATAGGCTGACCAAAATCTGTGTTGATTTTGGTGAACGTCAGTGTATACTAAGCGTGTCTTATAACGCAACGTTTCCGAAAGACCTAAACAAATATTCGTATTAATTCAGGGTTTAAGGACAAAAAATCGTGACATTGCATGCTAAGAAAAACAAGTCGCGTAAGGCGAAAATACAACATTTAGTCAAGTAGCTGTCGAACTCACAGAATGAAACTGAACGCAATGCCATTTTTCAGCAAGACCGTATACTCGTAGCATCGTCAGTCCACCGCTCATGGCAAAGGCAGTGAAATTGACAAGAAGAGCGGGGTAGTAGTTGCGCTAAGAAGGATAGCACGCTTTTCTGTACCTCTCTTTGTTTTAACTT
The DNA here is from genome assembly GCF_037325665.1 of Littorina saxatilis. Classification (NCBI taxonomy): domain Eukaryota; kingdom Metazoa; phylum Mollusca; class Gastropoda; order Littorinimorpha; family Littorinidae; genus Littorina; species Littorina saxatilis. The sequence continues at coordinate 727,997 of NC_090245.1, read as the reverse complement.
TCTGAGCGTGTTTTTAATCCAAACATATCATATCTATATGTTTTTGGAATCAGGAACCGACAAGGAATAAGATGAAAGTGTTTTTAAATTGATTTGGACAATTTAATTTTGATAATAATTTTTATATATTTAATTTTCAGAGCTTGTTTTTAATCCAAATATAACATATTTATATGTTTTTGGAATCAGAAAATGATGGAGAATAAGATGAACGTAAATTTGGATCGTTTTATAAATTTTTATTTTTTTTTACAATTTTCAGATTTTTAATGACCAAAGTCATTAATTAATTTTTAAGCCACCAAGCTGAAATGCAATACCGAAGTCCGGGCTTCGTCGAAGATTACTTGACCAAAATTTCAACCAATTTGGTTGAAAAATGAGGGCGTGACAGTGCCGCCTCAACTTTCACGAAAAGCCGGATATGACGTCATCAAAGACATTTATCAAAAAAATGAAAAAAACGTTCGGGGATTTCATACCCAGGAACTCTCATGTCAAATTTCATAAAGATCGGTCCAGTAGTTTAGTCTGAATCGCTCTACACACACACACAGACACACACACACACGCACATACACCACGACCCTCGTCTCGATTCCCCCCTCTACGTTAAAACATTTAGTCAAAACTTGACTAAATGTAACAAGTCGCGTAAGGCGAAAATACAACATTTAGTCAAGTAGCTGTCGAACTCACAGAATGAAACTGAACGCAATGCAATGCAGCAAGACCGTATACTCGTAGCATCGTCAGTCCACCGCGCACGGCAAAGGCAGTGAAATTGACAGGAAGAGCGGGGTAGTACTTGCGCTGAGAAGGATAGCACACTTTTCTGTACCTCTCTTTGTTTTAACTTTCTGAGCGTGTTTTTAATCCAAACATATCATATCTATATGTTTTTGGAATCAGGAACCGACAAGGAATAAGATGAAAGTGTTTTTAAATTGATTTCAAAAATTTAATTTTGATAATAATTTTTATATATTTAATTTTCAGAGCTTGTTTTTAATCCGAATCGTTTTAGAAAAAAATAATTTTTTTTACAATTTTCAGATTTTTAATGACCAAAGTCATTAATTAATTTTTAAGCCACCAAGCTGAAATGCAATACCGAAGTCCGGGCTTCGTCGAAGACTACTTGATCAAAATTTCAACCAATTTGGTTGAAAAATGAGAGCGTGACAGTGCCGCCTCAACTTTCACGAAAAGCCGGATATGACGTCATCAAAGACATTTATCAAAAAAAGGAAAAAAACGTTCGGGGATATCATATTCAGGAACTCTCATGTCAAATTTCATAAAGATCGGTCCAGTAGTTTGGTCTGAATCGCTCTACACGCACGCACGCACACACGCACGCACACACGCACACACACACACATACACCACGACCCTCGTTTCGATTCCCCCTCGATGTTAAAACATTTAGTCAAAACTTGACTAAATGTAAAAATGGTAGGGGCAACTGGTGCCAAAGTTTCAGGCAGATCTCAGTGCTGGTTTAAGCCACCCATTTGCTGGAGATGGGAACGCGCACGAAAAATTATCGATCACCGTCAATGGTAACGTATACAGTCGCTTTATATTAGAGATGAACAGTCCTAGGCCTGTGCAAACTTGGCTGTGGTTATTTCTGTCCGGAGCCCTGTGCTCGGTGTGTTACGCTTTGTTGATTTGATGGTTATTGACGGGCGGCTCGTCTTTGGCGTCGGGTAAGTAGCTTGCAGGTGGAGAAATTTTTGTTCATGGGGGATTTCTGTGACGTATGTACCACGTGACAGGAAGTCGCCGTTGGTCTCGGCAAAGAAACTACAATGCAGTGTGTGGTCTCGGTGAGACTGAAAGACAGAGAGCGCTCGACAGATACACACAGTGATTCAAGGCGCACAACTCTAGTAAAGTTGTCGTAGCACGTCCGTCTATGGCCAAAGTGATCCGGGTTCGATTCCGGCATGGGCGGTCTATTTTTTTTTTAAATTCTTGTTTACTATTGTTTATTATGAACGTTTTAATGTTTTATTTTACTCTAATAATTTTTTTAATTGTGTAAAATAAATAAATTATTATTATTTTTTTTTAATCCAAGTGATCCGGGTGGAAAGCGATTCGTCTATGGCCAAAGTAATCCGGGTTCGATTCCCGGCATGGGCGGTCTATTTTTTTTTTTTTAAATTCTTGTTTACTATTGTTGATTATGAACGTTTTTGTGCACAAGACAAAAACTTTCATACTGGGGGAGCGAGCCAGTCTGAAGAGTACTCGGGTCCAGCGCCAGCGTTTTTTATAAGAACTTGGAGTGATTGCGAATTTGCGCGTTTCTCGTGAGTGCTTTCGAAGTTTTGTAATTTGATTTTCCCCAGCGAGTGTTCTTTGGAGGGCACTAGACTGTGATTGCTGGTGCATGTTTTTATTTTTGTTTTTCGTTCTTTGTTTCCGTTTGTAGTCTGTGGTCAAATACCTCACAATGTGCTCAAACAAATCACAGGCACAGGAAATGAACAAGAAGAAGTGTGTCACAAGAATTTGAATTCTAACAAAAACATGTGTATGAGTTCATAGACTACCACTGTCGAACCCTTCACTGTACAATGTAAATGAGTACAAAATATAGTCGTCAGTTTGGGAGACATTGTAGAGCACAGGTGAACTTTATCACAAACGGACAACACAAAAAGTACTTTCTTTTCAAACTTGAAAGTTTGTTGTCTATTTTTACCAGGGTCTTTCAAACAAACAATAACATGTGTATTTTTTATGTGAAAAAATTCATCTATTTTAACATTGTTGTACTTAAAATCTTAACATCTGCTAACAATTTGCGTATGAATATTTTTTATTCCTGCACTAGAAGGGAAGAAATCAACCTGTGGAAGACGTGCTGTGGTTTGTCTCCCTTCCTTCGAAACCGAAACCGAAACCGTCTGTAACGCTTACAGGGCCTCATAGATATCAGAGTCAACTCCCGCCCCCGACACCTCCACGCATTCAGCGTAACGGCTTGTACGGCGTGTTACTTCAACATAATATGATAATAATAATAATAATAATAACTTCAACAAGTATTTTTTGGAAAAAAATTAACCTTAACAAGGCCTCAACACAACAGCGCTTCCTGGAATTGCATGGCTGTTACCGGGAAATGTACTGGGTCAAAGGTCCGCCTGACTCGAAAATTTACTGGGGAAAAGACAGTGACTGCAAAAAATCGTGTACTTCATGATTGGTACAATGGCCAACACAAATGTTGTCGGATCAAGTCTACTTCCATTCTTTAGATGCCATGGTATATGTTTTTTCAAAGAAATAGTCTTTTACATTGACTACTGCCCTCCCAGGAAACCTGGCCACATCCTCAACAAGAAAATTTGCTGATTCAAATCAGCAGGTTCCCAGACGTTCCTTCATGTAATTTTTAGGTGAATGGTCAAAGTGGTTTCTTGCACACACTCAGTCATCTTGCACAACAATGCAACACAAAGGAACTTAGTCGATAAATATCGACAGGGGGCCGACAAATGGTTTAAATGTGAAATGTGTGTATATGGGTGTGGGTCTGAAACAAACAAACAAACAAACAAACAAACCATGTGAACCCCAAAGTCATGCGCCCACACGAACACACACACACACACCCACGCGCGGGCGCTGTAGAACACACACATAATATAGTAACAAGAAAAATGTTCATTCAAAATGAACAGCGTCGATGCAATGTCCACCAAAGATTTATTTTGGGAAGTGTTAAAGGTTAGGGTCAAAAGTTAATGAATTGCATGTTGCAGTTGGACAGAAATGAACAGGTGTTAATTGATAAACACATTGATAATGGCTTTTGAGAAAATCAATCAATTCTGCAAAGGAATTAACTTGATGACATCAAAACTGCAGCGCCATTTGAAGAATGGTTACCATTTCTGTTTCTTTGATGGGAATCAAACAAATAAAAACATTGACTATCCAAGTTACCATGAATGGCAATAGTTGACTCCTGAAAAGTAGCAAGGATATAATTTGAGACGATAAACGCCTGATGCAATCCCTCCTCAAGGTCAGTCAACTCAAAACCTTCATCATTCGCAACATCAGTAGGCAACACAGCGGGATTCGTATGTCCAGAAATCATGTCGAAAAAATATTCCATTTCAAAAGCATGTCCAACCACAGTTGTTGGCAAGTGTTCGTGTCCGAGGTAGCCTTCAGTGTGTGTATATGTATTCATGTGACAGAGAGCGTGACCTCATTCTTCAATCCTCTCTCTCTCTTCTTTCTCATTCGAACGCACACACGCAAGAACGTAGCCTACGCACGCATGCACGCGCACGCACACACACACACACACACACACACACACACACCCCGCAGTGACGCACAAACCACGCACACACACACTGACCGTCTGTCGGCAAGCATCTCTTTTTGTTTTCTTTACCTTTGTTTATTGTGTTTTCGATATTTGTGTTTATTTTTTGCTTGACTTATCTGTTTTATTTTAATGTTTGCTATCCACATCGTGTGATAAATGTTTCTTCTCAGTCTCCGAGTCAGTTTAGTTTCTGCACGCCGCTTTGGTACTCCTTGTTTTTCTAACTGGTGTATTGTGCGCGATTTGCGGATTTATTTTTATTCCTTTCATATGCTGTTGAAGTGTTGTGGGTGTTATTGTCTGTATATGCTATGTTGCGTCTGTGTATGCCTACAAGAATTTGCATTCGCTCTCTGCCAGTACAAGTCCAAACTTTATTGGGTGTAATGTGCCTGTGGTCTGCTCGCAGTCGAGCACAGATAGTTTTCAAACATTCCTCCAGTGAGCCGCCGCGCGCTGCGACCTGAGTAAAGCGCTTCTTTGGTCTCTGGCAACGTTGAACTGCGCTGATATGCCCAGCGACGTGCGGACAAAGTGATATCGCCCCGCTGGCTATTTTTACCGCTGGCCTCGGTCGGGCTTTGCCACAGAAACTCACGGTTTGGCCTGTAGGTAAAATGTACAATGTATTTTCTGATTTGTGCACAAAAGCTATTTTTCTTTTTTCTTTTTTTTAACATAACAATGTTTAATGTCACTGTTTGTTTAAAAGAACATGGTCACATTTGTAAAAAAAAATGTTAAATTAGAAAATAAATAACATTTTGGTTCATGATTTTTCCTACACCTGTGCTGAAAATAAGAAATAAAAATGTCGGTATATAAGTCACTCAAATACAGGTAAGTATGACTGGCTCGGTTTGAGTTTGTTACGGTTGACCCTGCACAATTCGACCTCTGATGTTTTTGTTGAACAATTTCACAACTTCCTGTGTTACACAAACTCAGTGATGACCAATTTTGCCTTCACCCCTCCCATAGGGTGACGGATTTCACAACTTTCTACAGATGAACAACAATGTTGCCTTCACCCCTCCCATAGGGTGACGGATGTCACAACTTTCTGTGTACACAAACTGATGACGTATTTCACAACAAAATGGCGCTGCCCATTACAACCTCGATACTAGTTCCGGTTCCGGAATGTCACCGTTCACACAGGCAAATGCCTCCGCATAACCCAGACCTCTGGGTCTGGGAACAAAGTCAGCCAGAGCTTCGTTTAAGTGTGACAATGGGTCATATATTGGTGCTACATTACTAGCATTCAAATGTGTATTCATGTCAACAGCATTTTGCCATTTACAACAGTTTCACTAACACTGTATTCTTTCTTGCTTTATTATTTTGTGACTCAGTGATAATTTTAAATAAAGTTATTTGCATCATACACTTTGATTTCATTCATTTCTATTTATAACTACTTTTACTACTTTCCCTTTTACACTGTGACATGCCACTGTATGACGCTCATTTAGACCAAAAACAATACCATTCCTACCTGTTGCAACGTCTATCGCTCGCTCTGTCTTTTGGTTCCTTGGTTGATCGATCGGTTTCTTGGTGGAAAACATATTTCTGTCACCAATACCAGTATTATTGCATCACTTCCATAAAGGTAGAGTAGCCTTCTTCCTTTCTGTTAAGCCAATAGGTCTTATTCATTATTGAGCTCTTATTCATTATTGCATTACTTTCACAACAATCTTCTTCCTTGATATTGCGATAGTTGTTATCTCCCATTTATGTACAAACGCCGAAAAGACAATTTAACAGGACACATCAACACTATTATTTTGTTTACCTGTACCAACAGGTGTACAACTTCCTGTTTCTTTGATATTGTCAATGTTTCGGCCCGTGTTGATCCTGGGATCAACTGAATTTCTTGTAAGAGTTTGCGGCGGGCGCACGGTAGTGCTGTGTGTGTGTGTATGTGTGTGTGTGTGTGTGTGTGTATCTGTGTGTGTGTGTGTGTGTCAGTGTGTGTATGTGTGTGTTTGTGTGTGTGTATGTGTACACGTGGGGCTTTTGTTGTTAGTGACTCATGTTAATTACAGCTCAGTTCAGCCCTGTCTCTCTTTCTTTCTTTTACTCTCTCTGTTTAATTAATTGTCTGTTCTACCCTCTTGTCTGCTTCTGTCTGTCTCAGAGAGAGAGAGAGAGAGAGAGAGAGAGAGAGAGAGAGAGAGAGAGAGAGAGAGAGAGAGAGAGAGATTTTGTTTGTTTGTTTGTTTGCTTAACGCCCAGCCGACCACGAAGGGCCATATCAGGGCGGTGCTGCTTTGACATAATATAACGTGCGCCACACACAAGACAGAAGTCGCAGCACAGGCTTCATGTCTCACCCAGTCACATTATTCTGACACCGGACCAACCAGTCCTAGCACTAACCCCATAATGCCAGACGCCAGGCGGAGCAGCCACTAGATTGCCAATTTTAAAGTCTTAGGTATGACCCGGCCGTGGTTCGAACCCACGACCTCCCGATCACGGGGCGTCCTTACCACTAGGCAGAGAGAGAGAGAGACGTAAGACGTAAGACATTTTATTGAATAAACACACACGGTAAAGGCGTTGCGGTCGACTTGGGCCAGGCGCCGGACATCCGGGGGCGTTTCCTCCTCTTGTCGGAATGACGATGTCTGTGCTGTTTCGCAGTCATATGTCAGGACGTAGTCGTCTCCCAGGGGCGGACCTAGGGGGGGGTTCCTGGGTGCCCGGAACCCCCCCCCCCCCCCCATCCGTGTTTTTATATTTAGTCAAGTTTTGACTAAATATTTTAACATCGAGGGGGAATCGAAACGAGGGTCGTGGTGTATGTGCGCGTGTGTGTGTGTGTGTGTGTGTGTCTGTGTGTGTCTGTGTGTGTGTGTGTGTGTGTGTGTAGAGCGATTCAGACTAAACTACTGGACCGATCTTTATGAAATTTGACATGAGAGTTCCTGGGTATGAAATCCCCGAACGTTTTTTTCATTTTTTTGATAAATGTCTTTGATGACGTCATATCCGGCTTTTCGTGAAAGTTGAGGCGGCACTGTCACGCCCTCATTTTTCAACCAAATTGGTTCAAATTTTGGTCAAGTAATCTTCGACGAAGCCCGGGGTTCGGTATTGCATTTCAGCTTGGTGGCTTAAAAATTAATTAATGACTTTGGTCATTAAAAATCTGAAAATTGTAAAAAAAAATAAAAATTTATAAAACGATCCAAATTTACGTTTATCTTATTCTCCATCATTTGCTGATTCCAAAAACATATACATATGTTATATTCGGATTAAAAACAAGCTCTGAAAATTAAATATATAAAAATTATTATCAAAATTAAATTGTCCAAATCAATTTAAAAACACTTTCATCTTATTCCTTGTCGGTTCCTGATTCCAAAAACATATAGATATGATATGTTTGGATTAAAAACACGCTCAGAAAGTTAAAACAAAGAGAGGTACAGAAAAGCGTGCTATCCTTCTTAGCGCAACTACTACCCCGCTCTTCTTGTCAATTTCACTGCCTTTGCCGTGAGCGGTGGACTGACGATGCTACGAGTATACGGTCTTGCTGAAAAATGGCAGCTACTTGACTAAATATTGTATTTTCGCCTTACGCGACTTGTTTTTTTACCTTGTTATCTTCCACGAGAGGCCTCCGATTGACCTAAAAAAATAAAATTCCTTCAGCATCTGGGGGGCTTTGCCCATGGACCCCGCCGGGGCCTGAGCGGCCCCTGGACCCCTGCTCCAATTTGGAACCCCCCCTTTTCCACAACTAGGTCCGCCCCTGTCTCCCCTTGCAATCCGCGTCTTCTCCTTTTCTCGCACACACGACTTTTAAGAGGGCGCGATTTCTCTTTTTATTTAACAGTTTTGATTTCAGTTGGGCGTTCTTTGAGCAGTTGGAGGCTAGGTCGTAAACGTCCTCTGGTGCAAACTCTCGGTCCGTTGCTGCCAGTTCACAAGTGGTTTCGTCGTCTGCTGTCTGTGACGTCACAGCACAACAAGCCTCTGAGTTGACAATCTCGCACGTGGTTAAGCTTGCAGTGTCACAGTGGGCAGGTGTGTGCTGTGTGACAGTGGGCAGGTGTGTGCTGTGTGACAGTGGGCAGGTGTGTGCTGTGTGACAGTGGGCAGGTGTGTGCTGTGTGACAGTGGGCAGGTGTGTGCTGTGTGACAGTGGGCAGGTGCGTGCTGTGTGACAGTGGGCAGGTGCGTGCTGTGTGACAGGGGGCAGGTGCGTGCTGTGTGACAGGGGGCAGGTGTGTGCAGTGTGACAGTGGGCAGGTGTGTGCTGTGTGACAGTGGGCAGGTGCGTGCTGTGTGACAGTGGGCAGGTGTGTGCTGTGTGACAGTGGGCAGGTGTGTGCTGTGTGACAGTGGGCAGGTGTGTGCTGTGTGACAGGTGTGTGCTGTGTGACAGGTGTGTGCTGTGTGACAGGTGCGTGCTGTGTGACAGTGGGCAGGTGTGTGCTGTGTGACAGGTGTGTGCTGTGTGACAGGTGTGTGCTGTGTGACAGGTGTGTGCTGTGTGACAGTGGGCAGGTGCGTGCTGTGTGACAGGTGTGTGCTGTGTGACAGGTGCGTGCTGTGTGACAGTGGGCAGGTGCGTGCTGTGTGACAGGTGTGTGCTGTGTGACAGTGGGCAGGTGCGTGCTGTGTGACAGTGGGCAGGTGTGTGCTGTGTGACAGGTGTGTGCTGTGTGACAGTGGGCAGGTGCGTGCTGTGTGACAGGTGTGTGCTGTGTGACAGGTGTGTGCTGTGTGACAGGTGTGTGCTGTGTGACAGGTGTGTGCTGTGTGACAGGTGCGTGCTGTGTGACAGGTGCGTGCTGTGTGACAGGTGCGTGCTGTGTGACAGGTGCGTGCTGTGTGACAGGTGTGTGCTGTGTGACAGGTGTGTGCTGTGTGACAGGTGTGTGCTGTGTGACAGGTGTGTGCTGTGTGACAGGTGTGTGCTGTGTGACAGGTGTGTGCTGTGTGACAGGTGTGTGCTGTGTGACAGGTGCGTGCTGTGTGACAGGTGTGTGCTGTGTGACAGGTGTGTGCTGTGTGACAGGTGCGTGCTGTGTTGGGGTGGCCAGGCTGCGTGTTTCACGTGATCTTTCTATGGAATACCAAAGACGATGATCGATAATTTTTCTTGTGCGTTCCCATCTCCAGCACTGAAATGTAAACCAGCACTCAGATCTGCCTGACGATTGCCTCAACCATTTTTTTCTTAGCATGCAAAGTTTATTTATTTATTTATTAAGGAGATTTCTATAGCGCATAACTAAAAGCAATATGCGCTTTACAATATCACTAGGTATAAGCACACGCAAACATACTACAAAGTCACGATTTTTTGTCCTTAAACCCTGAATTAATACGAATATTTGTTTAGGTCTTTCGGAAACGTTGCGTAATAAGACACGCTTAGTAAGTATATACACGTTCACCAAAATCAACACAGATTTTGGTCAGCCTTTTGGTCATAACTTCTGAAATTTCTAAAGCAATTCGTTGAGAACTTGAGCAGATATGGCTCTTTGAGTGGAGGACCCCCTCAAAAATGGCCGCAAAACGTGCCTTTTTTGGCCCCTAAAACGGTTGACCCCTACCGCCTTTGTCAAAAGGCTACACAAAGACTAGAGACGTAAGGTATATCAAACAAAATGCTCTGAACTGGAAATTGAATGGCCTTTCTAACGGTAGTCATAAGTATTTGGTAAGTGCACATTCTGATTTTTTTCAGATTTTAAAACACGGGGCTATGGTTTTTGTCAGGTCGATTTTAGGGGTGACCTTGTTTGACAGGCTGTAACGGGATGCCTATTCAAATTACCACCGATCGGACAAATGATATGAACGGTGGACATAATAACCTTTTCCAGCATGTAAAGTTGAACTAAAATGGATTGCGTTTTATTGCTTTTGTTAGTGTGCGAAAGTTGTTGCAATAATTTTTTGGCCAAGTTTAGATATGATACAGTTTATACAGATATGATACTTTCTTTATATAGATATGATACAGTTTATATAGATATGATACTGTAGAACATATGACATTGTATTGAAACGTCTCGTTTACAGTGATTTAAGTCTTGTTTATTTTTACTTTTTTTTGTTCAGAGTTGGAGGATTTCTGCATGAGCTGCAAGGACGAACACCTAAGCACAGTTAGAGTATCGTACATGTCTCGGCCAAGATAGTCCTCGGTCAGGTTACGCAAAGGAAAGATGTTCTTCTGGATCAAAGAGTATACCTCTAGTGTTGGTTCTTAGTCTGGATCTACTGATCTGTGTTTTGCTGAAGAGGGGCTGCTCCAAGTTGTGCAATCTACAATCTGCACACAATTCTGCAGGGACACCAGTGGTCTCCCGTTCATTGCACCAGAAATGTACGGACCGTTTGTCCACAGCGCCAGTTTCTACCCGGTGGACAAGTCGTCATAGAAAGTAGAAATCTACATGCACACATCTGTGTATAAAGCTCAAAATCAAAGAAGAAGAAACAAAACTTGACTAAATGTAAAAACAAACAACTTCTGTTCAACAAGGGTGAAGCATCAAGTCCATTTAACTTCAACCTACTTTGCTTCTTAACCTGATATCAACCAGTGTCATTTATTCATACTGCATGTTTGGTATAAATATTAAAATGTGATGCATGGTTAGTATTGCCAGAACAGCACAGTAATTTTACGCATAGTAACAAAGTCACTTCAGATAGTTTTAAATCCACTTTATACATTTTTTTAGGAACACAATAAAGACTTTTCAACAAGAGCGTAAACAAATGTAATTGTTTGGCATTGGATGACTCACTGAGTCACTTGGTTGAGAATATGATGTGAAATCCAGTGTGACCTCTTTGTGACCTCTTTGTGACCTCTTTGTGGTATGCATCTGTCTCCATTTCCATGTGTTCTGTTTGTTCTGTACTGTACTAATACTGTACTAAAAATTAACAAATAGATAAATATTTTAACAAAAGAAGAAAGGTTAATTTAGGGAACATTTAATAAGACTAGAGGAAACATTCACCTGGGTTCATCCATGTACTCAAACAGAGAGAATACGCGAACATACACACCAAGGGAGGATTTGACCAACTAACAACACACACACCAAGGGAGGATTTGACCAACTAACAACACACACACCAAGGGAGGATTTGACCAACTAACAACACACACACCAAGGGAGGATTTGACCAACTAACAACACACACACCAAGGGAGGATTTGACCAACTAACAACACACACACCAAGGGAGGATTTGACCAACTAACAACACACACACCAAGGGAGGATTTGACCAACTAACAACACACACACCAAGGGAGGCAACTAACAACACACACACCAAGGGAGGCAACTAACAACAAGAGCACTGATACACATGCAGACAAATTGTCAAATGGAACACATTGTCTGATTGCACACATTGTCTGATGGAACACATTGTCTGATGGAACACATTGTCAAATGGAACACATTGTCTGATGGAACACATTGTCTGATGGAACACATTGTCTGATGTTAAATGGAACACATTGTCTGATGTTAAATATGCACAAAACAATAACACCTTCAAGAATCTGCTAGACAAAGAAACCATTATTATTGAGTTCTTTTATTTATATGATGATTGATATTGAGGAAGCGATCTTGAGCTTGCTAAATATAAATATGATTGACCTACAACAAATTTGAAAATGAGATGGGGTGCTTAAAAAAACGTGAGGCTTATGGCAAACACTAACCAGTCCCTGCTTCTACTACTACTAAATGCCTATTATCATACTGTTTTTTTGACTGAGAGTCTTTTAAGTAAAACAACATTGGCCTGAACAAACTTTATTCATTACATGCATGTACAGGGTGACACGAAAAAAACAGATCCCACCAAAAGTTTAATATTTTCTGAAATAATCAGCCGATTCTTTTATTTTTTCAGGTGAGCCAAGCTGAAATGATGTTCTAACAGCCCACCAAGTTTGAGCTTCAAGATGTCATGGACAACGGAGCATAAGACATTTATAGTCGAGGCCTATTTTCGCCGGCGAACAGATTTGCTCGGGCTGCGCACAACAGACTCTCTGACTGAATCAATATTCCTCGGTGTCCTTGCTGATTTAGGTCGACCAGAGTGGGATCCCCTGTTAGGGTTTTTACTATTGAGGTTATTGACAGTCCCATGGTCTCTGAACTTATCCCTCCATCCATAGATAACTGATTTAACAGGAAAGTCTCTACGTCCAAACTGTCTTTTGAATTCCAGTTGAGCAGCGTGGATAGAATTCGACCGAAAATAGGCCTCGACTATAAATGTCTTATGCTCCGTTGTCCATGACATCTTGAAGCTCAAACTTGGTGGGCTGTTAGAACATCATTTCAGCTTGGCTCACCTGAAAAAATAAAAGAATCGGCTGATTATTTCAGAAAATATTAAACTTTTGGTGGGATCTGTTTTTTTCGTGTCACCCTGTATGTCACACAATCTCTTTTAAAACCTGATGCAGAGAAGATGACAGTATGCAAATAACCAACTATAATAGAACTGAGAGATTAAACAAATATGACCAAGAGAGATCTGCCATGTAGAAAAATTCAATTTAAACGAATTTGACAACAACAAAAATCCGACTGAAAAAGCCAGTTGATTAACAGCTTAGTTATATAATGTAGAACAAGTTCAAGCAGGTGTTGATCTGGTTAAAAAATGATCTAAAGTTTACTTCAACTTAAAAAGAGAAGCTTGCTGGGATGCTTGTGCTACGAGTGCAGAGAGAGTGTCCCCCGCACACTCTCGGCGTCATCAAACTGTCTTTGAAGTGAAGCTGTTCTACTTTCGTTTTGGCATGATTTGCAGGTCATTGCATTTGTGCCCTGAATATATCGAGTTCCGGCAACCCGTATCGATATATCGTATCCATACAAGTTCGAATCGATATGTGGATAAATATCTGTGGTAGCGTGCAACCTTAGCAGTAAGATCTCTGTCGCGGGACAGCATCACAATAGCGGTAACAGTCTTGGAGTTGTGACCAACAACCAAAGTGAAAGTGGACACGAGCGCATGCGCGAGGGCTCAGTGGTTAGTTACACAGCATTCCCTGTTAGGCTAAGGGAGACGACTCCATTAGATTCCCCCTGTACCGGAAGTGTTGAGCCACGCAGTGGCGGGTGAGGCAGATTCGACCTAAACACAGACCAGAGAACATCGCTACTACGACCGTCTTGCAGACGTTCGTATACCAGCCTTAAACGGTGAGTCCGTTAGAGGCATTGAGCTTAGCTTCCCCCCGGGGAGCTCAGCGTTATGTGAAGTTAATGTAGCAAGCGCAAGGCGGCTGGGTTTACCCACAGGCGGAAGGTATCGTCCACTGGACTACTATCACAGAAAGACTACAAGAGTAACAAGGTACGTCACTCACCTTCGAGTCTTCTGTGTTCTTGGAGTCGCTTCCTGGGGAAAAATATTGTTCAAGACGGTTTGCCTCTTCCTACAGTCTGTGTAAGGTCAAATAAATACAGCTGGATGATTGTTTGAACTGTATGTACCTTTAATTTTCAGCTTCCGTCCGCTGCAGGTTGTTTTTATTTTTAACCATCATTTGGACGAATCTTCGTTTGCGAGCCGCTAATATCCACTTTGTGTCAAATCATGCATCTTGAACAATATTTTTCCCCAGGAAGCGACTTCAAGAACACAGAAGACTCGAAGGTGAGTGACGTACCTTGTAGTCTTTCTGTGATAGTAGTAGTCCAGTGGACGATACCTTCCGCCTGTGGTTTACCCCGGCCGCAGTGCGTGTTTACATTTGTTATGTGTTTCATGCGTACCGTCCTGTCAACCGTATTGTTATCCATGTAAAGCTCGGCTTTCACCACACTAGCAGCAGTGGTCGACACACCTGTCATCTTCACCGAACAGCGGCGCGTCAGTGAGGGAGAGTCCTACAAGTTGAACAATTAACAGAGACACAAGGCGAGTGTCACTTCAGTACTTGTTGGCATACTTTTTCCTCATGATATTGTCGGCTTCCTAGATGTTACGCAAGGCTGCACTTGTAATATTTCAGTGCATGACAGATGCGTTACAGGTATTGAGCAATCCCCATACATTTCGACATGTTGAAAGGCCAGCTCAACAAGAGGCATTTTATTGACCAGGAAGTAGTGATAGAGTGAAGTCGGGTTACTTCTGCTTGATTCCTAAGTCTAATAGCAGTACCAGTGCACGAAGCGCGCTTGTACCTCACTCACCGACTTGTACCTCACTCACCGACTTGGAGGGCTGAGGTATGTGTTGCGGGGATGTTTACGGTCACAAGCATGTTAGTGTGATAGTGTGGAATGTGTTAGTGTGGAATGTGATAGTGTGGAATGTGATAGTGTGGAGTGTGATAGTGTGGAATGTGATAGTGTGGAGTGTGATAGTGTGGAATGTGATAGTGTGGAGTGTGATAGTGTGGAATGTGATAGTGTGGAGTGTGATAGTGTGGAATGTGTTAGTGTGGAGTGTGATAGTGTGGAATGTGTTAGTGTGGAGTGTGATAGTGTGGAATGTGATAGTGTGGAGTGTGATAGTGTGGAATGTGATAGTGTGGAGTGTGATAGTGTGGAATGTGATAGTGTGGAGTGTGATAGTGTGGAATGTGTTAGTGTGGAATGTGATAGTGTGGAATGTGATAGTGTGGAGTGTGATAGTGTGGAATGTGATAGTGTGGAATGTGATAGTGTGGAGTGTGATAGTGTGGAATGTGATAGTGTGGAATGTGATAGTGTGGAGTGTGATAGTGTGGAATGTGATAGTGTGGAATGTGATAGTGTGGAGTGTGATAGTGTGGAATGTGATAGTGTGGAGTGTGATAGTGTGGAATGTGTTAGTGTGGAATGTGATAGTGTGGAATGTGTTAGTGTGGAGTGTGGAATGTGATAGTGTGGAATGTGTTAGTGTGGAATGTGGAATGTGATAGTGTGGAATGTGATAGTGTGGAGTGTGATAGTGTGGAATGTGATAGTGTGGAGTGTGATAGTGTGGAATGTGTGGAATGTGATAGTGTGGAATGTGTGGAATGTGATAGTGTGGAATGTGATAGTGTGGAGTGTGATAGTGTGGAGTGTGTTAGTGTGGAATGTGATAGTGTGGAGTGTGATAGTGTGGAATGTGTTAGTGTGGAGTGTGGAATGTGATAGTGTGGAATGTGATAGTGTGGAATGTGATAGTGTGGAGTGTGATAGTGTGGAGTGTGATAGTGTGGAATGTGTTAGTGTGGAATGTGATAGTGTGGAGTGTGATAGTGTGGAATGTGATAGTGTGGAATGTGTTAGTGTGGAATGTGATAGTGTGGAGTGTGTTAGTGTGGAATGTGTTAGTGTGGAATGTGATAGTGTGGAGTGTGATAGTGTGGAATGTGATAGTGTGGAGTGTGGAGTGTGATAGTGTGGAATGTGTTAGTGTGGAATGTGTTAGTGTGGAATGTGTTAGTGTGGAATGTGATAGTGTGGAGTGTGGAATGTGTTAGTGTGATAGTGTGGAATGTGATAGTGTGGAGTGTGGAATGTGTTAGTGTGATAGTGTGGAATGTGTTAGTGTGGAGTGTGGAATGTGTTAGTGTGATAGTGTGGAGTGTGATACACTGATAGTGTGGAGTGTGATAGTGTGGAGTGTGGAGTGTGATAGAAATGACTTTCTACCTTGCACATTTCTCTCACATTTGACTGCAGCTTGTCTGTCTGTGTTTGTTTACTGTGTAGGTAAACATTCCATCTTGAATTTTTCAGGAAGACGGTATGGCCGGAATGGGCTACGCCGTTATGGGAGGTAGAGTCATGTTGTGTGTTTGTTTTTTGTGTAGGTAAACGATCCATCTGAACTGTTTCAGGAAGACGTACGCTATGGCTGGAATGGGTCCCCCCGGTATGGGCGGAGCCATGGTGTGTGTCACCAAGGTGGAGCTACGCATCGAGTGTCGCAATCTGCTCAACCGTGACACCATGTCCAAGTCGGACCCTTGTGCCGTGCTCTATCTGCACAATGGCGACAAGTGGATAGAGGTGACACAGCTTGTATATATATACACTGAAATCTTATTCACACCAACAGACAGACGTGTCACTGCTATACAGAATCCCTCTACACACACACACACACACACACAAAAATGGCATAGTACATGTACCAGCTACTTCATTCATCTACTTTGCATCAGAGTGCAAACATACTTTGACACCCAAGGTAAATGATAGGTGTACAGTAAAACCTGAGTCTAGCGGACCCTTGTTGTAACGGCCACCTGCTACATACGGACAGTTTATCATGGCACGAACACGATTTCAACAATAACTAACCTTTAACGGGCGGACACCTGCCACTTACGGACGCGGACACGATTTTTCGGACCGTAGGAAGTGTAAACACTGTCACAAACGGACACAACGTACATAAAAACGCAACTTCGAAAACTCGACTGTTATGCAGTCAGTGCTCGGCAGCCGTAGCCGTAGCACAAATGGTTGTTGATTGGTTGTCCTGTCCCTTTTCTGACCAATCAGTGGCTTGTTTAGATGGAGACCCACTTTTGCTCACTCACTTTCGCTTTTCCGCATTGTGGATACAGTCACAACCAAAAGCAACAGTAGACTACTGTGTTTGAAAATGGAATCTCCAGCAGGAAAAAGAAAAGCGATGACTTTAGAGCAGCGTGTCGCTGCCTTGAAAAAACTAGATAGCGGCCAATCATGCCGAGATGTGGCGAAGGAGATGGGATGTGGTAAAACACAGATCGCGAGGATCAAATCGGAAAAAGAAGACGTGATGATCTCTCTCTCTTTGTAAGCAATGGTTCGAAGGAAACAATAATTAACACAGCTAAATTTTTGTTCCATGCATTTATGCTGAGACTAGAAAAACTGAATGAAACAAGAGCTGACCCAATTTGGCCGAGACACACTGCGGAATTTCCCGTTGAATGACTGATGAAGAGTCAGCTATTTTTAGCTTTGTGACGTCCGACTTGCGTAAGTTTGAATGCACAGTGTGTGTAGGGAACGGGGTGGGGGGGGGGGGGGGGGGGAGATGTTGTTGTTGTTGTTTGCTACATGTATCATTTGTTTACTCACATTTTCAGTGAGTCTCATGTTCAATCCAATAAATACATACCGTACTACAGGACCGACAAAAAGTGTCTTGTTCATTTTACGTGCTCTTTGTAAAATATTGCCCCGGCCCCTCCACCTGTGAAGAAGGGACACCTGTCTAATAGGGACACTATTACCATTCCCCAAGGGTGTCCGTTAGAGACAGGTTTTACTGTATTAGCTATTGGGGTAACAGCTTGTGCCTTGTATGTATGTTACCTAGCTGTACCAGTGTTCTATGCAACATGTGTATAGCCTTGCACATGGAACACATGAACTTGCATAAACAGATTGATGATTATATTGAGATACATCTGTTGCGTCGTTGTGAAGACAGGCACACACAGAGATTGTTTATCAGTTTCTGTGTTGATTATGATCATGCATTAGATGTTGAGATTCACACTGCTTTTGGAGAAGACAGGTCTAATCTAAGAGGTATCATTCAACTGAAATACATTCTGTACGCATCATGTTTGTTTTGTGTTCTGTGGCCAATCAACTATACAGATGTGTCTGGCATTGTGATTTTATACACTGACACCTGCCAAGTGTGTCTGTACATTGCAGGTACATTGCCCATCACGACAGGTACATTGCCCATCACGACAGGTACATTGCCCATCACGACAGGTACATTGCCCATCACGACAGGTACATTGCCCATCACGACAGGTACATTGCCCATCACGACAGGTACATTGCCCATCACGACAGGTACATTGTCCATCACGACAGGTACATTGCCCATCACGACAGGTACATTGTCCATCACGACAGGTACATTGTCCATCACGACAGGTACATTGCCCATCACGACAGGTACATTGCCCATCACGACAGGTACATTGCCCATCACGACAGGTACATCTTGTTTGAGATAAGGTACAAAGAGACAACAGAGGCGTCCTTTTGGTTTGATGGGATGTGTCCTCTTATCAGAGGGTGCTGGCAATGAGGGTACACTGGTACCTGTGATGGGTGGCCCCTCCAGTGAGAGGACACCTCCCTTAAAAGGACACCTGTTGTCCCTTAGTCTGGCTGATGGGGTCAATGTCGACCAAAAGAGTGGGATTTCCTGTAGGTGGAGTTCCTGTATACAGGGAATCCCACAGGTTAGAGTTTGTCAATAAAACTTGCAAACCATACTCTTATTTCTAAGAATTATCACAAAAGATCGAAAAACATCAAATTCTACCGATGTCGCTAAGAATTACGTGACTTTCAGCGATATCAGCGAAACACTACTGGAACTAGACCCTGTGGGATTCCCTGTATACAGGAAATCCCCCTACAGGAACTCCACCTACAGAGAATCCCACTCTTTTGGTCGACATAAACCCCATCAGCCCTAGTCTATTATTTCTACCAAAGTATACCTGTCATGACTGGCCACCTGCAATGTAGGGACACTTGGCTGATCCCAAGGGTGTCCTTTCATCGCAGTATGACAAAAATAAAGCGACATTGTTTTTTGTTCACAGGAGGGACGAACAGAAGGCATCAAGAATGAACTGGACCCTCGCTTTGTGCGAGCGTTCCCCTTGGAGTATCGCTTCGAGACCGTGCAGAAGGTGAAGGTCGCTGTCTACGACATGGACAACACCAGCGATACCGTGAAGGACGATGACTTTCTGGGCAAGATGGAATGCACTCTAGGACAGGTAAGGCAGGGGATTACGTAGTGATTATCAATGATGGACAACACCAGAGTTACCGTGAAGGATGGTGACTTACTGGGCAAGATGGAATGCACTCTAGGACAGGTAAGGCAGGGGATTACGTAGTGATTATCAATGATGGACAACACCAGAGTTACCGTGAAGGATGGTGACTTACTGGGCAAGATGGAATGCACTCTAGGACAGGTAAGGCAGGGGATTACGTAGTGATTATCAATGATGGACAACACCAGAGTTACCGTGAAGGATGGTGACTTTCTGGGCAAGATGGAATGCACTCTAGGGCAGGTAAGGCAGGGGTTACGTAGTGATTATCAATGATGGACAACACCAGAGTTACCGTGAAGGATGGTGACTTACTGGGCAAGATGGAATGCACTCTAGGACAGGTAAGGCAGGGGTTACGTAGTGATTATCAATGATGGACAACACCAGAGTTACCCTGAAGGACGATGACTTTCTGGGCAAGATGGAATGCACTCTAGGGCAGGTAAGGCAGGGGTTACGTAGTGATTATCAATGATAGACAACACCAGCGATACCGTGAAGGACGGTGACTTTCTGGGCAAGATGGAATGCACTCTAGGGAAGGTAAGGCAGGGGTTACGTAGCCTGGTCATTATCAATGATGGACAACACCAGCGATACCCTGAAGGACGATGAGTTTCTGGGCAAGATGGAATGCACTCTAGGGCAGGTAAGGCAGGGGTTACGTAGCCTGGTCATTATCAATGATGGACAACACCAGCGATACTGGGAAGGACGGTGACTTTCTGGGCAAGATGGAATGCACTCCAGGGCAGGGGTTACGTAGCCTGGTCATCATCATTGATGGCTTCAATTCTGTAGCCCTGGATTGTGTTCCCTTGAAATTTTCAGCATTTTATGTGTTTATAACACTAACAGTTTAAAACTACTGAAAATCCAATCAGCAACCTATCATTAATCTTTAATTTGAAATCGTTTTTAATGCTTGATGCTCATATTTTAAATATGTTAATGCTTGATTTATTTCTCAGATTGTGTCGGGCAGTCCATTCACACAGCCGCTGATGAAGAAGAAAGGGGAGAGAGCAGGAGACAGCAGCATCACTGTAAGTCATGCGTTGTAGTATCTGTCATGTTGGTTTTGTTTGAAACAAGAGCTTTTCTGGGTTCCTTTCTTCCTGTGTAGTCTATCTTGTGTAGTCTATCTTGTGTAGTCTATTTTGTGTAGTCTATCTTGGACACCACCACAGATCTGTCGGGACTTTTGCACAACTTACAGCGGTCAACATGATTGTTAACGATCAAAAGAAGGAAGGTTCTGTCCAGTGCCCAGCCACTGACTCGATCCTTGCAGTCAGACAAGAATGATCAACACACCTCAACATTTTGTGCATGCCCACAGATGGAAAGCAACGGTTGAAATAGCTGACAACAGAAGTATTTATTTATTTATATGGGAGATTTATATAGCGCTTGACGTTCTCTAAGCGCTTTACATATTAATTTAAATATGAAGGATAGATGAATGCAGATAGAGTAGGAATTGATTCTTGATGCTCAAAATATGAGCCAGTTAGGAAAGTAATTACATGTTTATTTGAACGTGAACTTGATTCACTTTCAGATTTGTTTTGTTGTCTACGTCTTTCGTGCTTTTTTTGTGTGCAAATCAGTCAGCTGTACATTATGTTTGCATCATTTTGTTTTTAGTCAGATTTACATAAACTTGGCCAAACAATTATTGCAACAAATTTCAAACCCAAATTAAAGCATTAATTCCTGTGTCATTTCATTAAAACTGTATATGCCAGTTAAGGCCGTTCACTTAACCTTCAGGATCACATTTTGGATTAATTTTTTCTTTTACATGGATCACGTGACTGCCGCTCAAGTAAGGGTACCCTCAAAATCGACCAGACAAAAACGGAAGAGCCGAATGAAAAATCGACAAAAATTCACAATAGGCAAAACTTTCCAACTTTGACATACGAGAAGAAAGTCAAACCAATTATCTACCCTGAACAGATTGTTTTGTTTTGCTACCTTGCGTATTTCGCGTGCTATGCTATTCCTACTGATGCAGGTGTCGATCGCAAGAGCGGTCAAAAACGGGACGTTTTACGTCAATTTGTATGGGTATCATGACAAAAAGCGCCACATTTCAGCAATAACATGGTGGATTGCTTTGAAACTTTCAGAATATTTTACCAACATACTAGAGATACTTCGTGCGAAAGTTTGAATCGTTTCGGTTGTTTATCCAGATGTGACGCAATGTTTCGGAAAATGTTGTTAAACTTGTCATAGGATTGTTCACTTGTGTCCAAAAATATCATGACTTTGTATATCTACAGATAAATGATTGATACAGATTCTGTCTAAGTTTCATTTGCGTGTAGCCGCTGGCGTTAATTTGCTAGTCATGCAAACACATGAGAAAAAAATGGAACGTTCACGCTGTTTCGCGCTTACAGCTGTTATTGCTGCGTGCCTCTTAAAACATGCTACGGTCACGCTTGGCTGGGCATCGCTGTGGCACCAGAATCATCGCTTAAATATGTAGCGTGTTTACAGGCCCAGCAAATTTGCGCACATAAAACTTGAGCAGTGTGTGTATCCATAATTTTTTCTAAAGACATGCAAAGTAATTAGTTTTTGGGACTCAAGTGAACAAACCTATGACGAGATTAAAAACTTATTTTGAAAAATTGCATTATATTTTAACAAACACCTGTAACACTCCATAATTTCGCTCGTATCTCTAGTATGTTGGTAAAATATTCTGAAAGTTTCAAAGCAATCCACCAAGTCATTCCTAAAGTGCATCCTTTTTTGTCATGATACCCCCAAAAAATGACGCAAAAAATCCCGTTTTTGACCGCTCTTGCGATCGACACCTGCATCAGTAGGAATAGCATAGCACGCGAAATACGCAAGGTAGCAAAACAAAACAATCTGTTCAGGGTAGATAATTAGTTTGACTTTCTTCTCGTATGTCAAAGTTGGAAAGTTTTGCCTATTGTGATTTTTTGTCGATTTTTCATTCGGCTCTTCCGTTTTTGTCTGGTCGATTTTGAGGGTACCCTTACTTGAACGGCGGTCACGTGATCCATGTAAAAGAAATATTTAATCCAAAATGTGATCCTGAAGGTTAAGTGAACGGCCTTAACTGGCATATAAAGTTTTAATGAAATGACACAGGGATTAATGCTTTAATTTGCGTTTAAAATTTGTTGCAATAATTGTTTGGCCAAGTTTATTTTGATTCTGCAGATTTTGTTCTCATTCTTTTTCTTCCTATCCATTTCTTCAATAGCGCAAATATTATCAAACAGGAAAGAGAAATTTGAGAAAGGCAGACAGTTTAGAATGGATTTGAGAAGAATGGGATCTTCCATGACAGTATTTTCTGTGTGGTTTCCATGACGACAGGTTCGAGCGGAGGAGATGAAGGAGGGGGGTGAGATGGTGGACATGCTGTTCAGGGCCAAGAAACTGGAGAACAAGGTACACCACTCTCTTTGTATTCAGATGTTGTGTGTGCTATTGTTTGGTCTGTTGTGTATTCAACTAGATGTTGTGTGTGCTATTGTTTGGTCTATTGTGTATTCAACTAGATGTTGTGTGTGCTATTGTTTGGTCTATTGTGTATTCAACTAGATGTTGTGTGTGCTATTGTTTGGTCTATTGTGTATTCAACTAGATGTTGTGTGTGCTATTGTTTGGTCTGTTCTGTATTCAACTAGATGTTGTGTGTGCTATTGTTTGGTCTATTGTGTATTCAACTAGATGTTGTGTGTGCTATTGTTTGGTCTGTTCTGTATTCAACTAGATGTTGTGTGTGCTATTGTTTGGTCTATTGTGTATTCAACTAGATGTTGTGTGTGCTATTGTTTGGTCTGTTCTGTATTCAACTAGATGTTGTGTGTGCTATTGTGTATTCAACTAGATGTTGTGTGTGCTATTGTTTGGTCTATTGTGTATTCAACTAGATGTTGTGTGTGCTATTGTTTGGTCTGTTCTGTATTCAACTAGATGTTGTGTGTGCTATTGTTTGGTCTATTGTGTATTCAACTAGATGTGGTGTGTGCTATTGTTTGGTCTGTTCTGTATTCAACTAGATGTTGTGTGTGCTATTGTTTGGTCTATTGTGTACGGTGGAACCCCCCTTTTATGACCTTGAACATTTTGAGAAAATCAAGGTCTTAAAAAGGAGGGAGTCTTAAATCGGGGGATTCCACTGTATGTCAGTAACAGTCACGATGTTAATCCACTGTGTGTCAGTAACAGTCACGATGTTAATCCACTGTATGTCAGTAACAGTCACGATGTTAATCCACTGTATGTCAGTAACAGTCACGATGTTAATCCACTGTATGTCAGTAACAGTCACGATGTTAATCCACTGTATGTCAGTAACAGTCACGATGTTAATCCACTGTGTGTCAGTAACAGTCACGATGTTAATCCACTGTATGTCAGTAACAGTCACGATGTTAATCCACTGTGTGTCAGTAACAGTCACGATGTTAATCCACTGTATGTCAGTAACAGTCACGATGTTAATCCACTGTATGTCAGTAACAGTCACGATGTTAATCCACTGTATGTCAGTAACAGTCACGATGTTAATCCACTGTGTGTCAGTAACAGTCACGATGTTAATCCACTGTATGTCAGTAACAGTCACGATGTTAATCCACTGTATGTCAGTAACAGTCACGATGTTAATCCACTGTATGTCAGTAACAGTCACGATGTTAATCCACTGTGTGTCAGTAACAGTCACGATGTTAATCCACTGTATGTCAGTAACAGTCACGATGTTAATCCACTGTGTGTCAGTAACAGTCACGATGTTAATCCACTGTGTGCAGGCATGGGAATTGTCCGCCGAACGGCGGATTTCCGCCGAATTTTTTTTTTGTTCCGCCGAAAATGCAAAAGTGTCCGCCGAAAAAATAAAGGGGGGAGGCACACAAAAAAAGCACCGGTTACTTTGGCCGTTGCACAAAAGCCCGCGAAAACTTTCTGTACTTTGTTCACGCACTGCTACTGCCCGCCTCAGTTATTGAACTTTTATGTTTGAAAGTAAACCTTCTTCTTCTTCTTCTTCAGCGTTCGACGGAAAGTAAACCAGATTGCACAGATTGTGTTACAAGTTACATTTTCCTGTTTGTCTCAACAGATCAATTTTTGTATAAATTTAAACCATATAATACATGTATATATATATTTTTTCTTCAAAAAAGCAAAAATTGGTACATTTTTGTACTAAAAACTCTGATTCTAAAAACATAATTTAATGCAAACTTGGAGCTCAGATGACACCAGATTGCACCATCTGGGTTCTTTGGAGACATTTTTTTTCCGGGGGGGCATGCCCCCGGACCCCCCTAGTAAGGCTAGGCGCTTCGCGCCGTCGACTTGACGCTTCGCGTCTTCAGTTATAAATTTTCCGCTTTTTTTACAATTTTCAATTCCCATGCCTGTGTGTGTCAGTAACAGTCATGATGTTAATCCACTGTATGTCAGTAACAGTCACGATGTTAATCCACTGTATGTCAGTAACAGTCACGATGTTAATCCACTGTATGTCAGTAACAGTCACGATGTTAATCCACTGTATGTCAGTAACAGTCACGATGTTAATCCACTGTATGTCAGTAACAGTCACGATGTTAATCCACTGTATGTCAGTAACAGTCACGATGTTAATCCACTGTATGTCAGTAACAGTCACGATGTTAATCCACTGTATGTCAGTAACAGTCACGATGTTAATCCACTGTATGTCAGTAACAGTCACGTTGTTAATCCACTGTATGTCAGTAACAGTCACGATGTTAATCCACTGTATGTCAGTAACAGTCACGATGTTAATCCACTGTATGTCAGTAACAGTCACGATGTTAATCCACTGTATGTCAGTAACAGTCACGATGTTAATCCACTGTATGTCAGTAACAGTCACGATGTTAATCCACTGTATGTCAGTAACAGTCACGATGTTAATCCACTGTATGTCAGTAACAGTCACGATGTTAATCCACTGTATGTCAGTAACAGTCACGTTGTTTATCCACTGTATGTCAGTAAGTCACGATGTTAATCCACTGTATGTCTGTAACAGTCACGATGTTAATCCACTGTATGTCTGTAACAGTCACGATGTTAATTCACTGTATGTCAGTAACAGTCACGATGTTAATCCACTGTATGTCAGTAACAGTCACGATGTTAATCCACTGTATGTCAGTAACAGTCACGATGTTAATCCACTGTATGTCAGTAACAGTCACGTTGTTTATCCACTGTATGTCAGTAAGTCACGATGTTAATCCACTGTATGTCAGTAACAGTCACGATGTTAATCCACTGTATGTCAGTAACAGTCACGATGTTAATCCACTGTATGTCAGTAACAGTCACGATGTTAATCCACTGTATGTCAGTAACAGTCACGATGTTAATCCACTGTATGTCAGTAACAGTCACGATGTTAATCCACTGTATGTCAGTAACAGTCACGATGTTAATCCACTGTATGTCAGTAACAGTCACTGTCGCGTGCATGCACGTTTGCATGTTTAGTTTTTCACACAAAAACTTTGGCCACACCACACAGCACTCACAGAACACCAATGTAAATAAATGAAAGTATTTAATAGTTCCCAGTTGGGTGAA
Source organism: Littorina saxatilis (assembly GCF_037325665.1). Classification (NCBI taxonomy): domain Eukaryota; kingdom Metazoa; phylum Mollusca; class Gastropoda; order Littorinimorpha; family Littorinidae; genus Littorina; species Littorina saxatilis. The sequence continues at coordinate 702,147 of NC_090245.1, read as the reverse complement.
ATATGGGGGTGACGATGGATGGAACAATGAAAGGGTTAACACGAATACATGAGGATGAACATAATGAACATGAGAAAGTACACAACAGTCAAAATAATGTCAACAAACGACATACGAGACAATCAGGATAGTCAAACACAAAGCACGTACGTCATAAAGGCCCTCCTCATTCCATAAATGATATCTATCGTAAGAAAGTACTTATCTACACGTTCGACGAATTCAGGGGGGGGGTGCGCCCTCGGGTCGACACCTGCGTCTCTGTCGCGGGGGTGAGAGAATCAGCCCAGTTAAGAGCTGTCACACGGCACACACTCTGCAGCGACGGCGCCGGTTCGATGTTGCTGCCCAACAGCAGCGTGGTTGCGCCGCTGTGACGTTACAAGATAGCTGCTCAAAACAGCGTAATGAAGCCTCGGAGAAGATCCAGAGGGGCTGCTCACACAGCAGCGTGGGGGTGACGATGCGAGAGTCCAAACTGGCTGCTCACGCAGCAGCGTGGTGGTGCCTCCTCCATGCTGTGAAGCTAGGGTTCGCACCTTCCCGTCCGGTCTGTCTTCGACAGTAAACACTGAAAGCCTAGAAGGCCAAAGTCAATATTCTCCCCAAAAATATAAGACACGTGACTTCCTCCTCCAATAGACATTATTAGGGATGAGGAGGAAGCACAATGACTAAACTTTGGTTTCCTTCTACGATATAATTTACCATTATAATGATTTCCTTTTAAACACTATGATGAACACTATTTACAACAACACAAAGACGAGACAAAACAGTACAACTGGTAACTAATGTAGGTTCCCTGTCCCCTGCCACCGGCCGCTAATTCACCTTCAGCAAAAACTGACAACAGTCTATCCAATTAGACCAAGAAATTTGACTTACCTCACACAGGCTAATGAAAAACATCGCGCACTTTACGCAACCGACTTTAACAAAGTCCACAGTAGACGTACATTACTACTGAAAATAACTTCGAACTCAAACGACAATTCACACACGAATTTCGAAGCCGTTCGAACAAACATCTGGTCTCGGCCGAGACAGAAAAAAGAATGCCTATGAATTTCTCAGTCAGCAACCAGGTAAACGGTGAACCCTACAAATAGCGCGCAGCTTACCGTGAACGTCCCGTGCAATGCGTGCAAAGCGTGCAAGGCGCGAATCACTGAGCTAAGCCCAGCTACCGGTCTTCCCACCTTGACACAGGTACCTGTCAGCAACGCCCGACCAAGGAACCTTATAACTACATACAACTGTCCGCGACAATGCCCCCCAAGTTAAGCATAGACATCTGTCTACACGGCAAAAGATCCCTATTCAACGCATGCCCGACTGAGGTAGTCGGCTCCCACGTTGCGACTACCGGGAATCACCCGCACATGACAAAACAAGCAAACAAAAAGATATGCATTATTCCTGTAGCATGCACGTCAAAAATGTACAAAACTGTGTTTCTTAGCCCCCGAAGATGTAGATTTTAACAGTTATGCCTGTGTTCTTGAAGACTTCCTTGATCATCTCACGGACGACGCTCCAGTTCAGCTCGTCTAATCCACATCCGATCTGCGGCATGGCCAGGGAAGCGACATTGTTCTGCTTGCAGTGGTCCCTCATAGCTTCCATGGAGGACCGCAGCGTTTTGTAGGAGGGTTTGTGAAAGTAGCGTTTCTTGGTGATCATGTAGTAAACGTAGGAAGCACCTACCTGTAGTACAGCTACCTCTCCCACCTTCCTGTTTTGTTCTCTAAGTTGATCAACTTTTCCAAACGATTGCTTGAAGTGAACGGCGATGCCTTTTCCCATCTCAAGATCTTCACTGACGCAGTGGGCCATAGCATCATCAGGTTCACAGCTGAAAAGGTCGCCTCTGATCTCTGTTAACTCAAACCCTACCACAGGTTGACCCTGTCGTCCTTGTCTGTCTCTGTACAACTTGAGAAGATTGGCGTGGTACAGCTTCTCACGCCCGTAGATCCGAATCCTGTAGTCTGACTCGCCCTTCTTCTCCAGAACGTCGAACGGTCCCTGCCAACACAACTGCAGTTTGTTCTTCTTCTGCGGCAGCAGCAACAAAACCTTGTCTCCAGGCTGGAACTGTCTTCGAACTGTCTTCCGGTTGAACACCTTCGCGTGTTTCTGTGCAGCAGCTGACAAATTCTGCCGCGCCAGTTTGCAGGTTTCCTCAATCCGGTTCCTCAAGTCAACCACATACTCAGAAGTCGTACGAACTTGTTCATCGACTTGCTCCTCCGTCCATAGGTTGCGAAGAACAGACATGGGTCCTTGCACTGTCCTGCCGTATAGAAGCTCAAAGGGAGAGAATCCCAGACTCTCCTGTGGAACTTCACGATAAGCGAAGAGGAGTGCAGGAATGTAGCGATCCCACTGCTTCGGTTTCTCTTGAGCAAGCTTGCGTAGCATGGTCTTGAGTGTTCCGTTGTATCGTTCCACCAATCCGTTTCCTTGCGCATGGTACGGAGTAGTCGCTAAACCCTTGATGGCCAGCAAACGCTCCACTTCTTTCATCACCTCGGACATGAACTGGGTACCACGGTCTGTCAAAATCTCTGAGGGAATTCCTACTCGAGTCCAGACTGCCCACATCGCTTCTGCAACCTTCACAGCCTCAATCGACTTCAATGGAATGGCTTCCGGGTACCGAGTAGCGTAGTCCACAAACACTAAGATGTACCGGTTACCAGACTCAGAAGCAGGGATGATGGGACCCACCAGATCGATCGCCACCCGCTCGAACGGCGTATCGATGAGAGGCATCTTGCCTAACGGTACCTTCTGTGGCTTATGAGAAACCTTCTGACACTGATCGCAAGACAACACAAAGCGACGTATGTCTGCGCACATACCTGGCCAAAAAAACTGCTGCCAAACTCGATCACGTGTCCTCTGAACACCCATGTGACCTCCCATAGGCGGTTCATGAGCCAACTTGATAACACCTAACCTCAACTGCTGGGGAACAACAACCTGAGTATAGACGCTACCACCACCGCGATACTCACGGTACAGAATCTTCTTCTTCCAAACAAACCCAACTTCACCGGAGTGACCAGACGTTCTGACGTCTCGGCGATCTGCCGCCTCACGACAACTCTTCAAAGTCGAATCATTCCGCTGAAGGTCATGCAACTGCTCAGGGGTGACTGTTTCTAGCCCTGGAGCAGCAACATGTAACAAAGTCGACTTCTTCCCTTCAGCGGCAGCCTGAGCACGAGTGACAACTGACACAACCTTGGACACAGCGTACACCGGAAGAACAATCGAGTCACCCAGCCGGGCGTGATTACCTACAATGAAATCAGCAACAGGTGTATCCATGACGATAGCCTCAACCTCACCAGTGTAGAAAGGACATTCAACCTGAACCTTAATCACTGGATAGCGCCTCTTGATGTCTTTCTCAGCCATAGAAACCTCAAGATCCTGTCCTGTGAACTGAGACCTGGAAACTAATGAACTCTTCACGACACAAACCTGAGATCCAGTATCACGCAACCCCTCCACTGCAACACCATCCACTACAACCAGGCATCTCGGGTCGTAGTCTTGCTGGCTACAGGGAGTACACAAAGTGGGTACACTGACGGGCGGTAAAGACTTCTCAGGACCACTATTCACCGCTCCCGTCGACTTGCTCTTCTTGGGGCAATCTCTAGCCAAATGTTTGGGGGACTCACAGATGAAACACTTCCTCCCGGATGTACCAACTGAGTTATCTCCACTTTTCTGCTTTTCACCAACGCCAGCCTTTCCACCCTGATCACGATCATGCTGAAAAAACTTCTTACTGTCACGGTGTGCTTCAAAATGAATCTCAGCGGACTTAACTGCTTCGGCTAACGTCTGAGGTTTTTTCTCCTTAACGTACGCGGCCATGTCCGCGCTCAGGGTCTGCAAGAACTGTTCCAGCAAAACCAACTGTTTCAGTTCTGTGATCTCGGAAAGCTCATGCCACTTAGTCAAATTCTCTTCAATGCGAGCACCGAACTGTCTGAACGTTTCATGTTCTTTTCTCTTGCAGGTTCTGAGACGACGGCGGTAGGTTTCGGCTGTGAGCTGATAGCGGCCTAACAACGCGACCTTCAAACCGTCATAGTCGTCTGCGCTATCATCATCCAGAGTGTTGTACACTTCTACAGCCCTACCCGACAACCTAGTCGAGACCCTAGTTGCCCACGTATTCCTCTTCCACTTGTACAAGGTAGCGACTCTCTCAAACCTTTTCAACCAAGTAGCTATGTTTTCTTTGCTCTCATCAAACATCGGTATGGAAGGCCGAAAACCACGAAGGTCACTAGACTCTTCTTCACCTGAGGAATCTCCCTCATTATCAGCTCCATCCCTACTTCCTCTCTTCACCCTCTTACTTTCCGACTCTCTCTGCAGGAGTTGCATGCGAAGGTCATGCTCTTCTCTTTCCTGCCTTAGTTTTTCTTCCGCGGCTTTCTCATCAGTCTCTCGCTGAGCTTGAACATACTTAACTCTCTCATCAGTCTCTCGACGCGCTACTTCTAGCTTGTCCTGATAAGCTTTCCCTTCCAGCTCTAGTCTAGCCTGTTCCGCATCTTCACGGGTCATTCGCTCGGCAATAAACTCAGGAATACTGGTAGATTTAACACCTAGCTCCTCAGCAAATGAACGCCACCTAGCAATCCTATCCGAACTACTTTCCGTCCTAGACGCCATGATAGCACTATCATCAAGAACACGACCAGAACGAAGTTCCATAAACAAGAACAAACTAGCAAACGGGTAGCCAAAACATGAAAAGTCAAACAAGGCACGGCTGACTGGCAACAAGGACAGGAAACCCACAAGGTTACCAGACAACAACAACAAAAGCTAATTAACTACAGTACATCAGTGTCCAGTGTATGGGAAGTGTGGCCAACGACAAAAATGAAGTGAATTCCTTGAATTCAAAGAAGATTTATCCTGGCAAGCTCGCCATTGTCGCGTGCATGCACGTTTGCATGTTTAGTTTTTCACACAAAAACTTTGGCCACACCACACAGCACTCACAGAACACCAATGTAAATAAATGAAAGTATTTAATAGTTCCCAGTTGGGTGAAATATGGGGGTGACGATGGATGGAACAATGAAAGGGTTAACACGAATACATGAGGATGAACATAATGAACATGAGAAAGTACACAACAGTCAAAATAATGTCAACAAACGACATACGAGACAATCAGGATAGTCAAACACAAAGCACGTACGTCATAAAGGCCCTCCTCATTCCATAAATGATATCTATCGTAAGAAAGTACTTATCTACACGTTCGACGAATTCAGGGGGGGGGGGGGGTGCGCCCTCGGGTCGACACCTGCGTCTCTGTCGCGGGGGTGAGAGAATCAGCCCAGTTAAGAGCTGTCACACGGCACACACTCTGCAGCGACGGCGCCGGTTCGATGTTGCTGCCCAACAGCAGCGTGGTTGCGCCGCTGTGACGTTACAAGATAGCTGCTCAAAACAGCGTAATGAAGCCTCGGAGAAGATCCAGAGGGGCTGCTCACACAGCAGCGTGGGGGTGACGATGCGAGAGTCCAAACTGGCTGCTCACGCAGCAGCGTGGTGGTGCCTCCTCCATGCTGTGAAGCTAGGGTTCGCACCTTCCCGTCCGGTCTGTCTTCGACAGTAAACACTGAAAGCCTAGAAGGCCAAAGTCAATATTCTCCCCAAAAATATAAGACACGTGACTTCCTCCTCCAATAGACATTATTAGGGATGAGGAGGAAGCACAATGACTAAACTTTGGTTTCCTTCTACGATATAATTTACCATTATAATGATTTCCTTTTAAACACTATGATGAACACTATTTACAACAACACAAAGACGAGACAAAACAGTACAACTGGTAACTAATGTAGGTTCCCTGTCCCCTGCCACCGGCCGCTAATTCACCTTCAGCAAAAACTGACAACAGTCTATCCAATTAGACCAAGAAATTTGACTTACCTCACACAGGCTAATGAAAAAACATCGCGCACTTTACGCAACCGACTTTAACAAAGTCCACAGTAGACGTACATTACTACTGAAAATAACTTCGAACTCAAACGACAATTCACACACGAATTTCGAAGCCGTTCGAACAAACATCTGGTCTCGGCCGAGACAGAAAAAAGAATGCCTATGAATTTCTCAGTCAGCAACCAGGTAAACGGTGAACCCTACAAATAGCGCGCAGCTTACCGTGAACGTCCCGTGCAATGCGTGCAAAGCGTGCAAGGCGCGAATCACTGAGCTAAGCCCAGCTACCGGTCTTCCCACCTTGACACAGGTACCTGTCAGCAACGCCCGACCAAGGAACCTTATAACTACATACAACTGTCCGCGACAGTCACGATGTTAATCCACTGTATGTCAGTAACAGTCACGATGTTAATCCACTGTATGTCAGTAACAGTCACGATGTTAATCCACTGTATGTCAGTAACAGTCACGATGTTAATCCACTGTATGTCAGTAACAGTCACGATGTTAATCCACTGTATGTCAGTAACAGTCACGATGTTAATCCACTGTATGTCAGTAACAGTCACGATGTTAATCCACTGTATGTCAGTAACAGTCACGTTGTTAATCCACTGTATGTCAGTAACAGTCACGATGTTAATCCACTGTATGTCAGTAACAGTCACGATGTTAATCCACTGTATGTCAGTAACAGTCACGATGTTTACCAGCCAAATAATAAGCTAACTATTTGGCAGTCTGTCGATGTAGCCCATTTATGTTGACTCTTTTCTCCGTGTGTGACGTCACCTCGATGGGGTCAAAATAGGGAGATTGGGAGTGAGGAGAAAGGACGGAATGTTTTCTTCAGGTACGGATTGGATGCAGTGTAATTTAACCACATGTTTTTCAGTTAGGAAAAAAAAGGAGTGTTAATGATTCTCTTTTTCTCTCTCAGATTTGTCTAAGACTCTCATTATCCTTAAAATTAATATTAAAAGTCCTACGGTTTTAAGCCATTAAGGACTTGAGTGTTTGTCCGCTTTCATAAGACTCTCATGTCTCTGTTTTCAGGATTTCATGGGAAAGTCTGACCCTTTCCTTCAGGTGTCTGCACGGAACAATGACGGAGCTTTGCAGGTCATCTGGAAGACAGAGGTCAGGGTTTAACATGGTGTCCAACATTAACATGTCATGTGACTTATTCTGTTCCATTCTTCGCTTTTACCAGTTACTAAAAAAAAAAAAAAATGATGTGCATCTTTTTGAAATGTCAAAATGTAAATACATTATGTTAATTGTTCCTACCAAATCAGAGTTCATTGATTGTTGACTCAATTAAATCTTATGTCACTGAGTGATTGGAGAAACCCTAACTGTTCATGGAATCATTTCGGAGCTCAGACAGGATTAGCACCACATAAGCTTCTGTTATTATTATTTTTATTATTATTATTAATGTTATACTTTCTGTTATTATTATTTTTATTATTATTATTAATGTTATACTTTCTGTTTGGTTGAAATATGTACAGTATTTTGATTTCCCCTGAGCATAAGCTTTTTGTATATACCAGAGGAAATACAAGTTTTAAGGTAGTGAAATGCTTGGAAGGAGCAAGTTTGCTCATACAAAATTTGTCTTACTGCTTTTATGGCTCTGCTGCTCTTTGAATCAAAATGTTATTTAAAGAATCTGATCAACAAAAGGAAGTTATTTAAAGAATCTGATCAACAAAAGGAAGTTATTTAAAGAATCTGATCAACAAAGGGAAGTATTTAAAGAATCTGATCGAGAAAGGGAAGTTATTTAAAGAATCTGATCAAGAAAGGGAAGTTATTTAAAGAATCTGATCAACAAAGGGAAGTTATTGAAAGAATCTGATCAACAAAGGGAAGTTATTTAAAGAAGTTTTCTGTTGTTTTGACAGGTCGTGAAGAACAATCTGAGTCCAGAATGGCAGATGTTTTCCATACGGATGAACACGTTGTGTGGTGGTGACCGCTCCAGGCCGATTCTGGTAAATGTTTTATTCATTACAATTGATATGTGATAAGGTGGAGTGGAAGGGGGGAAGGCCAGGAAGTATTCACATGAGACGCCGAGACAGAGGTTGATCTAACATGTCTTTATTAAAATACACCAGAAGGCAGTGTCTGCAGACACATGAAAAAGAAAGGAAAACAACATAAGAACATGACACAATGAAGCGCAAAGGAAATGTTCATAACGATAACAAATACTCAGCTGTTAAGCTGAAATAAAAAGGAAGGGGAAGAAAGGAGAGACAAACCTAATTCCCTAAACAAACGATCACGGATATCGAAGCGTGACAGTGAACATTGTTAGCGGGTAAGTAGCGTTAGGGGCAAAACAACGAAACAGACGCTATGACGTCACTATACTGCCGATCAAAATGGCTAACACATAGTACTTGCACACCAATGCATCAATCACACGCTCATAACACATCATAGGCCTGATCAAACCTAGCAAATACAATAATACAAACAAGAACCAAACTCTACTTACAGTTCACTCTTCAATGCAGAATTAAACAAACGAAGTTATGGCGGGGCCGTTCAACAAATCGCCGGTCTCAAATCACTCAACACACACACAGACCGCCCAGGGTCTTGTCACCTTCGCGTCACGGGTCAGACTGACCGCCTCACGCTATCGGGGGCCGAATGCGCGCGCACAATACGAATTAACCAATCAGCATGTAAACATTCAACCAACCACGACACATGCATCCTAAGCACAAGTACAACAAAGGCATACAGTGATACACACATGGTCGCCTCACGGGGAATAAACGGGACAGGGCTTGGCAGAGAAAAGCAAAGACAGTGGCCGTGAAATCTCCACACGGCTACAGATATTACAAAGGAACCTCCCTACCCCACCCCATCCCTACCCCACCCCATCCCTACCCCACCCCATCCATCTCCTTTTAAGATCCCCCCCCCCCCCCCCCTCCCATCGATATCCCCATCCATGATTTTAATCTTCTGTCCATTTAAGATGCCCACACCCCCACCCCTTCCTGATTTTAATCTTCTCCCCTTGTGCTTTCTCACATTTTCTGTTCTTGATAATAAAATAAAATAATAGTAAAAAATAGAAATGATAGTGGAATAAAATCGTTGTTTGTGTTTTGAATGGTGGAATAAAATCGTTGTTGGTGTTTCAGTTTGAAGTGTACGACTGGGATGGAGACGGATCCCATGACCTAATCGGGGGTTTTGAAACAACGCTGGACGAAATGCTGAAGGCGAGGGACAGCGAGGTGAGTGGAGGGTTGTTCACCACAGGACTCGTTGTGCTAGAGTCAACAGTGATTGTCGTACTGCATAAAACAAGTGTCTTGTATCGAGTCAACAGCCACAGTGATTGTCGTACTGCATAAAACAAGTGTCTTGTATCAAGTCAACAGCCACAGTGATTGTCGTACTGCATAAAACGAGTGTCTTGTATCGAGTGCCTGTTCCGAGCACCGTGCAGCGCGTGAGTCAACAGCCACAGTGATTGTCGTACTGCATGAAACAAGTGTCTTGTATCGAGTGCCTGTTCCGAGCACCGTGCAGCGCGTGAGTCAACAGCCACAGTGATTGTCGTACTGCATAAAACAAGTGTCTTGTATCGAGTGCCTGTTCCGAGCACCGTGCAGCGCGTGAGTTAACAAAAATTACGGCACAAAACTGCTCCAGAAATCAAACACAAACACCTCACATACAACTTATTCTCACTCTATCACACAGTTTAGACTAAGTACTTCCTGACGGCAACATAAAAAACACAGTTGGCGGCAGCTATCAACATTGAGTGTGGTTAGAAAATGGTACACAACGCGCACATTCTGGTTTTTGGCTCACGTAAGTGTAGCCTATGCGATCGTAACTTTGTCTGTGCGTGCGTATGTGCGTGCGTGCGTGTGTATGTCTGTGGTAGAAACTCTAACATTTGAAGACGTCACATTACATTGACGTCACATTATGACGTAAGAGGGTTAGACGTCACGCGAAGGAAGTACTGAAAGTCTCGGTCATTATTATTTTGAGCGGGCCGAGACTAGTTGGCAGTCGTGTCCCTGTAAGTAGGCTACATGCAGACAGACAGATCTAGATCTAGTGTCTCGCTTTCTTGCACAGTTTCACC
>NC_090245.1:649494-686994 GCF_037325665.1 Littorina saxatilis | reverse complement strand
CCGGGCTCAAATTTTATGTGAACGTGACTCCCAGTGACCTCTACACTTTGACGTCTGCTTTGGTGACCTTTGACCTTTTTCAAGGTCACAGGTATGTCTTGAAGGAAAAAAATTGAAATATCATATCTCTGAAACTATTCATCGGATTTGATTCAAACTTTATAGGATTATTCTTTACATCAAATTATTTACATCTGTATTGTGTTGTGAATAGCAATTTCTTCCTGTCCATCTGATGCCTCATATAATATTCAGAACTGCGAAAGTGACTCGATCGAGCGTTTGCTCTTCTTGTAATGTCTTTAATTGATCCCATCTCTGATTTTAATGTCTTTGATTGATCTCATCTCTGATTTTAATGTCTTTAATTGATCTCATCTCTGATTTTAATGTCTTTAATTGATCCCATCTCTGATTTTAATGTCTTTAATTGATCCCATCTCTGATTTTAATGTCTTTAATTGATCCCATCTCTGATTTTAATGTCTTTAATTGATCTCATCTCTGATTTTAATGTCTTTAATTGATCTCATCTCTGATTTTAATGTCTTTAATTGATCTCATCTCTGATTTTAATGTCTTTAATTGATCCCATCTCTGATTTTAATGTCTTTAATTGATCCCATCTCTGATTTTAATGTCTTTAATTGATCCCATCTCTGATTTTAATGTCTTTAATTGATCTCATCTCTGATTTTAATGTCTTTGATTGATCTCATCTCTTATTTTAATGTCTTTAATTGATCTCATCTGATTTTAATGTCTTTAATTGATCCCATCTCTGATTTTAATGTCTTTAATTGATCCCATCTCTGATTTTAATGTCTTTAATTGATCCCATCTCTGATTTTAATGTCTTTAATTGATCCCATCTCTGATTTTAATGTCTTTAATTGATCCCATCTCTGATTTTAATGTCTTTAATTGATCTCATCTCTGATTTTAATGTCTTTAATTGATCTCATCTCTGATTTTAATGTCTTTAATTGATCCCATCTCTGATTTTAATGTCTTTAATTGATCCCATCTCTGATTTTAATGTCTTTAATTGATCCCATCTCTGATTTTAATGTCTTTAATTGATCCCATCTCTGATTTTAATGTCTTTAATTGATCCCATCTCTGATTTTAATGGCTTTAATTGATCTCATCTCTGATTTTAATGTCTTTAATTGATCTCATCTCTGATTTTAATGTCTTTAATTGATCCCATGTCTTTAATTGATCCCATCTCTGATTTTAATGTCTTTAATTGATCTCATCTCTGATTTTAATGTCTTTAATTGATCTCATCTCTGATTTTAATGTCTTTGATTGATCTCATATCTGATTTTAATGTCTTTGATTGATCTCATCTCTGATTTTAATGTCTTTGATTGATCTCATCTCTGATTTTAATGTCTTTGATTGATCTCATCTCTGATTTTAATGTCTTTGATTGATCTCATCTCTGATTTTAATGTCTTTAATATATATCATCTCTGATTTTAATGTCTTTAATTGATCTCATCTCTGAATGTCTTTAATTGATCTCATCTCTGATTTTAATGGCTTTAATTGATCTCATCTCTGATTTTAATGTCTTAAATTGATCTCATCTCTGATTTTAATGTCTTGAATTGATCTCATCTCTGATTTTAATGTCTTTAATTGATCTCATCTCTGATTTTAATGACTTTAATTGATCTCATCTGATCGTCGCGATATAACCTTCGTGGTTGAAAACGATGTTAAACACCAAATAAAGAAAGAAAGAAAGAAAGATCTCATCTGAACAAGACTGGATCTCTTGAGAGACCTGACTAGCTTATGTCGGTCAAAGGCGGGCTACACTGTATTGGACGTCATTGTCGGTCTTAAAGGCGGGCTACACTGTATTGGACGTCATTGTCGGTCTTAAAGGTGGGCTACACTGTATTGGACGTCATTGTCGGTCTTAAAGGCGGGCTACACTGTATTGGACGTCATTGTCGGTCTTAAAGGCGGGCTACACTGTATTGGACGTCATTGTCGGTCTTAAAGGCGGGCTACACTGTATTGGACGTCATTGTCGGTCTTAAAGGCGGGCTACACTGTATTGGACGTCATTGTCGGTCTTAAAGGCGGGCTACACTGTTTTGGACGTCATTGTCGGTCTTAAAGGCGGACTACACTGTATTGGACGTCATTGTCAGTCTTAAAGGCGGGCTACACTGTATTGGACGTCATTGTCAGTCTTAAAGGCGGGCTACACTGTTTTGGACGTCATTGTCAGTCTTAAAGGCGGGCTACACTGTATTGGACGTCATTGTCAGTCTTTAAGGCGGGCTACACTGTTTTGGACGTCATTGTCAGTCTTAAAGGCGGGCTACACTGTATTGGACGTCATTGTCAGTCTTTAAGGCGGGCTACACTGTATTGGACGTCATTGTCAGTCTTTAAGGCGGGCTACACTGTATTGGACGTCATTGTCAGTCTTTAAGGCGGGCTACACTGTTTTGGACGTCATTGTCAGTCTTAAAGGCGGGCTACACTGTATTGGACGTAATTGTCAGTATGTATGATACCTGGTTGTCACAATGGATTTATTCACATCTGTCATGCAGGTGAAGTGGCCGTGTATTGGACGTAATTGTCAGTATGTATGATACCTGGTTGTCACAATGGATTTATTCACATCTGTCATGCAGGTGAAGTGGCCGTGTATAAACCAAAAGAAGAAAGAAAAGAAGAAGAGCTACTCTGACTCTGGCTCCGTCTTTCTCACAAAATGTCAGGTAAGAGACTCTGGCTCCGTCTTTCTCCTGTTAAAAAATAACCTTTTTATCTATGCAAATATGTACATTATAATACAGACGCTCTGAAGCAAAATCACTCAAGGAGATGGGGACACATTTGCATGCAAAATGTTTGTAATGTTTGAAAACATCTCTCCAGAAAGGATTCTGAACTCTTTGCATCAATATGTTTCCAAACTCACCTCCTCTCTTGTGAATGTTATGTACAAGTGGACACAGAGCTTTCAGAAGTTTAGTTACTTTTCCTTCACTACAAAGGACTCGCTGTAACCATGATATCTTCAGAGCTGACAAAAAGCATTTCAAATCCACCATTTTAAGCCCACCCTCTTCAAACGACTGATATGTTGTTGTTCTCTTTATTCTATCTTTCTTACCATTCCATAGAAATGAAAAAAATAACCTATTCAAATCAAACAAAAACTTATCATCAGGGTCTGGTAAACTCATAAACAGATGAGTTAACTTAGACAGCGCCAAACTCTTAATAACTGTTATTTTTCCAAAGGGTGTTAAATTTCTTCTGGACCAGGACCTGAACAAATTCTCAATTTCTACCAATTTATGTTCATAATTAAGGGGTATAATGTCATCTAGGTTGACTGAAAAAACAATGCCAAGAACTTTAAACGTTACAGGGTTCCAACTGAGCATAAGTTCCGGCATAAATTTAATATTGCAATTTGTATGTGAGCCTATCCAGACTGCCGTAGTTTTCTCATAGTTCATTTTCAGACCGGATATAGAGGCAAATTGCTTTAAAACGTTCATACATGCACAAAATGATTGTTTTGAACCATCCAGAAACAGGGCGGTGTCATCTGCAAACTGGGATATTAATATTTCATCATCTGCCACCTTTATACCTTTTATCTCTGTACTCTGGCGGATCATAATGGACAGAAATTCGGCACATATTAGATATAAATAAGGTGACAATGGATCTCCTTGTCTGGTACCTCTTTGTACATCAAACCAACTGGAATATTTACCATTCACAGAAACACATGATCTAATATTATTATAAAAAGTGAAAATCCATCTTTTAATGTCATCACCGAAGTTGAATTTGCACAAACATTTATCAATGAAGGACCAAGAAACGCTGTCGAAAGCTTTTTCAAAGTCAATGCACATTAAGAGGCCACGTATGTTATGCTTATTCACATAAAATAGAGTATCATATAATAACCTTATGTTTTGGCCAATGTACCTTCCTTTAATAAAGCCTGTCTGATCTTCATGGATCAAGTTTGGTAAGACAGACTTTAACCGTTCAGCAATACAGGATGAAGCAATCTTATAAACTACATTCAACAGTGTAATGGGTCGCCAATTTTTCAAAAAGCTTTTATCCTTTCCATCCTTTGGTATACAGGTAATAACACCCTGTCTCTGGGTGATAGACATCTCTCCCTTTTCAAAGCTACAATTCAGGGATCTCAAGAGAAAAGAACAGAGATCTTTAAAAAAGAACTTAAAAAACTCAGCTGTATACCCATCTGAACCAGGGCTTTTGTCGTTATTTAACCGTTTAATAACTGCCATCATTTCTTGCATGGTAATTTTCCCTTCCAAACAATCTCTTTCTTCATTGGAAAGTGCTGGGTGTTCTAAGTTTTCATCAATCGTTTCATTTACCAAATTTGTGTCTCTTGTGGAATACAATTCTTCATAAAAACACTTGACCTCATTACATATAAGGTCACTATCATGTATAACCCCGTTCTCAGTCTGTACAAAACACATTGCTTTCTGCACATAATTCCTTTTTTCCAGGTTACAAAAATAATTGGTATTCTTCTCACCATCACAAATCCACCTGGCACGTGATCTCACAATAATACCATCGACTCGCTTCTGCCGCACTTCACCCAAATCTCGCTTCTTCTGTTCTAACAACTGTACATTACTTTCATTCACCTGATTCTCCAAACATACAATCTCAGCAAGGATTTCTCTTTCTTTCCTATCACTTTCTCTTTTTTTATGTGAGGCGTAGGAGATACATTTACCTCTTATCTCCAGCAAAATCATTTAAAAAAATAATTGATCATTAATCATCAACACCAAATCTTCATCCTCAATCAAATGTATATTATTTCTGTCATAAACAGGTACAGCATATTGTATTTTCAAATCTAATATTACTTGTTTAACTAGTCCAACAAATGTTATATCTTTTAATAGTGAGTTATTAAACTTCCATAGTGGTCGGTGTCTTTTTACAATGTCAGTATTAAAACATAAAGACACAGGTGAATGATCCGAATTATAACTGGGCATAATATCAACACCATTAACAATTAATCCCAATTGTTCAGATGTTAAAAAATAATCCAGTCTACTTCTTTGTACACCATTAAATCTTCGCCAGGTATATTTTCTTAAACCGGTGTGCAGATTTCTATAAATATCTACAAGATTCAACTGTTCCATCATTTCTAACATCTTTTTCCTACTTCTCATTTTATACACTTTTGAAGGATGATTAGAATCAATCTTAGGATCAATTGCAATGTTCCAGTCCCCTCCAATACAAGAGACTCTGGCTCCGTCTTTCTCACAAAATGTCAGGTAAGAGAGCACAGTCAGCTCCGTCTTTCTCACAAAATGTCAGGTAAGAGAGCACAGTCAGCTCCGTCTTTGTCACAAAATGTCAGGTCAGAGAGCACAGTCAGCTCCGTCTTTCTCACAAAATGTCAGGTAAGAGACTCTGGCTCCGTCTTTCTCACAAAATGTCAGGTCAGAGAGCACAGTCAGCTCCGTCTTTCTCACAAAATGTCAGGTAAGAGAGCACAGTCAGCTCCGTCTTTCTCACAAAATGTCAGGTAAGAGAGCACAGTCAGCTCCGTCTTTCTCACAAAATGTCAGGTAAGAGAGCACAGTCAGCTCCGTCTTTCTCACAAAATGTCAGGTAAGAGAGCACAGTCAGCTCCGTCTTTCTCACAAAATGTCAGGTAAGAGAGCACAGTCAGCTCCGTCTTTCTCACAAAATGTCAGGTAAGAGAGCACAGTCAGCTCCGTCTTTCTCACAAAATGTCAGGTAAGAGAGCACAGTCAGCTCCGTCTTTCTCACAAAATGTCAGGTAAGAGAGCACAGTCAGCTCCGTCTTTCTCACAAAATGTCAGGTAAGAGAGCACAGTCAGCTCCGTCTTTCTCACAAAATGTCAGGTAAGAGAGCACAGTCAGCTCCGTCTTTCTCACAAAATGTCAGGTAAGAGAGCACAGTCAGCTCCGTCTTTCTCACAAAATGTCAGGTAAGAGAGCACAGTCAGCTCCGTCTTTCTCACAAAATGTCAGGTAAGAGAGCACAGTCAGCTCCGTCTTTCTCACAAAATGTCAGGTAAGAGAGCACAGTCAGCTCCGTCTTTCTCACAAAATGTCAGGTAAGAGAGCACAGTCAGCTCCGTCTTTGTCACAAAATGTCAGGTCAGAGAGCACAGTCAGCTCCGTCTTTCTCACAAAATGTCAGGTAAGAGACTCTGGCTCCGTCTTTCTCACAAAATGTCAGGTAAGAGAGCACAGTCAGCTCCGTCTTTGTCACTAAATGTCAGGTCAGAGAGCACAGTCAGCTCCGTCTTTCTCACAAAATGTCAGGTAAGAGACTCTGGCTCCGTCTTTCTCACAAAATGTCAGGTAAGAGAGCACAGTCAGCTCCGTCTTTCTCACAAAATGTCAGGTAAGAGAGCACAGTCAGCTCCGTCTTTCTCACAAAATGTCAGGTAAGAGACTCTGGCTCCGTCTTTCTCACAAAATGTCAGGTAAGAGAGCACAGTCAGCTCCGTCTTTCTCACAAAATGTCAGGTAAGAGAGCACAGTCAGCTCCGTCTTTCTCACAAAATGTCAGGTCAGAGAGCACAGTCAGCTCCGTCTTTCTCACAAAATGTCAGGTAAGAGACTCTGGCTCCGTCTTTCTCACAAAATGTCAGGTCAGAGAGCACAGTCAGCTCCGTCTTTCTCACAAAATGTCAGGTAAGAGAGCACAGTCAGCTCCGTCTTTCTCACAAAATGTCAGGTCAGAGAGCACAGTCAGCTCCGTCTTTCTCACAAAATGTCAGGTAAGAGACTCTGGCTCCGTCTTTCTCACAAAATGTCAGGTAAGAGAGCACAGTCAGCTCCGTCTTTCTCACAAAATGTCAGGTAAGAGAGCACAGTCAGCTCCGTCTTTGTCACAAAATGTCAGGTCAGAGAGCACAGTCAGCTCCGTCTTTCTCACAAAATGTCAGGTAAGAGACTCTGGCTCCGTCTTTCTCACAAAATGTCAGGTCAGAGAGCACAGTCAGCTCCGTCTTTCTCACAAAATGTCAGGTAAGAGAGCACAGTCAGCTCCGTCTTTCTCACAAAATGTCAGGTAAGAGAGCACAGTCAGCTCCGTCTTTCTCACAAAATGTCAGGTAAGAGAGCACAGTCAGCTCCGTCTTTCTCACAAAATGTCAGGTCAGAGAGCACAGTCAGCTCCGTCTTTCTCACAAAATGTCAGGTAAGAGAGCACAGTCAGCTCCGTCTTTCTCACAAAATGTCAGGTAAGAGAGCACAGTCAGCTCCGTCTTTGTCACAAAATGTCAGGTCAGAGAGCACAGTCAGCTCCGTCTTTCTCACAAAATGTCAGGTAAGAGACTCTGGCTCCGTCTTTCTCACAAAATGTCAGGTAAGAGAGCACAGTCAGCTCCGTCTTTCTCACAAAATGTCAGGTAAGAGAGCACAGTCAGCTCCGTCTTTCTCACAAAATGTCAGGTAAGAGACTCTGGCTCCGTCTTTCTCACAAAATGTCAGGTAAGAGAGCACAGTCAGCTCCGTCTTTCTCACAAAATGTCAGGTAAGAGAGCACAGTCAGCTCCGTCTTTGTCACAAAATGTCAGGTCAGAGAGCACAGTCAGCTCCGTCTTTCTCACAAAATGTCAGGTAAGAGACTCTGGCTCCGTCTTTCTCACAAAATGTCAGGTAAGAGAGCACAGTCAGCTCCGTCTTTCTCACAAAATGTCAGGTAAGAGAGCACAGTCAGCTCCGTCTTTCTCACAAAATGTCAGGTAAGAGAGCACAGTCAGCTCCGTCTTTCTCACAAAATGTCAGGTAAGAGAGCACAGTCAGCTCCGTCTTTCTCACAAAATGTCAGGTAAGAGAGCACAGTCAGCTCCGTCTTTCTCACAAAATGTCAGGTAAGAGAGCACAGTCAGCTCCGTCTTTCTCACAAAATGTCAGGTAAGAGAGCACAGTCAGCTCCGTCTTTCTCACAAAATGTCAGGTAAGAGAGCACAGTCAGCTCCGTCTTTCTCACAAAATGTCAGGTAAGAGAGCACAGTCAGCTCCGTCTTTCTCACAAAATGTCAGGTAAGAGAGCACAGTCAGCTCCGTCTTTCTCACAAAATGTCAGGTAAGAGAGCACAGTCAGCTCCGTCTTTGTCACAAAATGTCAGGTCAGAGAGCACAGTCAGCTCCGTCTTTCTCACAAAATGTCAGGTAAGAGACTCTGGCTCCGTCTTTCTCACAAAATGTCAGGTAAGAGAGCACAGTCAGCTCCGTCTTTGTCACAAAATGTCAGGTCAGAGAGCACAGTCAGCTCCGTCTTTCTCACAAAATGTCAGGTAAGAGACTCTGGCTCCGTCTTTCTCACAAAATGTCAGGTAAGAGAGCACAGTCAGCTCCGTCTTTCTCACAAAATGTCAGGTAAGAGAGCACAGTCAGCTCCGTCTTTCTCACAAAATGTCAGGTAAGAGACTCTGGCTCCGTCTTTCTCACAAAATGTCAGGTAAGAGAGCACAGTCAGCTCCGTCTTTCTCACAAAATGTCAGGTAAGAGAGCACAGTCAGCTCCGTCTTTGTCACAAAATGTCAGGTCAGAGAGCACAGTCAGCTCCGTCTTTCTCACAAAATGTCAGGTAAGAGACTCTGGCTCCGTCTTTCTCACAAAATGTCAGGTCAGAGAGCACAGTCAGCTCCGTCTTTCTCACAAAATGTCAGGTAAGAGAGCACAGTCAGCTCCGTCTTTCTCACAAAATGTCAGGTAAGAGAGCACAGTCAGCTCCGTCTTTCTCACAAAATGTCAGGTAAGAGAGCACAGTCAGCTCCGTCTTTCTCACAAAATGTCAGGTCAGAGAGCACAGTCAGCTCCGTCTTTCTCACAAAATGTCAGGTAAGAGAGCACAGTCAGCTCCGTCTTTCTCACAAAATGTCAGGTAAGAGAGCACAGTCAGCTCCGTCTTTGTCACAAAATGTCAGGTCAGAGAGCACAGTCAGCTCCGTCTTTCTCACAAAATGTCAGGTAAGAGACTCTGGCTCCGTCTTTCTCACAAAATGTCAGGTAAGAGAGCACAGTCAGCTCCGTCTTTCTCACAAAATGTCAGGTAAGAGAGCACAGTCAGCTCCGTCTTTCTCACAAAATGTCAGGTAAGAGACTCTGGCTCCGTCTTTCTCACAAAATGTCAGGTAAGAGAGCACAGTCAGCTCCGTCTTTCTCACAAAATGTCAGGTAAGAGAGCACAGTCAGCTCCGTCTTTGTCACAAAATGTCAGGTCAGAGAGCACAGTCAGCTCCGTCTTTCTCACAAAATGTCAGGTAAGAGACTCTGGCTCCGTCTTTCTCACAAAATGTCAGGTCAGAGAGCACAGTCAGCTCCGTCTTTCTCACAAAATGTCAGGTAAGAGAGCACAGTCAGCTCCGTCTTTCTCACAAAATGTCAGGTAAGAGAGCACAGTCAGCTCCGTCTTTCTCACAAAATGTCAGGTAAGAGACTCTGGCTCCGTCTTTCTCACAAAATGTCAGGTAAGAGAGCACAGTCAGCTCCGTCTTTCTCACAAAATGTCAGGTAAGAGAGCACAGTCAGCTCCGTCTTTGTCACAAAATGTCAGGTCAGAGAGCACAGTCAGCTCCGTCTTTCTCACAAAATGTCAGGTAAGAGACTCTGGCTCCGTCTTTCTCACAAAATGTCAGGTCAGAGAGCACAGTCAGCTCCGTCTTTCTCACAAAATGTCAGGTAAGAGAGCACAGTCAGCTCCGTCTTTCTCACAAAATGTCATGTCAGAGAGCACAGTCAGCTCCGTCTTTCTCACAAAATGTCAGGTAAGAGACTCTGGCTCCGTCTTTCTTACAAAATGTCAGGTAAGAGAGCACAGTCAGCTCCGTCTTTCTCACAAAATGTCAGGTAAGAGAGCACAGTCAGCTCCGTCTTTGTCACAAAATGTCAGGTCAGAGAGCACAGTCAGCTCAGTCTTTCTCACAAAATGTCAGGTAAGAGACTCTGGCTCCGTCTTTCTCACAAAATGTCAGGTCAGAGAGCACAGTCAGCTCCGTCTTTCTCACAAAATGTCAGGTAAGAGAGCACAGTCAGCTCTGTCTTTCTCACAAAATGTCAGGTCAGAGAGCACAGTCAGCTCCGTCTTTCTCACAAAATGTCAGGTCAGAGAGCACAGTCAGCCTGTCCAGGGTGTGTTTTTGGAGATGCATTATTTTATTTTCTAGTTTGTGTATATTATTGCAGTAGCTGTCCAATGCATTTTTGAGTCACTTGAGAAAAAGTGACTCTATGTAATCGGTCAGTGTTAGTCTGTCCGGCCGTCCGCCCGGCCGGCCGGCCGTCCGTAGACACCACCTTAACGTTGGACTTTTCTCGGAAACTATCAAAGCGATCGGGCTCATATTTTGTTTAGTCGTGACCTCCAATGACCTCTACACTTTAACGATGGTTTCGTTGACCTTTGACCTTTTTCAAGGTCACAGGTCAGCGTCAAAGGAAAAATTAGACATTTTATATCTTTGACAAAGTTCATCGGATGTGATTGAAACTTTGTAGGATTATTCTTTACATCAAAGTATTTACATCTGTAGCCTTTTACGAACGTTATCAGAAAAACAAGGGAGATAACTAGCCTTTTCTGTTCGGCAACACACAACTTAACGTTGGGCTTTTCTCGGAAACTATAAAAGTGACCGGGCTCAAATTTTATGTGAACGTGACTCATTGTGTTGTGAATAGCAATTTCTTCCTGTCCATCTGATGCCTCATATAATATTCAGAACTGCGAAAGTGACTCGATCGAGCGTTTGCTCTTCTTGTTATCAACAGAGTGTAGTCAAATCAGAAGGCAAAAAAAAAAGGAAAAATGAAAAAAGCCTTTACAGGCATGAAAATTCTCCGTATTTTCCATATTTTCTGTATTTTTCAAAAAAATAAACCGTATTTTTTTTTAATTTTCCGTATTTTTTTGTTAAATCTTTTTAAAAAATCTGTGAAATAGCCATGAAAGCATGTTTTTAATTTTAAGATATATTCTGTCAGCTCCAAGAATGGCTCATAGAATCTTCTTGAAATAGAGAAAAATTGAGGAAGAATTTGAATGCTTGTTATTGTGTCAGGGGCCAGGAGAGTGGTTCCCCATACCTCACTCTTGTTGCATAATGTGTTGTTAGAGCGCTTACATCCCTTTGTTATCGTGTCAGGTGCCAGGAGAGTGGTTCCCCATACCTCACTCTTGTTGCATAATGTGTTGTTAGAGCGCTTACATCCCTTTGTTATTGTGTCAGGGGCCAGGAGAGTGGTTCCCCATACCTCACTCTTGAGTAATACTCCTGACGTGATGAATATTCACAGATCAAATGTGTTTGACACTAAACAATCTCACAAGATAAACCATGTTCAACATGCGTTTCGGTTGCTTCGCTTTTTCTTGTTGAATAGAGAGCGACAGATTTAGAACCGACTCAAGACGGATGGGAAATGACGTAAAGATACATTTGACGTAACGCGAGTGACGCAATTTCACTTGATTTTCCGAACTTAGGTAATTTAGATTTCAAGTGAGCGAGTCGGCATTTCACACTCAGAGGATGGGCGGTAACTTGCTGTTCCGTAACGCACCCACCGACAAAACTCGCTTTTCGGTATTTTTTTAGATAAAGGGAGTATTATCTGACAGCATTTGAAGTGTCATTCTGTAGAATAAATCACGCTGATATTGTTGATTTAAATTTTTACTTTGTTTTGTCAATTTTTAGCTTGATAAACAAAAAGGGTCCCTGCCTGAACGTTATAACATTTAGAGGGTCACCTAGAATCCGTCCTGATTGGTCAAAAAGCCATTATCAGTTTTTAATAAACAATTCTAGAGAATTGTGTATCTTATATTTGAGTCTTTCGTGTTTTAGACATTGATGCATTTAATAGTTTTAACGAGTTGCCTTTTGTTTTATCATTCTGGTGTTTATCTAGATGTGCTGTGTATCTTATAAGAAGTTCTTAAAAGTTCGAAGTTATTTTAGCATATAGGTTTTTTTATGGTCTTAACAGTTAAACATGTATTACGTTATCATTAAGATTCATGCTTTGTTAGCACTAAGCAGTTGTTTTAATCAGTCTGGTTTTCTCTTGTTTTCATCTTATGAACATTATAAATGTTAGACTAACTTATTGTCTTGTACAGAATAACAACTGTGTGAATGGTGCTATACTGAATGAAAGAGTGTGACATGAAGTTCTTGTACATCATTGTAAAGAGTGTGAATGACGTTTTAGTTTAGATGTCAAGCGCTTAGAGCAAGCCTTTTTAACGAAAGTTTTTGATTTAGCGCTATATAAATGTTCTTCTTCTTATTATTATTATTATTATTATTATGGGGCACTGAATTGGTAATAAAATTGCATGCTAGTTGTTACACATTCAGATATTCAGTGGTGCCTTTTCCATGTAAATCCCACAAAGTCTGAGTGAAATGCCAAGTCTGAATAAAACCATTTGTCTTTCAGATCACCAAGGAATTCTCTTTTCTGGATTTTGTATTTGGCGGTCTGCAGATGTCCCTGTCGGTGAGGACTACATTTCATTTTGTCAAACAGACATTGTCATGATCAGGGTGGCACATTTCATGCAGCATAAACACCTGAGAAGTTTTAACTGTTATATGAGCTACAGGTTGTGACTGTTCCTAGACCTTCGTAAATTAACACCTGAGAAGTTTTAACTGTTATATGAGCTACAGGTTTTGTCTGTTCTTAGACATTCGTGAATTGATAAATGGTCACTTACTGCTGTGCAATGGAAAAAGAAAAAGAAGAAACAAATCTGAATTCAGTTTTTATTGCACTTATGCTGATATCACCCCAGAACGAATTGTTCATGTTTTTGTGACATGACTTTTTGATGACAGTGATGATTGGCAGATTTTGATCAGTATGGTGTCTGTTTGTATTCCTCAATGATTTTTGTCTGTGCGTAAGTGAGGTAACATTGTTTTTGTTGATGGTCAGATTGCCATTGACTTCACTGGATCCAACGGAAACCCAGCCAGCCCCCAGTCTCTTCACTACATTGATCCCGAACGTCCCAATGAATACATGCAGGCCATTAATGCTGTCGGCCATGTTGTGCAAGACTATGATAGGTGAGCGTGTGTGTGTGTGTGTGTGTGTGTGTGTGTGTGTGTGTGTCTCTCTCTGTGTGTGAGCGTGTGTCTGTGACCTGTGTGTGTGACCTGTGTGTGTGGGCTTGTGTAACTATAAACCTTGCTGTTTCATACAATACCTCCTGTCTGCATTCACAATTTTCCTCTGCTTTGTAGAGTTGGATGAATATGACACCTGAAAAAAGCAATATTTTACTCAACATTTTGCATTAAGTGCGACCCCTGTTCAAGTGAAAGTAGTTGTGACGTACACACTGATCTTCTCTTTGATTTGTCATCCAATTTGTCGTTTTACGACTGTTGTGTGTCTTGTTTCAGTGACAAGCTGTTGTGTGCCTTGTTTCAGTGACAAGCTGTTGTGTGCCTTGTTTCAGTGACAAGCTGTTGTGTGTCTTGTTTTAGTGACAAGCTGTTCTGTGTCTTGTTTCAGTGACAAGCTGTTGTGTGTCTTGTTTCAGTGACAAGCTGTTGTGTGTCTTGTTTCAGTGACAAGCTGTTGTGTGTCTTGTTTTAGTGACAAGCTGTTCTGTGTCTTGTTTCAGTGACAAGCTGTTGTGTGTCTTGTTTTAGTGACAAGCTGTTGTGTGCCTTGTTTCAGTGACAAGCTGTTGTGTGTCTTGTTTCAGTGACAAGCTGTTGTGTGTCTTGTTTCAGTGACAAGCTGTTGTGTGTCTTGTTTCAGTGACAAGCTGTTGTGTGCCTTGTTTCAGTGACAAGCTGTTGTGTGCCTTGTTTCAGTGACAAGCTGTTGTGTGTCTTGTTTTAGTGACAAGCTGTTGTGTGCCTTGTTTTAGTGACAAGCTGTTGTGTGTCTTGTTTGAGTGACAAGCTCTTGTGTGCCTTGTTTCAGTGACAAGCTGTTGTGTGTCTTGTTTCAGTGACAAGCTGTTGTGTGTCTTGTTTCAGTGACAAGCTGTTGTGTGTCTTGTTTCAGTGACAAGCTGTTGTGTGCCTTGTTTTAGTGACATTCTGTTGTGTGCCTTGTTTCAGTGACAAGCTGTTGTGTGTCTTGTTTCAGTGACAAGCTGTTCTGTGCCTTGTTTTAGTGACAAGCTGTTGTGTGCCTTGTTTCAGTGACAAGCTGTTGTATGTCTTGTTTCAGTGACAAGCTGTTGTGTGCCTTGTTTCAGTGACAAGCTGTTGTGTGTCTTGTTTCAGTGACAAGCTGTTGTGTGCCTTGTTTTAGTGACAAGCTGTTCTGTGCCTTGTTTTAGTGACAAGCTGTTCTGTGCCTTGTTTTAGTGACAAGCTGTTCTGTGTCTTGTTTCAGTGACAAGCTGTTCTGTGTCTTGTTTCAGTGACAAGCTGTTCTGTGCCTTGTTTTAGTGACAAGCTGTTCTGTGTCTTGTTTCAGTGACAAGCTGTTCTGTGTCTTGTTTTAGTGACAAGCTGTTCTGTGCCTTGTTTTAGTGACAAGCTGTTCTGTGTCTTGTTTCAGTGACAAGCTGTTCTGTGTCTTGTTTTAGTGACAAGCTGTTCTGTGTCTTGTTTCAGTGACAAGCTGTTCTGTGTCTTGTTTCAGTGACAAGCTGTTGTGTGTCTTGTTTCAGTGACAAGCTGTTCTGTGCCTTGTTTCAGTGACAAGCTGTTCTGTGTCTTGTTTCAGTGACAAGCTGTTCTGTGTCTTGTTTCAGTGACAAGCTGTTCTGTGTCTTGTTTTAGTGACAAGCTGTTCTGTGCCTTGTTTCAGTGACAAGCTGTTCTGTGTCTTGTTTTAGTGACAAGCTGTTCTGTGTCTTGTTTCAGTGACAAGCTGTTCTGTGCCTTGTTTCAGTGACAAGCTGTTCTGTGTCTTGTTTCAGTGACAAGCTGTTGTGTGCCTTGTTTCAGTGACAAGCTGTTGTGTGTCTTGTTTTAGTGACAAGCTGTTGTGTGTCTTGTTTTAGTGACATTCTGTTGTGTGCCTTGTTTTAGTGACAAGCTGTTGTGTGTCTTGTTTTAGTGACATTCTGTTGTGTGTCTTGTTTCAGTGACAAGCTGTTCTGTGCCTTGTTTTAGTGACAAGCTGTTGTGTGTCTTGTTTCAGTGACAAGCTGTTGTGTGTCTTGTTTCAGTGACAAGCTGTTCTGTGCCTTGTTTCAGTGACAAGCTGTTGTGTGTCTTGTTTCAGTGACAAGCTGTTGTGTGCCTTGTTTCAGTGACAAGCTGTTCTGTGTCTTGTTTTAGTGACAAGCTGTTCTGTGCCTTGTTTTAGTGACAAGCTGGTGTGTGTCTTGTTTCAGTGACAAGCTGTTCTGTGTCTTGTTTTAGTGACAAGCTGTTGTGTGCCTTGTTTCAGTGACAAGCTGTTCTGTGTCTTGTTTCAGTGACAAGCTGTTCTGTGTCTTGTTTCAGTGACAAGCTGTTGTGTGTCTTGTTTCAGTGACAAGCTGTTCTGTGTCTTGTTTTAGTGACAAGCTGTTGTGTGCCTTGTTTTAGTGACAAGCTGTTCTGTGTCTTGTTTCAGTGACAAGCTGTTGTGTGTCTTGTTTCAGTGACAAGCTGTTCTGTGCCTTGTTTTAGTGACAAGCTGTTCTGTGTCTTGTTTCAGTGACAAGCTGTTCTGTGTCTTGTTTTAGTGACAAGCTGTTCTGTGCCTTGTTTTAGTGACAAGCTGTTCTGTGTCTTGTTTCAGTGACAAGCTGTTCTGTGTCTTGTTTTAGTGACAAGCTGTTCTGTGTCTTGTTTCAGTGACAAGCTGTTCTGTGTCTTGTTTCAGTGACAAGCTGTTGTGTGTCTTGTTTCAGTGACAAGCTGTTCTGTGCCTTGTTTCAGTGACAAGCTGTTCTGTGTCTTGTTTCAGTGACAAGCTGTTCTGTGTCTTGTTTCAGTGACAAGCTGTTCTGTGTCTTGTTTTAGTGACAAGCTGTTCTGTGCCTTGTTTCAGTGACAAGCTGTTCTGTGTCTTGTTTTAGTGACAAGCTGTTCTGTGCCTTGTTTCAGTGACAAGCTGTTGTGTGTCTTGTTTCAGTGACAAGCTGTTCTGTGCCTTGTTTTAGTGACAAGCTGTTCTGTGCCTTGTTTCAGTGACAAGCTGTTGTGTGTCTTGTTTCAGTGACAAGCTGTTGTGTGTCTTGTTTCAGTGACAAGCTGTTCTGTGCCTTGTTTCAGTGACAAGCTGTTCTGTGCCTTGTTTTAGTGACAAGCTGTTGTGTGTCTTGTTTCAGTGACAAGCTGTTCTGTGCCTTGTTTCAGTGACAAGCTGTTCTGTGCCTTGTTTTAGTGACAAGCTGTTGTGTGTCTTGTTTCAGTGACAAGCTGTTCTGTGCCTTGTTTCAGTGACAAGCTGTTGTATGTCTTGTTTCAGTGACAAGCTGTTGTGTGTCTTGTTTCAGTGACAAGCTGTTCTGTGCCTTGTTTTAGTGACAAGCTGTTGTGTGTCTTGTTTCAGTGACAAGCTGTTGTGTGTCTTGTTTCAGTGACAAGCTGTTGTGTGTCTTGTTTTAGTGACAAGCTGTTGTGTGTCTTGTTTTAGTGACAAGCTGTTGTGTGTCTTGTTTCAGTGACAAGCTGTTGTGTGTCTTGTTTCAGTGACAAGCTGTTCTGTGCCTTGTTTCAGTGACAAGCTGTTCTGTGTCTTGTTTCAGTGACAAGCTGTTCTGTGCCTTGTTTCAGTGACAAGCTGTTGTGTGCCTTGTTTCAGTGACAAGCTGTTGTGTGCCTTGTTTTAGTGACAAGCTGTTGTGTGTCTTGCTTTAGTGACAAGCTGTTGTGTGTCTTGTTTCAGTGACAAGCTGTTGTGTGCCTTGTTTCAGTGACAAGCTGTTCTGTGTCTTGTTTCAGTGACAAGCTGTTCTGTGCCTTGTTTTAGTGACAAGCTGTTCTGTGCCTTGTTTCAGTGACAAGCTGTTGTGTGTCTTGTTTCAGTGACAAGCTGTTGTGTGCCTTGTTTCAGTGACAAGCTGTTGTGTGCCTTGTTTCAGTGACAAGCTGTTGTGTGCCTTGTTTCAGTGACAAGCTGTTCTGTGCTTTGTTTCAGTGACAAGCTGTTGTGTTTCTTGTTTCAGTGACAAGCTGTTCTGTGCCTTGTTTCAGTGACAAGCTGTTCTGTGCCTTGTTTTAGTGACAAGCTGTTGTGTGTCTTGTTTCAGTGACAAGCTGTTCTGTGTCTTGTTTCAGTGACAAGCTGTTCTGTGTCTTATTTCAGTGACAAGCTGTTCTGTGCCTTGTTTTAGTGACAAGCTGTTCTGTGCCTTGTTTCAGTGACAAGCTGTTCTGTGCCTTGTTTCAGTGACAAGCTGTTCTGTGCCTTGTTTCAGTGACAAGCTGTTGTGTGTCTTACCTAAGACTTTAAAATTGGCAATCTAGTGGCTGCTCCGCCTGGCGTCTGGCATTATGGGGTTAGTGCTAGGACTGGTTGGTCCGGTGTCAGAATAATGTGACTGGGTGAGACATGAAGCCTCTGCTGCGACTTCTGTCTTGTGTGTGGCGCACGTTATATGTCAAAGCAGCACCGCCCTGATATGGCCCTTCGTGGTCGGCTGGGCGTTAAGCAAACAAACAAACAAACAAAGTGACAAGCTGTTGTGTGTCATGTTTCAGTGACAAGCTGTTGTGTGTCATGTTTCAGTGACAAGCTGTTCCCAGTGCTGGGCTTTGGAGCGGGATTGCCTCCCAACAACCAGGTGTCATTCGAGTTCGCTGTCAACTTCAACCCACAGAACCCATACTGTGCAGGTCAGTCTGATAACACATGTAATGATAATAATAATGATAATAATTATCATTATTGCGTTTTTACGGGTCACACAACAAGCGAAAAGGCAAATTGTCAAAAAAGAGAAAAGCATGCCCAATCTTTTGTACGCAGTCATGTGTCCTAGAAATTGGATCTGAAGTCTTACCGACGGGGGTTGCGTTGAATGGCAATTTAGCAGAAAAACAACAAGAGACACAAGCAGCAGACACTTGTGAGAACTGGATACTTTGACTGCAATTTGAAAGAGATTTCACCCCCTAGCGAGATAGAAGCAAAAGTGTCTGCAGGCAGAATGGTTTACATCGCACCAACCCTGAGATTAAAACGTAACTGACCTGACGACTTGATGAAGAAAACAGAGGGAATGAAAGGGAGAGAGACTGGAAGAGGTCACATTCCCTTTGCATAATTCCTACCTGGATCATTGCGACTCGCGCATTGTTACATAATCGCAAGTCTTTCAGCAGGGACAGTTCTGTGAAAGTAAAAGACAATTCTCTGAAATTCTGATCACTTCAATGTCCATCGTTCAGTGAAAACGACCATCCGAGTTGTCGAGAAGAAGTTCTGAAACACGTCACGTTCCAAATCAAAAGACGACATTCTATTCTCTTACGTCACTATTCTTGGTTTACGGCACCATTCGGCGGCTTTGCTACGAGTATGCCATAGTCTTGGTTGGCCGAGACCTTGAGGTGATCCCAAAGAAGACTCCTCAGCAGCACGGGAGGTTTACGGAAGAGCCTGTCTTGTTTATTTTGTAAAAGGATGCATGAAATGTCCAAAATAAAAAGCAATAAATTCGTTATCGTTAGATGTGGCTGTGATATCCACATTTATCAGTCACAATGTCGAGAAAGGAGGAATCATATCAGATCGAGGCGTAAGCCTAACGATAACTACTATAATCGCATTTCTATGGTGCAAATTCAACTGTGACTTGTGCCTTTTGATGGTGGAAGAAAAACACAACAACTGTTCATTGAACGTTTTCAAAACTTTAAGCGACGAGGCACAGCAATGTCTGCCCCTCTGACTGCCGGTATATTGGTCTGCAATGTTTTATTCATAACACAAATTTCATGCATCCTAACATTTAAGGATAGAATATAGATATACGTTTGCATTCACACCATATGCCAGCCTTTGTAGCTTAATGTTTTTGGTATGTTGCCAAGACAGCACACCAGTCAGATGTGGAGTAGCTGTGTGATGGGGTCTGACTGCTGTTGTCACCCTGTATGTTGCCAGACAGCACACCAGTCAGATGTGGAGTAGCTGTGTGATGGGGTGTGGCTGCTGTTGTCACCCTGTATGTTGCCAGACAGCGCACCAGTCAGATGTGGAGTAGCTGTGTGATGGGGTCTGACTGCTGTTGTCACCCTGTATGTTGCTAGACAGCACACCAGTCAGATGTGGAGTAGCTGTGTGATGGGGTCTGACTGCTGTTGTCACCCTGTATGTTGCTAGACAGCACACCAGTCAGATGTGGAGTAGCTGTGTGATGGGGTCTGACTGCTGTTGTCACCCTGTATGTTGCTAGACAGCACACCAGTCAGATGTGGAGTAGCTGTGTGATGGGGTCTGACTGCTGTTGTCACCCTGTATGTTGCCAGACAGCACACCAGTCAGATGTGGAGTAGTTGTGTGATGGGGTGTGACTGCTGTTGTCACCCTGTATGTTGCCAGACAGCACACCAGTCAGATGTGGAGTAGCTGTGTGATGGGGTGTGACTGCTGTTGTCACCCTGTATGTTGCTAGACAGCACACCAGTCAGATGTGGAGTAGCTGTGTGATGGGGTCTGACTGCTGTTGTCACCCTGTATGTTGCTAGACAGCACACCAGTCAGATGTGGAGTAGTTGTGTGATGGGGTGTGACTGCTGTTGTCACCCTGTATGTTGCTAGACAGCGCACCAGTCAGATGTGGAGTAGCTGTGTGATGGGGTCTGACTGCTGTTGTCACCCTGTATGTTGCTAGACAGCGCACCAGTCAGATGTGGAGTAGCTGTGTGATGGGGTGTGACTGCTGTTGTCACCCTGTATGTTGCTAGACAGCACACCAGTCAGATGTGGAGTAGCTGTGTGATGGGGTCTGACTGCTGTTGTCACCCTGTATGTTGCTAGACAGCGCACCAGTCAGATGTGGAGTAGCTGTGTGATGGGGTCTGACTGCTGTTGTCACCCTGTATGTTGCCAGACAGCACACCAGTCAGATGTGGAGTAGCTGTGTGATGGGGTCTGACTGCTGTTGTCACCCTGTATGTTGCCAGACAGCACACCAGTCAGATGTGGAGTAGCTGTGTGATGGGGTCTGACTGCTGTTGTCACCCTGTATGTTGCCAGACAGCACACCAGTCAGATGTGGAGTAGTTGTGTGATGGGGTGTGACTGCTGTTGTCACCCTGTATGTTGCCAGACAGCACACCAGTCAGATGTGGAGTAGCTGTGTGATGGGGTCTGACTGCTGTTGTCACCCTGTATGTTGCCAGACAGCACACCAGTCAGATGTGGAGTAGTTGTGTGATGGGGTGTGACTGCTGTTGTCACCCTGTATGTTGCTAGACAGCACACCAGTCAGATGTGGAGTAGTTGTGTGATGGGGTCTGACTGCTGTTGTCACCCTGTATGTTGCCAGACAGCACACCAGTCAGATGTGGAGTAGTTGTGTGATGGGGTGTGACTGCTGTTGTCACCCTGTATGTTGCCAGACAGCACACCAGTCAGATGTGGAGTAGTTGTGTGATGGGGTCTGACTGCTGTTGTCACCCTGTATGTTGCCAGACAGCACACCAGTCAGATGTGGAGTAGCTGTGTGATGGGGTCTGACTGCTGTTGTCACCCTGTATGTTGCCAGACAGCACACCAGTCAGATGTGGAGTAGCTGTGTGATGGGGTCTGACTGCTGTTGTCACCCTGTATGTTGCTAGACAGCACACCAGTCAGATGTGGAGTAGCTGTGTGATGGGGTCTGACTGCTGTTGTCACCCTGTATGTTGCCAGACAGCACACCAGTCAGATGTGGAGTAGCTGTGTGATGGGGTCTGACTGCTGTTGTCACCCTGTATGTTGCTAGACAGCACACCAGTCAGATGTGGAGTAGCTGTGTGATGGGGTCTGACTGCTGTTGTCACCCTGTATGTTGCCAGACAGCACACCAGTCAGATGTGGAGTAGCTGTGTGATGGGGTCTGACTGCTGTTGTCACCCTGTATGTTGCCAGACAGCACACCAGTCAGATGTGGAGTAGCTGTGTGATGGGGTCTGACTGCTGTTGTCACCCTGTATGTTGCCAGACAGCGCACCAGTCAGATGTGGAGTACTGTGTGATGGGGTCTGACTGCTGTTGTCACCCTGTATGTTGCTAGACGGCACACCAGTCAGATGTGGAGTAGCTGTGTGATGGGGTCTGACTGCTGTTGTCACCCTGTATGTTGCCAGACAGCACACCAGTCAGATGTGGAGTAGCTGTGTGATGGGGTCTGACTGCTGTTGTCACCCTGTATGTTGCCAAGACAGCACACCAGTCAGATGTGGAGTAGCTGTGTGATGGGGTCTGACTGCTGTTGTCACCCTGTATGTTGCCAGACAGCACACCAGTCAGATGTGGAGTAGCTGTGTGATGGGGTCTGACTGCTGTTGTCACCCTGTATGTTGCTAGACAGCACACCAGTCAGATGTGGAGTAGCTGTGTGATGGGGTCTGACTGCTGTTGTCACCCTGTATGTTGCCAGACAGCACACCAGTCAGATGTGGAGTAGCTGTGTGATGGGGTCTGACTGCTGTTGTCACCCTGTATGTTGCTAGACAGCACACCAGTCAGATGTGGAGTAGCTGTGTGATGGGGTCTGACTGCTGTTGTCACCCTGTATGTTGCCAGACAGCACACCAGTCAGATGTGGAGTAGCTGTGTGATGGGGTCTGACTGCTGTTGTCACCCTGTATGTTGCTAGACAGCACACCAGTCAGATGTGGAGTAGCTGTGTGATGGGGTCTGACTGCTGTTGTCACCCTGTATGTTGCTAGACAGCACACCAGTCAGATGTGGAGTAGCTGTGTGATGGGGTCTGACTGCTGTTGTCACCCTGTATGTTGCTAGACAGCACACCAGTCAGATGTGGAGTAGTTGTGTGATGGGGTGTGACTGCTGTTGTCACCCTGTATGTTGCCAGACAGCACACCAGTCAGATGTGGAGTAGCTGTGTGATGGGGTCTGACTGCTGTTGTCACCCTGTATGTTGCCAGACAGCACACCAGTCAGATGTGGAGTAGTTGTGTGATGGGGTCTGACTGCTGTTGTCACCCTGTATGTTGCCAGACAGCACACCAGTCAGATGTGGAGTAGCTGTGTGATGGGGTCTGACTGCTGTTGTCACCCTGTATGTTGCCAGACAGCACACCAGTCAGATGTGGAGTAGCTGTGTGATGGGGTCTGACTGCTGTTGTCACCCTGTATGTTGCTAGACAGCACACCAGTCAGATGTGGAGTAGTTGTGTGATGGGGTGTGACTGCTGTTGTCACCCTGTATGTTGCTAGACAGCACACCAGTCAGATGTGGAGTAGTTGTGTGATGGGGTCTGACTGCTGTTGTCACCCTGTATGTTGCCAGACAGCACACCAGTCAGATGTGGAGTAGTTGTGTGATGGGGTGTGACTGCTGTTGTCACCCTGTATGTTGCCAGACAGCACACCAGTCAGATGTGGAGTAGCTGTGTGATGGGGTCTGACTGCTGTTGTCACCCTGTATGTTGCCAGACAGCACACCAGTCAGATGTGGAGTAGCTGTGTGATGGGGTCTGACTGCTGTTGTCACCCTGTATGTTGCTAGACGGCACACCAGTCAGATGTGGAGTAGCTGTGTGATGGGGTCTGACTGCTGTTGTCACCCTGTATGTTGCCAGACAGCACACCAGTCAGATGTGGAGTAGCTGTGTGATGGGGTCTGACTGCTGTTGTCACCCTGTATGTTGCCAAGACAGCACACCAGTCAGATGTGGAGTAGCTGTGTGATGGGGTCTGACTGCTGTTGTCACCCTGTATGTTGCCAGACAGCACACCAGTCAGATGTGGAGTAGCTGTGTGATGGGGTCTGACTGCTGTTGTCACCCTGTATGTTGCCAGACAGCACACCAGTCAGATGTGGAGTAGCTGTGTGATGGGGTCTGACTGCTGTTGTCACCCTGTATGTTGCTAGACAGCACACCAGTCAGATGTGGAGTAGCTGTGTGATGGGGTCTGACTGCTGTTGTCACCCTGTATGTTGCCAGACAGCACACCAGTCAGATGTGGAGTAGCTGTGTGATGGGGTCTGACTGCTGTTGTCACCCTGTATGTTGCCAGACAGCACACCAGTCAGATGTGGAGTAGTTGTGTGATGGGGTGTGACTGCTGTTGTCACCCTGTATGTTGCCAGACAGCACACCAGTCAGATGTGGAGTAGCTGTGTGATGGGGTCTGACTGCTGTTGTCACCCTGTATGTTGCCAGACAGCACACCAGTCAGATGTGGAGTAGCTGTGTGATGGGGTCTGACTGCTGTTGTCACCCTGTATGTTGCTAGACAGCACACCAGTCAGATGTGGAGTAGCTGTGTGATGGGGTCTGACTGCTGTTGTCACCCTGTATGTTGCCAAGACAGCACACCAGTCAGATGTGGAGTAGCTGTGTGATGGGGTCTGACTGCTGTTGTCACCCTGTATGTTGCCAAGACAGCACACCAGTCAGATGTGGAGTAGCTGTGTGATGGGGTCTGACTGCTGTTGTCACCCTGTATGTTGCCAGACAGCACACCAGTCAGATGTGGAGTAGCTGTGTGATGGGGTCTGACTGCTGTTGTCACCCTGTATGTTGCTAGACAGCGCACCAGTCAGATGTGGAGTAGCTGTGTGATGGGGTCTGACTGCTGTTGTCACCCTGTATGTTGCCAGACAGCGCACCAGTCAGATGTGGAGTACTGTGTGATGGGGTCTGACTGCTGTTGTCACCCTGTATGTTGCTAGACAGCGCACCAGTCAGATGTGGAGTAGCTGTGTGATGGGGTCTGACTGCTGTTGTCACCCTGTATGTTGCCAGACAGCACACCAGTCAGATGTGGAGTAGCTGTGTGATGGGGTCTGACTGCTGTTGTCACCCTGTATGTTGCTAGACAGCACACCAGTCAGATGTGGAGTAGCTGTGTGATGGGGTCTGACTGCTGTTGTCACCCTGTATGTTCTTGGGAACCTTTGCATATCCATGGCAGATTTTATAGGACTATTAGCTTAGCTCTAAAATCTCAACCCGGTTTGACTGACTTTGCCTCCGAAGGTGATTGTTGTGTTTTGTGCACTCGGTTACATTTACAGTTGAGATGTGTTGTTGTGTTAACAGGTATTAACGGTGTGCTACAGGCCTACCAGAGCTGTATCGGACAGGTACAGCTGTAAGGGCTGACCAACGTGGCTCACCATATGTTGTTGTGTTGACAGGTACAGCTGTACGGGCTGACCAACGTGGCTCACCGTGTGTTGTTGTGTTGACAGGTACAGCTGTAAGGGCTGACCAACGTGGCTCACCGTGTGTTGTTGTGTTGACAGGTACAGCTGTAAGGGCTGACCAACGTGGCTCACCGTGTGTTGTTGTGTTGACAGGTACAGCTGTAAGGGCTGACCAACGTGGCTCACCGTGTGTTGTTGTGTTGACAGGTACAGCTGTAAGGGCTGACCAACGTGGCTCACCGTGTGTTGTTGTGTTGACAGGTACAGCTGTAAGGGCTGACCAACGTGGCTCACCGTGTGTTGTTGTGTTGACAGGTACAGCTGTAAGGGCTGACCAACGTGGCTCACCATATGTTGTTGTGTTGACAGGTACAGCTGTACGGGCTGACCAACGTGGCTCACCGTGTGTTGTTGTGTTGACAGGTACAGCTGTACGGGCTGACCAACGTGGCTCACCGTGTGGTGTTGTGTTGACAGGTACAGCTG
Organism: Littorina saxatilis; assembly: GCF_037325665.1. Classification (NCBI taxonomy): domain Eukaryota; kingdom Metazoa; phylum Mollusca; class Gastropoda; order Littorinimorpha; family Littorinidae; genus Littorina; species Littorina saxatilis. Next base: position 662,183 of record NC_090245.1, on the reverse strand, counting down.
TACGGGCTGACCAACGTGGCTCACCGTGTGGTGTTGTGTTGACAGGTACAGCTGTAAGGGCCGACCAACGTGGCTCACCATGTGTTGTTGTGTTGACAGGTACAGCTGTAAGGGCTGACCAACGTGGCTCACCGTGTGTTGTTGTGTTGACAGGTACAGCTGTACGGGCTGACCAACGTGGCTCACCGTGTGTTGTGTTGACAGGTACAGCTGTAAGGGCTGACCAACGTGGCTCACCGTGTGGTGTTGTGTTGACAGGTACAGCTGTAAGGGCTGACCAACGTGGCTCACCGTGTGTTGTTGTGTTGACAGGTACAGCTGTAAGGGCCGACCAACGTGGCTCACCATGTGTTGTTGTGTTGACAGGTACAGCTGTAAGGGCTGACCAACGTGGCTCACCGTGTGGTGTTGTGTTGACAGGTACAGCTGTAAGGGCTGACCAACGTGGCTCACCGTGTGTTGTTGTGTTGACAGGTACAGCTGTAAGGGCCGACCAACGTGGCTCACCGTGTGGTGTTGTGTTGACAGGTACAGCTGTAAGGGCCGACCAACGTGGCTCACCGTGTGGTGTTGTGTTGACAGGTACAGCTGTAAGGGCTGACCAACGTGGCTCACCGTGTGGTGTTGTGTTGACAGGTACAGCTGTAAGGGCCGACCAACGTGGCTCACCGTGTGGTGTTGTGTTGACAGGTACAGCTGTAAGGGCTGACCAACGTGGCTCACCGTGTGTTGTTGTGTTGACAGGTACAGCTGTAAGGGCTGACCAACGTGGCTCACCGTGTGTTGTTGTGTTGACAGGTACAGCTGTAAGGGCCGACCAACGTGGCTCACCATGTGTTGTTGTGTTGACAGGTACAGCTGTAAGGGCTGACCAACGTGGCTCACCATGTGTTGTTGTGTTGACAGGTACAGCTGTAAGGGCTGACCAACGTGGCTCACCATGTGTTGTTGTGTTGACAGGTACAGCTGTAAGGGCTGACCAACGTGGCTCACCGTGTGTTGTTGTGTTGACAGGTACAGCTGTAAGGGCTGACCAACGTGGCTCACCGTGTGTTGTGTTGACAGGTACAGCTGTAAGGGCTGACCAACGTGGCTCACCGTGTGTTGTTGTGTTGACAGGTACAGCTGTAAGGGCTGACCAACGTGGCTCACCGTGTGTTGTTGTGTTGACAGGTACAGCTGTAAGGGCTGACCAACGTGGCTCACCGTGTGTTGTTGTGTTGACAGGTACAGCTGTAAGGGCTGACCAACGTGGCTCACCGTGTGTTGTTGTGTTGACAGGTACAGCTGTAAGGGCTGACCAACGTGGCTCACCGTGTGTTGTTGTGTTGACAGGTACAGCTGTAAGGGCTGACCAACGTGGCTCACCGTGTGTTGTTGTGTTGACAGGTACAGCTGTAAGGGCTGACCAACGTGGCTCACCCTATGTTGTTGTGTTGACAGGTACAGCTGTACGGGCCGACCAACGTGGCTCACCCTATGTTGTTGTGTTGACAGGTACAGCTGTAAGGGCTGACCAACGTGGCTCACCGTGTGTTGTTGTGTTGACAGGTACAGCTGTAAGGGCTGACCAACGTGGCTCACCGTGTGTTGTTGTGTTGACAGGTACAGCTGTAAGGGCTGACCAACGTGGCTCACCGTGTGTTGTTGTGTTGACAGGTACAGCTGTAAGGGCTGACCAACGTGGCTCACCGTGTGTTGTTGTGTTGACAGGTACAGCTGTAAGGGCCGACCAACGTGGCTCACCGTGTGTTGTTGTGTTGACAGGTACAGCTGTAAGGGCTGACCAACGTGGCTCACCGTGTGGTGTTGTGTTGACAGGTACAGCTGTAAGGGCTGACCAACGTGGCTCACCGTGTGTTGTTGTGTTGACAGGTACAGCTGTAAGGGCTGACCAACGTGGCTCACCGTGTGTTGTTGTGTTGACAGGTACAGCTGTAAGGGCTGACCAACGTGGCTCACCGTGTGTTGTTGTGTTGACAGGTACAGCTGTAAGGGCTGACCAACGTGGCTCACCATATGTTGTTGTGTTGACAGGTACAGCTGTAAGGGCTGACCAACGTGGCTCACCGTGTGTTGTTGTGTTGACAGGTACAGCTGTAAGGGCTGACCAACGTGGCTCACCGTGTGTTGTTGTGTTGACAGGTACAGCTGTAAGGGCTGACCAACGTGGCTCACCATGTGTTGTTGTGTTGACAGGTACAGCTGTAAGGGCTGACCAACGTGGCTCACCATGTGTTGTTGTGTTGACAGGTACAGCTGTAAGGGCTGACCAACGTGGCTCACCGTGTGTTGTGTTGACAGGTACAGCTGTAAGGGCTGACCAACGTGGCTCACCATGTGTTGTTGTGTTGACAGGTACAGCTGTAAGGGCTGACCAACGTGGCTCACCGTGTGTTGTTGTGTTGACAGGTACAGCTGTAAGGGCTGACCAACGTGGCTCACCGTGTGTTGTGTTGACAGGTACAGCTGTAAGGGCTGACCAACGTGGCTCACCATATGTTGTTGTGTTGACAGGTACAGCTGTAAGGGCCGACCAACGTGGCTCACCATGTGTTGTTGTGTTGACAGGTACAGCTGTAAGGGCTGACCAACGTGGCTCACCGTGTGTTGTTGTGTTGACAGGTACAGCTGTAAGGGCTGACCAACGTGGCTCACCGTGTGTTGTTGTGTTGACAGGTACAGCTGTAAGGGCTGACCAACGTGGCTCACCGTGTGTTGTTGTGTTGACAGGTACAGCTGTAAGGGCTGACCAACGTGGCTCACCGTGTGTTGTTGTGTTGACAGGTACAGCTGTAAGGGCTGACCAACGTGGCTCACCGTGTGTTGTTGTGTTGACAGGTACAGCTGTAAGGGCTGACCAACGTGGCTCACCATATGTTGTTGTGTTGACAGGTACAGCTGTAAGGGCTGACCAACGTGGCTCACCGTGTGGTGTTGTGTTGACAGGTACAGCTGTACGGGCTGACCAACGTGGCTCACCGTGTGTTGTTGTGTTGACAGGTACAGCTGTACGGGCTGACCAACGTGGCTCACCGTGTGTTGTTGTGTTGACAGGTACAGCTGTAAGGGCTGACCAACGTGGCTCACCGTGTGGTGTTGTGTTGACAGGTACAGCTGTAAGGGCTGACCAACGTGGCTCACCGTGTGTTGTTGTGTTGACAGGTATTAACGGTGTACTACAGGCCTACCAGAGCTGTATCAGACAGGTACAACTGTACGGGCCGACCAACGTGGCACCGGTCATCCACCACGTGGCGCGCTTCGCTCACCAGGCTCAGCAGCAGGAGATGAACGGCAAGGGGGCTGCGGTCAGTATAATATTCACACCTTTGTGTTGGACTGTGTATTTCTGTGTTGATCTGTGAGTGTTTCAGCTTTGTGTTGGACTCTGTATATCTGTGTTTGTCTCTGAGTGTTCCACCTTTGTGTTTGACTGTGTTATCTGTGTTGGCATCTGAGGAAAGTTTATCATCTTTGGGGTCTTCAGCCTTCCAAAACACCTGGTAGAAAGTTAGATGTTGAAGTTGCGGTATTGAAAGTAGGGGAGTTTTAGCCTGGTGGCAAAGCATGAGTGAATGTGGGAGTTGTAGACAAGGAGTTTGAACAATAGGAGAGGAGTATTAAAATGAAATAGGCAAACTTAGATTGAATGCAAATCTTCAAAAGCTAAAAGATGCTTGAATAGTTCCCAGATGCAGTTATTACATGTGAGCGGAAAATGAACACGCCAGGGAACATATTTCAAAAAGCTGTCTCGTCTGTTCACTGTTTCTCAGCCCTGAAATTTGTTTAAAAATGCAATCATTAATAAAATATAATCTATTGGACTCCAAAATAAGCAGCTTTGAGGTGCCATCAGTACTTCGATCTGCAGTTTGAAAAACATCTTGCAATGGCTATAACCGGCATCGTTTTGAAGACGGGTGATTCATTTCACTGAGAAGAACTTTTCAGCAGTGGTGGCCTCTCAGTCTCAACAGTTCTGTCATGTGAGTGTTTCGTTTTGTCTACAATTACATTTTCCATAAACCTACCTTTCTTCTTTTATTTCTGTTCTGTCATGCGAGTGTTTCGTTTTGTCTCCAATTAAATTTTCTATAAACTTACCTGTTTTACAATTTTTATTTCTGTTCTATTCTATGTTCCAGGCTTACTACGTTCTGCTGCTTCTGACGGATGGAGCAATCACGGACGTTGGAGAGACAATCGACGCGATCGTTCAGGCATCGGGGCTGCCACTGTCCCTCATCATTGTGGGTGTAGGGGGCGCTGACTTCAGTCTGATGAACGTCCTGGACGGGGACGATGGAGTCTTGAGGTCGCAAACATCGGGCCAGTCGGTCAAGCGAGACATCGTGCAGTTTGTGCCCTTCAGAAACTTCAAGCATGTAAGTCGTGGATCACTTACTTTTTAGTTTCAAGTTTTATAACCATTTTGAGGCATGGAGGAGGAATTTTGTGATACACTTGTTACCAAGTTTGCATAACTGATTTGTAAAACTCATATAATATGTACAGTCCCCGGCGAAAGAAACGCAACTCACTTGACCCCTACCCTGTATAACACAACTCACTTGACCCCTACCCTGTATAACGCGACTCACTTGACCCCTACCCTGTATAACACAGTTCATTCGCGCCCACTGTTGCATGGTTTTTTTTGGTCATTTTCAAATTGTCGTAAAATTTGAACCAGATAAGGTACATCAAATAGAAAGACAGATTCGTGGAGGATATTTTGCTGGCTGTACGTAGTGCATGTTATTTAATCGTTTTCTTTTTTTACCTTTTCATAAACTGTGTTATACAGGGTAGGGGTCAAGCGAGTCGTGATTGCAGGCGAACGTGTCACTTTGACATGCTGTAAAAATGCATATTTTTCAACAAGGTAAAGACAATAGTGGAGGAAATTCATTTCTCAGCATGATAATTTAATTAGAATTATTCGCCGAAGCGTAACATAATCAACAGTTTATAAAATGGTAAAAGAAAAAAACGATTAAATAATATTCACTAATCGTACAGCCAGTAAAATATCCTCCACGACTCTGTCTTCCTTGTTGATGTGCCGTATCTGGTTGATACAGCATGACTTCCCTTCTTTGTCTCTGTTAATCTAGGGAGAAAATATCCAGCGATATTTCTCCGTAGGCCTAAAGTTCGGCCATGACCTAGGCAAAATAACTTGCGCAGCCGCAGAAACAAGAAAATGGAAATCTTATGAAGCCGTCATCAACACGAACACAATGATTGCAGAAGCAAACTCTGTACCTACACGACCGAGACACAAGACTGATTATTTCACAGCTGCAAAGGGTAAGCTTACTCACGTCAGGTCTTCACTGACAAGCAAGGAACAGACGGAAAATTCCGAACAAAAGTAAATGACGTCAAAGTCTCTTTCGCTTTGCGTGTAACTTTGTCATGACGTCTTTTTGTGACGACAGTATACGCGACAATTTGTTCGCTTCCGGTGTCATTTTAGACTGAAAAGCAACTCAAAAGAAGGAGCTAAGCCTGTGTCTTGAAACAGCTGAAACACTCTTTTGGATTGCCGTTTCAATGTTAACCAAAAAGTTAAAGAAAAAAAAACAAGGTTCAGTTGCGAACTGACAGCGGATTGAGCATTTATTCCTGTTGATGAAGGTACGGTTGAAGCTTTATTCTCTCCGTCAACCAACAAGACTAGATTTGTAGCAGACGAAAAACAAAGTGTGCGTTTTTCCTGTCTTGTGAAGGCGATTATGTCGTTATAAGTTATCTGTACGTTGTGAAGACATTTCAAAACAAAATTTAGCGTTGATGCTTCACAGGATAATAAGCTTATACGTTTTCATCCATGGAATTGTTTTTTTCGTCTAGGCAGGGTGAATGAATTCATGATGTCTTTTCCGGAACTGGACAAAACTGGCCTTGCCAAGACTGAAACAAAATATAGTTCTACAACTTCTAGGCTTGGGTTGATTGCCCATGGTGAATTTCCAATGATTTGTTTCCACATCCCATGACAAATTCTCTTTACTTTGGTCATGCCATATATACGTTACAGCTCCGTCCATCCATGGTATCGCGTGATATTTTGTCTCGACGGGGTGAAAGAATATAATGACGTCACTCTCGGCAGAGCCTCGAGTGACGTCATCATATTCATTGACCCAGTCTCGACAAAATATCAGGCGATACCATGGATGGACGGAGCTGTAACTTATACATATGTTACCACAATTTGAACATGACGTAAAATCACTTGCAACAGTGGGCGCGAATGAGTTGCGTTTTTTTTCGCCGGGTACTATATACTTCCAAAGATACCTTCTGATTACAAAAGTCATTCAATCTGTCGGGCCAGTTGCTATGCACTATTGAGAAATCTAGCATGGCTGTGTACATATAGTAATGTGTGCCTGCAATAAGTGGACACTGGTTTCCAAGGTTGTGCAAGTGGTTTGCACAGCGCATGGGTGGACTTGCCGACATGTTCCCACCGACATGTTCCCACCGACATGTTTCCACCGACATGTTCCCACCGACATGTTCCCACCGACATGTTCCCACCGACATGCTCCCACCGACATGTTCCCACCGACATGTTCCCACTGACATGCTCCCACCAACATGCTCCCACCGACATGTTCCCACCGACATGCTCCCACCGACATGTTCCCACCGACATGTTCCCACCGACATGTTCCCACTGACATGTTCCCACCGACATGTTCCCACCGACATGTTTCCACCGACATGTTCCCACCACAAAGCTCATTAGTCAATCTCTCCTTTATTTTCATCTTACCCTGCTAATAGAATAACTTCTATCAAAACGTTTCAGACGTCGGCCGACCAGCTTGCTCGTCAAGTGTTGGCAGAGATACCGAGGCAGGTGACTCAGTACTTCAAGATGAGAGGCCTCCCTCCCAACACGCCTTCTGCTGCCCCCCCTCCCCAGTGAAGGTGACTCGGTACTTCAAGATGAGAGGCCTCCCTCCCAACACACACCCCCCCCCCCCCCCCTCCCCAGTGAAGATGCACCTGACAAGTTTCATGGATGGATGAGGTTGGGAAGGGTTTCAGAGCAACGTGCGCATCGTACCGGTGGCATCGTACCGGTGAAGAAAAAAACTTCTTCAATTTCTGCAGTTATGCCTACATTGACAACAAAAACACAAACCCAGGGACGTTATTTTCTTCAACATATTTTGTCAAATGGTCGTTTTTGTATAATTTATATTCTACTCTGCATGCAAACATACATTGATAAACATTTGAGGATGCCTTATTTTGTCTTCATAACGTTTTTGCGCCTTCACTCCCCATGCCAAAATGATAAAGTGATAACAAGAACATTTAGGGATTCCTTATTTGCCTTGATAATGTGCATGAGCCTTCTCTCCCTTTCTTTTGGTAGGATTGCCTTTGTAAACACTGAACAGTCCCCCACCCCCTTATTCTCCCCGCCTGAAAGGACATGTAACTCAGACTGTGCAGAGTGATCTCCCCACCTGAAAGGACATGTAACTCAGACTGTGCAGAGTGATCTCCCTGCCTGAAAGGACATGTAACTCAGACTGTGCAGAGTCAGGATTCTTGTCGTAACTCAGACTGTGCAGAGTGATGGTTCTTGTCGTAACTCAGACTGTGCAGTGTGATGGTTCTTGTCGTAACTCAGACTGTGCAGTGTGATGGTTCTTGTCGTAACTCAGACTGTGCAGAGTGATGGTTCTTGTCGTAACTCATACTGTGCAGAGTGATGGTTCTTGTCGTAACTCAGACTGTGCAGAGTGATGGTTCTTGTCGTAACTCAGACTGTGCAGAGTGATGGTTCTTGTCGTAACTCAGACTGTTCAGAGTGATGGTTCTTGTCATAACTCAGACTGTGCAGAGTGATGGTTCCTGTCGTAACTCAGACTGTGCAGAGTGATGGTTCTTGTCGTAACTCGGACTGTGCAGAGTGATGGTTCTTGTCGTAACTCAGACTGTGCAGAGTGATGGTTCTTGTCGTAACTCAGACTGTGCAGAGTGATTGTTCTTGTCGTAACTCAGACTGTGCAGAATGATGGTTCTTGTCGTAACTCATACTGTGCAGAGTGATGGTTCTTGTCGTAACTCAGACTGTGCAGAGTGATGGTTCTTGTCGTAACTCAGACTGTTCAGAGTGATGGTTCTTGTCGTAACTCAGACTGTGCAGAGTGATGGTTCTTGTCGTAACTCAGACTGTGCAGAGTGATTGTTCTTGTCGTAACTCAGACTGTGCAGAGTGATGGTTCTTGTCGTAACTCATACTGTGCAGAGTGATGGTTCTTGTCGTAACTCAGACTGTGCAGAGTGATGGTTCTTGTCGTAACTCAGACTGTGCAGAGTGATTGTTCTTGTCGTAACTCAGACTGTGCAGAGTGATGGTTCTTGTCGTAACTCATACTGTGCAGAGTGATGGTTCTTGTCGTAACTCAGACTGTGCAGAGTGATGGTTCTTGTCGTAACTCAGACTGTGCAGAGTGATGGTTCTTGTCGTAACTCAGACTGTGCAGAGTGATGGTTCTTGTTGTAACTCAGACTGTGCAGAGTGATGGTTCTTGTCGTAACTCAGACTGTTCAGAGTGATGGTTCTTGTCGTAACTCAGACTGTGCAGAGTGATGGTTCTTGTCGTAACTCAGACTGTGCAGAGTGATGGTTCTTGTCGTAACTCAGACTGTGCAGAGTGATGGTTCTTGTCGTAACTCAGACTGTGCAGAGTGATGGTTCTTGTCGTAACTCAGACTGTGCAGAGTGATGGTTCTTGTCGTAACTCAGACTGTGCAGAGTGATGCTTCTTGTCGTAACTCGGACTGTGCAGAGTGATGCTTTTTGTCGTAACTCAGACTGTGCAGAGTGATTGTTCTTGTCGTAACTCAGACTGTGCAGAGTGATGGTTCTTGTCGTAACTCATACTGTGCAGAGTGATGGTTCTTGTCGTAACTCAGACTGTGCAGAGTGATGGTTCTTGTCGTAACTCAGACTGTGCAGAGTGATGGTTCTTGTTGTAACTCAGACTGTGCAGAGTGATGGTTCTTGTTGTAACTCAGACTGTGCAGAGTGATGGTTCTTGTCGTAACTCAGACTGTGCAGAGTGATGGTTCTTGTCGTAACTCAGACTGTGCAGAGTGATGGTTCTTGTCGTAACTCGGACTGTGCAGAGTGATGGTTCTTGTCGTAACTCAGACTGTGCAGAGTGATGGTTCTTGTCGTAACTCAGACTGTGCAGAGTGATGGTTCTTGTCGTAACTCAGACTGTGCAGAGTGATTGTTCTTGTCGTAGCTCATACTGTGCAGAGTGATGGTTCTTGTCGTAACTCAGACTGTGCAGAGTGATGGTTCTTGTCGTAACTCATACTGTGCAGAGTGATGGTTCTTGTCGTAACTCAGACTGTGCAGAGTGATTGTTCTTGTCGTAGCTCATACTGTGCAGAGTGATGGTTCTTGTCGTAACTCAGACTGTGCAGAGTGATGGTTCTTGTCGTAACTCAGACTGTGCAGAGTGATTGTTCTTGTCGTAGCTCATACTGTGCAGAGTGATGGTTCTTGTCGTAACTCAGACTGTGCAGAGTGATGGTTCTTGTCGTAACTCAGACTATGCAGAGTGATGGTTCTTGTCGTAACTCAGACTGTGCAGAGTGATGGTTCTTGTCGTAACTCAGACTATGCAGAGTGATGGTTCTTGTCGTAACTCAGACTGTGCAGAGTGATGGTTCTTGTCCCCACTGCTACAGTGGAATCACGTTTTCAGACCTCAAAAACCAGAAAACCAGGTCTGTCTTAAAAAGGAGCGAGTTTTAAAATGGGGGTAAATTTACAGAGGTTATGAACAGAACATCTGAGAAAACAAGGTCTTAAAATGGAGGAGCCTTAAAGTGGGGGTCTTAAGAGGGGAGGTCACTGTCCTATGATCACTACCTCGTGTGGATTGCATGTCCTGCCAGCATCATATCATGAACTTTACAGCATGAATCAGAACATATCAGTTGATCTTTCCATCAATGGAAGAGACTGTTTATCTATGCTAGGCTTCACAAGTAAGGTGTAAAAGTTGTTGCGTGTTTGAAAAAAAAAAGAAAAAAAGAAGAGTCTCGCTAGAAACTGCCAGTATAAATGTAATGTGCAAGCCATTCCCAGTGTACGCATGCACACACACGCACAAGTATTTTTTTGCTATTGGCATATTGCTATTGGCATATTACTATTGGCATATTGCTATTGGCATATTGCTATTGGCATATTGCTATTGGCATATTGCTGATGACATTTTTGTTAGGCATTTGAATTTGAAGATATTTTTGATTTGTTGCTTGTTAATATTTTTAGACATTTCAAACTTTATGGAGTTGCTAACACATATGCCTATAGTTGCAAAATAACGTTGGGATGAAATCTCAAAGTGTTGGTTTGATGCGTGTTTGAACACCAGAACTACTCTACTTTCTATACTTGGATGTGTCCTTGACCCTGTAGATGTGTCCTTGACCCTGTAGATGTGTCCTTGACCCTGTAGATGTGTCCTTGACCCTGTAGATGTGTCCTTGACCCTGTAGATGTGTCCTTGACCCTGTAGTTTGTTTGGTAGACAAACGCTCAATGTAAAAATCTGACAGATGCATAGGCAGCCATTATTTTGTTGCTGAGGTTATTGACACAAGACAAGTTTTCTAACTGTTGTGACAGAATATAATATATGCTTATATCAGAAAATGGAAATACAGGATTTCAGTTTAGAGTGCATGATATGGATTGATTCATGCTTGTTTCTTAAATACCGGATTTGATCTGCAGCTTGTAAACATATTTGAATACATTTACATAGTTGCTTGAATAGCGCCATGTGTATTTTTACACCAAGCTGTAAAATGGCATGCTTGTACACAAATATTGCACGTGTTCCTTTTTACCACTTGTATACAATTCATCCGTTTGTTGCCATGGTTTCTTGCAGAGTTTTTGGTGCTGCATTTAATGGGTTTTTTGGTCTTCTCTTGTAACTATGTGGAACATTTTGATGGTGTTTTCAGGTAGCCTGCAAAAAACAAACAAAAAACAAACAAACAAAAACACACAAGAAAAACACAACCCCAAATCAACATACTTGGGATCATTTGATGATTTGTACAGAATTGAATTTTTTTTGACTTTTTGTTAAAGGTTGGGTAGTGGACACTTTGCTTTGACAACCAGGTGGATGTTCGTGTGACTCAAAATGACATGTGTTGCCATGTGGTTAGTAGTGAACAGTGCACAGTTGTGGAGAAATTGGAGACCCCAAAAATGTCAATGTCGAAGACTTTTTTCTAGTTTTGTAGTCTGAATGTTAGCAAAGTATCCTGATCATCTAAAGGGAAAGCATGTTTACTTGAGGTCACTTTGTAACGTCAAGCGGATGAGGAAATTTAGTGATGAGTCTCACGGAGTTAAAGAGCTTGCTTGCCAAATAGCAGAATTGTTAAGCCAAGCCAAGGGAGAGAAGTGTTCAGAACATAGGATACATATAGGGTGAGACTTGAGTAACATAGGACACATATAGTGTGAGACTTGAGTAACATAGGATACATATAGGGTGAGACTTGAGTAAGAAGTAATACAAACCAGTAAGTAAGGCGTTCACCATCTTGATATCAAAACGTCAACACATTACTGAGCTAAGTTTTTCCATTGTTTTGCTCGTGTCAGTGTCAGTGTCAGTGTCAGTGTCTGTGTCTGTGTCTGTGTCTGTGTCTGTGTCAGTGTCAGTGTCAGTGTCTGTGTCTGTGTCTGTGTCAGTGTCAGTGTCAGTGTTATTTGTATGTCTGTCCACAAAAACACCACCAGGTTGACATACTTGTGAATGTATTAATTGTATTAATGTATTAATTGTGTCGTCTGTAATTAAAAGTTCCATAAACTTACCTCCCTTGTCATTTGATTGTTAGCCAATAAACCATCATGTTTGAACAAGGAGTTACAACAGAAGCAGCAAATGATTTGACAGGAGAATATATAACAAGTATAGTTAGTGCTGTGTCCTCGTATCAGGCCTACGTTTTACAGGTTGGTTCAGGGTAACTCTTCTTCACTCTTGGTGATGTCTTGTAAGCGCTTCTCTCCCTTTATTTGCTGGACATAATTTGTATCGTGCTGTGGTTCCATTTGTTTTACAATGTTTGTTTGCATGCACTGCCATGTATGAATGAAATGGACACGACCATCTGACCATCTGACCATCTTCTCTTAACACCCTTCATCCTTAGGTAACTGAACCAAAGAGCAAACAGCAAACCCCAACCAGTATCAGGTTTAAATGCATAACACTTCATTTACATGTTGACCTGTTTGTAATATATTTACATACATATTTTATGTTAATGACTGTGTCCTATTTAGAAGGAGTCGGTGCAATACAGAATACGATTGAATCTCTAATGTTTCTTTTTACATTTAGTCAAGTTTTGACTATTATAACATAGAGGGGGAATCGAGACGAGGGTCGTGGTGTATGTGTCTGTGTCTGTGTGTCTGTCTGTGGGTGTGTGTGTGTAGAGCGATTCAGACCAAACTACTGGACCGATCTTTATGAAATTTGACATGAGAGTTCCTGGGAATGATATCCCCGGACGTTTTTTCGTTTTTTCAATAAATACTTTTGATGACGTCATATCCGGCTTTTTGCAAAAGTTGAGGTGGCACT
>NC_090245.1:641994-644494 GCF_037325665.1 Littorina saxatilis | reverse complement strand
GGGTGTGACATACCACTCACACACAGAACAAACAGTCCGTTTATCCCACATGGGTGTGACATACCACTCACACACAGACCAACAAGTTCGTTTATCCCACTTGCGTGTGACATACCACTCACACACAGAACAAACAGTCCGTTTATCCCACATGGGTGTGACATACCACTCACACACAGACCAAAAAGTCCGTTTATCCCACATGGGTGTGACATACCACTCACACACAGACCAAACAGTCCGTTTATCCCACATGGGTGTGACATACCACTCACACACAGACTAAACAGTCCGTTTATCCCACATGGGTATTACATACCACTCACACACAGACCAAAAAGTCCGTTTATCCCACATGGGTGTGACATACCACTCACACACAGACGAAACAATCCGTTTATCCCACATGGGTGTGACATACCACTCACACACAGACCAAACAGTCTGTTTATCCCACATGGGTGTGACATACCACTCACCCACAGACCAAACAGTCCGTTTATCCCACATGGGTGTGACATACCTCTCACACACAGACCAAACAGTCCGTTTATCCCGCATGGGTGTGATATACCACTCACACACAGACCAAACAGTCCGTTTATCCCGCATGGGTGTGATATACCACTCACACACAGACCAAACAGTCCGTTTATCCCACATGGGTGTGACATACCTCTCACACACAGACCAAACAGTCCGTTTATCCCACATGGGTGTGACATACCACTCACACACAGACCAAACAGTCCGTTTATCCCGCATGGGTGTGATATACCACTCACACACAGACCAAACAGTCCGTTTATCCCACATGGGTGTGACATACCTCTCACACACAGACCAAACAGTCCGTTTATCCCACATGGGTGTGACATACCACTCACACACAGACCGAACAGTCCGTTTATCCCACATGGGTGTGACCTACCACTTACACGGGTGGGGAACTGTTCCGCACCATGCTCGTATGGAGCGACGTGTTCCGGTTGTAGCTAGTCGCTATTTTTTCACTTGCTCTGGATCGCGCGCGAAGGTAGGTTGGTCAGTCAGACCCTTCTCTCAATATCTGGCGCATCGTGTCACAGGATGGCAAGGCCACATTTAAATGTTATATAAATGCTGTTTGGGGGTCTAGATTGTCAACAAGCTTGCTTCATGTGACGAAAATGCCTGTTTTTGACACGTTTTGGTGTTTTTGTCGTGAATCGAGTTGTGTAGACCACAGAGATTGCCATGTGGCGTGAGACCAATATTGAAAATATGTTTTCAATGTACCAAAAGCAATCAGTAAGGTTTAGACTAGCTTGTAATTTGATTATTTGATCACATAGGAAGCCATGTAGTATTCTCTTTGTACACTCATTTTCTTGACCTTCGCTGGTAATATAAGTCGAGTTAATTCATACAGAGACATAGATAGATGTCTCTGATTCATACAAAAATAATCTCTCTCTGCGCAGAAACCAGTTAGGATGTTAATTGTGGGTATGTGTGCTGGTGGAGTGGTGTTCATGCCCCATGTAAATGTCAAAGCCTGTAAAAGTTAATTGTGGGTATGTGTGCTGGTGGAGTGGTGTTCATGCCCCATGTAAATGTCAAAGCCTGTAAAAGTTAATTGTGGGTATGTGTGCTGGTGGAGTGGTGTTCATGCCCCATGTAAATGTCAAAGCCTGTAAAAGCCTGACCAGATTGGATATGGTCAGCAGTAGTGGACTGATGTTCATGCCCCATGTGTGTGTGAGTGTGTGTGTGTGTGTGTGTGTGTGTGTGTGTGTGTGTGTGTGTGTGAACGTATGTGTGTGTGTGAGTGTGTGTGTGTGTGTGTGTGTGTGTGTGTGAGTGTGTGTGTGTGTGTGTGTATGAGTGTGTGTGTGTGTGTGTCCGTATGTGTATCAGTGTGAGTGTGTGTGTATCAATGTTTGTGTGTGTGTGTATGTGTGGTGTGTGTGTGTGTGTGTGTGTGTGTGTGTGTCACGTGTTTATGGAGTGTATCATCTGTGTGTGTGTGTGTGTGTGTGTGTGTGTGTGTGTGTGTGTGTGCGAGTGTGTGTGTGTGCGCCTTTAAAAAAGTTAAAGACCACTTTTTTTAAACGCATGTCTATCAGAAATGACAAGGTTGAACGATTTAGATTTTTGTTTTTAAATGCTAATGTTTTATTGAACAACCGAGGACTGTCTTCAGAAATGTCACGTGGTGACTGTTGGCCGACCATAAAATTGCCGTTACTGCGATCTTTATATTGGTAACAAATGCTTGAAGGTCTTGCCGTATCCATCTTGTATCCATCCAATTTTCCTTGCCCTATCCATCTTGTATCCATCCAATTTCCCTTGACCTCTGCAAGTCGCGCCGTTGTCGTCATGGGGGGCAAGGTGCTACATTGCAATATTTTGTCAGTGCTTCATTTTAGACTGAGTTGGTGTTGCACATTTCGTGGCCAGAACTTTGTTGTAACACGTGCATCACTGATTTTTGCTCTAGCATGTTTTGTGCCGA
>NC_090245.1:629494-636994 GCF_037325665.1 Littorina saxatilis | reverse complement strand
ACAGATAGAGAGACACAGACAGACAGACAGATAGAGAGACACAGACAGACAGACAGATAGAGAGACACAGGCAGACAGACAGATAGAGAGACACAGACAAACAGATAGAGAGACACAGACAGACAGACAGACAGATAGAGAGACACAGACAGACAGACAGATAGAGAGACACAGACAGACAGACAGATAGAGAGACACAGACAGACAGACAGATAGAGAGACACAGACAGACAGACAGACAGACAGATAGAGAGACACAGACAGATAGAGAGACACAGACAGACAGATAGAGAGACACAGACATACAGACAGATAGAGAGACACAGACAGACAGACAGATAGAGAGACACAGACAGACAGACAGATAGAGAGACACAGACAGACAGACAGACAGACAGATAGAGAGACACAGACAGACAGACAGATAGAGAGACACAGACAGACAGACAGATAGAGAGACACAGACAGACAGACAGATAGAGAGACACAGACAGACAGACAGATAGAGAGACACAGACAGACAGACAGACAGACAGATAGAGAGACACAGACAGACAGACAGATAGAGAGACACAGACAGACAGACAGATAGAGAGACACAGACAGACAGACAGATAGAGAGACACAGACAGACAGACAGATAGAGAGACACAGACAGACAGACAGATAGAGAGACACAGACAGACAGACAGATAGAGAGACACAGACAGACAGATAGAGAGACACAGACAGACAGACAGATAGAGAGACACAGACAGACAGACAGATAGAGAGACACAGACAGATAGAGAGACACAGACAGAAAGATAGATAGAGAGACACAGACAGACAGACAGATAGAGAGACACAGACAGATAGACAGATAGAGAGACACAGACAGACAGACAGATAGAGAGACACAGACAGACAGATAGAGAGACACAGACAGACAGACAGATAGAGAGACACAGACAGACAGATAGAGACACAGATAGAGAGACAC
Source organism: Littorina saxatilis (assembly GCF_037325665.1). NCBI lineage: Eukaryota > Metazoa > Mollusca > Gastropoda > Littorinimorpha > Littorinidae > Littorina > Littorina saxatilis. The sequence goes on along the minus strand of NC_090245.1, from coordinate 636,012 downwards.
AGACAGACAGAGAGACACAGACAGACAGATAGAGAGACACAGACAGACAGACAGATAGAGAGACACAGACAGACAGACAGATAGAGAGACAGACAGACAGACAGATAGACAGATAGAGAGACACAGACAGACAGACAGACAGACAGATAGAGAGACACAGACAGACAGACAGATAGAGAGACCGACAGACAGATAGGCAGACAGACAGATAGAGAGACACAGACAGACAGACAGATAGAGAGACCGACAGACAGATAGGCAGACAGACAGATAGAGAGACACAGACAGACAGACAGATAGAGAGACCGACAGACAGATAAGCAGACAGACAGATAGGCAGACAGACAGATAGAGAGACACAGACAGACAGACAGATAGAGAGACATAGACAGACAGACAGATAGAGAGACCGACAGACAGACAGATAGAGAGACACAGACAGACAGACAGATAGAGAGACCGACAGACAGATAAGCAGACAGACAGATAGGCAGACAGACAAATAGGCAGACAGACAGACAGACAAACAGACAGAAAGACAGACGGACAGACAGGCAGACAGACATATATATATACACAGACAGGCAGACAGACAGACAGATAGATCAGCAGATAGGCAGACAGACAGGCAGGCAGACAGACAGATAGGCAGATAAAAAGACAGACAGACAGGCAGACAGATATACTGACAGATATACTGTCAGACAGTCACTCAGACAGACACACACACAGACAGGCAGACATACAGACAGACGGACACACAGACAGACAGACAGACAGACAAACAGACAGAAAGATGTTACGAAGCGGTTTACTCGTATTTTTGGTAATGTGTATTGTAGTAAATAGAATAGACTATAGCGATGGTCAGACATTGGAAAGGGCTATAGGCTGCATACCGTCACGTTGACCGCAGTTGAACCTTTGTGTAACTGACAAGGTTTTTCACGTGCAAGTAATGCAGGCGACAGCTCACTGGCAATGTCATAGCAAGAACGACTGTAAAATCAGTCGCCGTCAAGGAGCCCAGCTCGACTCATGTTTTTCGTAACACTTTAGCAGACGGGCTCCTGTTTTAGGTATCTGACTGAAGAAGGATGAAGACTGACGAACTTTCCCTATCAGCTTACATGATATCTTCCATTTTCATATTCATGCCAGGCCGGCGACTGTACTAAATGTTGGCTTTTCACTCTTTTGAGGTATGTTTGAAACCGGTTATATTTTCATGTCATGTTGTCGTATGTGAGGAGTGACTGGTTCTGTGTTTAACGTTATTGTGTAGGCCTAAGCTATTGTGCTACACTGCTTAAACATGTGAGGGTTTTACGTAACGTTTTCTTGGCTTTAGAAAACAGGAATTAACGTGTAAATAATTATATTGGCTCGTGCAGCTTAATATGTTGGACGAGTGAGTATTTTTATTGTGCGAGTGAAAGAAACTAACGACAAGTTGACTTATGGACTATAAACTTTACAGTGTTCCAACTGGGGGGTTTTCATCGCCGGAGGCTGAACTGAACCAGTCAACTGCGGCTTGGTGTACATGACCATGGCATGGAGAGCTGGCAGGGTTCTACAGTTAGCCGCCGAGACGAACTGGAAGGATCAAGGACTACATCAAGCAATGGTTGCGGTGTCGTGAGGACTGGTGCACCCTTGTCAGTCGTCTGAAGGACTTACAGCCATACCAACATCTTGAAAGCCGAAAGATGGCAGTAGGGTAACGTACAGTAGAATATCTATTCGTCTTACCTGTTAAGCTGCTTTGTTTGAGCCAAAAGGTGTCTGCGTCTTGGACTGTAGAGTTTCTTGCGGTGTTGTCGGCCTAGGGTACTGGTCGAAGCCCGGAAATGATTTTGTGATGTAAAAAGCTTTGTAAACAATAAGAATTAGTCTTGGCAGTGTCGGATCCATTTAACACCAGGTTTTTGCGTGTGTGAGTGCGTGTGCGCTTGTGCCTTGTAAGCTACTGTAGCGGACAACTGTTCAGATTACATTCAAGCTTGTAAACAAATACTAAATTTATAGAGTTGTGTAGAGGCATTTATGATTGTCTAGAAACCGGCCAATAAAGGACCATAACATCTGGCGCAATAAGGGCTATACCACTCCATAACAAAAGACAGACAGGCATACGGACAGACTGACAGATTTACTGACAGACAGTCACTCAGACACGCTCACAGACACACACAGACAGACAGACAGACAGACAGACACACACACACACACACACACATACACACACACACACACACACAGACGGACACACAGACAGTCAGTCAGACAGACAGACAGACAAACAGGGAGACAACCTCTCCTTCCTTTCACCTCAACGATAAACTCAGTAAGACGATTACGTTAAGACGCCATCTTTTTTATTGGCAAAATCATCTCACAGTCATAGACTAGAGGAGCCAGAGAGTGAAGAAACGGGGTTCTGTCGGAGTGGTGGTTAGTAATAGCTGCCGTAGCCTGCAAATAGCAAACGTTATCTTTATTGTCTTTCTTGTTTAGAGAGAGATATATATAGAGAGACAGACAGTCAGACAGACAGACAGAGAATTTTCCGGCATTTCATCGTTTTTCGTATGTGTGTGTAACTAAAAGCCCTGACGGGTGTGTGTGTGTGTGTGTGTATGTGTGTGTGTGTTTGTGTGTGTGTTTGTGTGTGTGTGTGTGTGTGTGTGTGTTTGTGTGACCACTGAATTAATACTTACCGATTCCTTTGCCAAATCCGAATCCGTTGCCATATAATCCGATTCCGTTGCCATATCCGAATCCGTGGCCATATCCGAATCCGTGGCCAAGTCCGAATCCGTGGCCAAGTCCGATTCCTCTGCCGAAGCCTCCGTAGTTCCCGTATCCGCCGATGGGGAAGCCATAGCCCCCGCCGAGGTAGCCGAAGGCAGAGGTGACGGCGGCCAGAGCCATCAACATGAGCAGTGCAGCGACGACCTTCATCTTGGATCTGGAATCAACCACAGCGGGATGAGAGGCCGAGACGTCGGTAGGGACACGCACTTTGTGTTAGTCTACATACAGTTTATATTACCGAGGCGAAACGAGAGAGAGAGGGAGAGGGAGAGGGAGAGGGAGAGAGAATTGAATTGAATTGAATTGAACTTTATTTAACAAGGATTAAGATTTAAGGCTACGCCTTTTCTTACAATCTGTCCTTGGGACGCACAGACACACAATGATAAAATTGAAAAATTAAAAAGTTAAAAAGTTTACCAACAAAAGGAGGTCAGAAAACTTAAGCACGTGATGATAAAGATGACGATGACGATGATGATGATGATGATGATGATGAAGATGAGGCATGAAGAACATACATATGTGGTTGTTCATAAAATCAAATGCGAGAGAGAGAGAGAGAGAGAGAGAGAGAGAGAGAGGAGGGGGAGGGAGGGAGGGGAAGAAGAGAAAGAGTGTGTGTGTGTGTATGTATGGTATGTGTGTGTGTGTGTATGTATGGTATGTGTGTATGTGTGTGTGTGTGTGTGTTTGTGTGTGTGTCGGGTCTGTGTGTGAAAGAGAGAGAGAAATATGGTAGTCGGGTCACTCAAGATGACTCAATATAATTAAGCTGCTAGGAATAGTCAAAGTAAGGTGACTCAGTACTGCTAGAATCAGCGAACAAATGTATCAACAATTAAGAATCGGTGACAGATAGTGAGAGGCCAAATAAGACAGCAGTCCATCTTGTTTCTTCGTTCTTTCCTCTAGATATCAAACTTAAATTGGAAGTGTTATTGTGAGCCCATGGAAGTGGCTTGAGAAAGTAAAATATTGCAGACATGGAGAATACTACATGGCTTGCTGTGTCGTACCAGATTTACACGAGTTGCTTTTTTTAAATATTGGACTGCGAGCGAAAGCCTTTGAGGCCTCGGTCGATAAAGATGAACCAGAAGACGATATGCTCCCCGCTGGGTGTGTCCCCGCTGGGTGTGTCCCCGCTGGGTGTGTCCCCGCTGGGTGTGCCTTGTCGATTCCTGGACTTGATATAACACAAGCTAAACAAGGGGATCAGCATCTTCTCTGCAGAGTTATTTGCTATCTACATGGCCTGCACACTGATAAACGATCTGCCAACCCCACCTCTGGGGGTGGTCATCCTTACGGACTCAAAATCCTCGTTGCAAGCACTTGCATATGGCACCAAGAACAGAGGAGAGATGCAAACTGAAATTCATTTCTTAGCCCACCAAATTATGACAAAAGGAACAGACTTTTCCCTCATGTGGCTGCCATCCCACACAGGAATCCGGGGAAATGAAATGGCGGACAGAGCAGCAAAAGCAGCGGCTATGTCAACCATGCCAGTGACAGACATTCGGCTCTCCTGCCAGCAAGCCAAACTGCTGCTAGCCAAGCTAAAATGAGAGGAAAGAGAGCAGACACTGTCACAAACATGTGAAGAGAGAGGATGGATACACCTCCCCTACAATAGGAAAGGGCACCACCTCCCACCCCCCACCCCCCGAGACCCATGAGCCTGTTGCGTCGCTTGCGCACGGTCAGCAGCCGCATCTACTGGGACAAGGTAGTCTGTCAGTGTGGCAAGACTGGACACCTCACACACGTGTTTGAAGGTTGTGACACTCTCAAGGAAGAGATGTCTAGTCTCATCCGCTACAGAAGGGAGAATGCTCTCAGTCTGGGAGACTTTCTCCGCCCACACCCATCACTCGGAGAGAAACCGATGATGGTCTTGGTCACCAATCTGTTCACCTCAACTGTTGCGAGCTGGTTCTAGTGTGCTTGCAGCAGACCCAGCACAGCACAGATCCACTTCTGGAATCTTAAGCTAAATGTGTCCCAAGACACACATTTTGTAGTCCTGGCATCCTGAAAGGCAGAGGCCCCAACCTACAGGTTTGCTTCCATACCAAAAACGCCTGCAGACACGGGAACTTGGGAGCAGAGGCAACAGCTCCGCTTGAACCTCAGAAACCAAATGTGCCTCCAGACATACAGATCCCTTAGACGGCCGAGGCTGTGGCCTCTAAGGTTCTCTTGTACCAAACCGCCTCCTGACTCTGCATCAGATTGCTTGCGCTGGCATCTGCTTACATAGACCCACATTAAGTCACCACCGAGTGGTAGACACAAACGACATTTGGTAGCACTGACTGCCAGCTTCACGGTAATGCGTACCCCTAGCGCGGCTCTGCTTGGGTGGGAATGTTCTGAGCTCTCCATGGAACTTCTTGACCCCAACAAATTGGCTGGGGGGGGGGGGGGGGGGGGGGGGGGGAGTTTGCCCAGTCGGTAGAGGCGCTGGCTTTAAAAATTTCATTCGCTGTATTCACCCTCTCCGGATAACTTGCACATGTCAAAACAGTTGCAGAAAAACAAACCTCAAAACCGTTAGGCTTTTTCTCTTTTTAACATAGACGGGGAATCGAGACGACGGTCGTGGTGCATGTGTGTGTGTGCGTGCAGAGCGATTCAGAGAAAACAACTGGACCGATCTTCATGAAAATTAACATGAGAGTTCCTGGGTTAGGGTTAGGGTTAGGGTTACGTTTTTTCGTTTTTCCGATAAATATTTTTGATGACATCATATCCGGCGTTTAGTGAAAGTTGAGGCTGCACTGTCACGCCCTCATTTTTTAACCAAATTTATAGAAATTTTGGTCAAGCAATCTTCGACGACATCCGGACTATGGGATTGCATTTCAGCTTGGAAGCTTAAAAATTAGTTAATTAGTTTGCTCATTAAAGTTGTCATTAAAATCGATTTTGCAGAAACAGATTGCATTGTATTCTTCATCTTCTCTTGAATTCAAAAATATATACATATATTATGTTTACTCTACAAATGTGCTCAGAATGAAAGAAAATAGGTTCAGTAAGTACTACTGTCGCATGCTTCGCGGAGACGAGCGTGACCCGTCTCGGTCTTTGGTTAGCCGAGACTATCTGAAGGTAGTCTCGGTGATGACTGGCTTCTGGTGCTGATCTTTAAAATTTGGTAACGACTGATGTTTTTATATCGCTTCACGCGACTTGTTTTCACTGTTGGCAGCGTTCACTCTAAATTTGCCGCCTAAAACGGACTCGTTTCTGTCCACAGCCAAAGCTGTTATCACACAAAACTTGCCATTTATGACAGCTAAGACCGTATTTGTTAAATTTTTGCAGTGTTGACCCCGAGTTTCTATTGCAAACAAAAAATAATAGCAAAATATCAAAGTATGTGTGTGTCCCCTAATATGGACCACCTTTAACAAATCGAAGAAAATAAAAGCTAAAGGCTGTTTTTATTAATTCATTAAAAAGCTTGCTGAAAATAACTTATAACTAGCCCTCGAGATTTAAAAAAAATATTCCAACAATTGTTAGGCGAAGAACCGTGGAAATGTTTAGTGTTGCACGCATTTTCTGTCATTTCCGTGGCAGCACCGGTATTGGCAGTCAAAAGAGACATGAATTGTAGCAAGAAACCAGCCAAGGATTATACACATTATCTTCCCTATTTCAAGAAATTTGTGTAAACGCAA